>NC_080539.1:45246452-45588452 GCF_028640845.1 Ahaetulla prasina
GCCGGTAATTTATTTTCTCCAAGGCTCTCTACAGTCATGGGCCAATAATTTTCCCCACAACTTTTTTCTAAATGGAAAGTAGGAAATGAATCAATAATTGTCAGTAACGACTGGGTTGAGCTAGGACTTGTTGAGAAGGGGGCAGACCACCACTTCCTTTCAGAAAACATGGCAATGTATCTTCTTATCAATGACACATTCACCATCTTTCTGACCCATTTTCAACAGAAAATTGATCCATCTACTGTAGTTGCTTATTATTTTCCAAAATGTATGTTTCTATGGTTTCAGGCAGGAGTCTTACTAGATCCTTTCTGGAAATGGCCTGAGTTAAAGGGCCATTGACATACTGGAGAAACTCTTATGGCCAAAACTCTGGTCCTTCCTCTTTGGAAATTCAAAGCCCTTGAGAGATCTGTCTTCCATCAGCAATTTTACCAAATTCACAAGCAATATAGAAGGGGCAATTCTTACATATTTTTTCAAATGTTGCTGACCTTTCATTTTCTTGATCACCTGCCCTTCCTTCACACTGATTTCAACTGACAGCTTCCTTGCAGAGTCTGGCACAAGGTGTAGATGGAGCAGGAGTCTTCTCTGTTGGATTAGTGGTTGACTACAGTCCCAGCTGACTATAGTCTTCCTTCATTACAAATAAGGAAATGACTACAATGTTTTGACATTTTTAAGCAATATTGCTGCTTTTCCTGGACCTACTTCTTAATCTGTGGGAGATAAATGAACAGAATTAGAAAAATCATCAGTGCTCATGAAGATGTAATTACCAGCAATACATCAGCTGATCCTCTATTGTGCATTAAAAAAGGAACAGAGAAGGAGTTATGAAATCCTCATAGTGGTTAATCCATTCTCTAAAAATGGCAAAAGAAAAATAAGAAAGTGAAATCATAGTGTTGGCCTCTATCTATTAAGGAGAAAAATGCTGGGGAAATGATTATACAAATTACTGGTTTTAAAATAAATAAATAAATATTCTATTTTACAGAATAGATCCACTAACGCATGGGTATCAAGCTCACATTGCTGTTACTTGAAGTTCGCGACATTTTACCCATTCGGGAGCTGGTGTGGGCGTGGCCTGGGCGTGATGCATCTGGCCCATGGGCTGCCTGTTTCACACCCCTGCGACTAACACAATCTTCCCCAACCATCAGAAGTGCCAGAACTACAGTATCCAGATTTTTCAGTCACTGTCCACGATAGCTGGGAATTCTGGACAATGTTGCCCAAACATAGCAACAGGCTGTCAGACTTGGGAAGGCTTCTTTGGTTATTGTAACAGACTGTTTCACATAAGTGGGTATTGATACACCATTTTTTTTAAAAAAATGGCTACAAGGAAGCTGCTAATGACAAATGCAAACCTGAAATGCCTAATTCCATTTACTAATGTTTAAATAAGTGCTTAAATGAGATATTACCAGGAACATGGAGCTGCAGCTTTTATGTGCACTGCACGTAACATTATGTTATCTGGGAAATAGTTTAAAGAGGCACAGAGGCAGTATTTTTCTAAGTTTCAGAAAGCTTTACTTTTCAAAGTCAGAACCAGCGACTGCTTCTCTCATGTGATCCTGTCCCATTGGGACAGTGTTTCTCAACCTCAGCAATTGTAAGCTAAGTGGACTTCAGCTCCCAAAATTCCCCAGCCACCTGGGGAATTCTAGAATTTCGCCCAGTTTAAAGTTGCTGAAGTTGAAAAACATTGCATTAAACACATCTTCAGCCAAATTTCTGTTCTGGACTTTCTCAGCTCTGGAGCTGAAATTGCTGTCTTTGCTGTAGAAGTATCATGTTTTATAGATTTCTTTTACCGAGCCTTATATCTTATCAGCACCAGATGGCAACGGTTTTTCTGGCCCAACCTTGTAAATACATCCTGGATTCAAGTCATTTATGGCTTTTAAAGGTAACATTTAGCTTGAAAGTGAATGCATTGGTTCAGGAAGTCAATGAAAGTCGTGTGGCAGAGAAATTGCATCCCCTATCCCCAACCCCAAATCTAGTTTCAATTATTACTCTGTTTGCTGCATTTTTTCCAATTGCAACTTCCAAATGCTGTTTAAAGATAGTCTCACATATTGTGAGGCTTGTTTTCCAAGGACTGGATACCCCATAACATAGAAGACACCATAAGTATATACACAATGCTTTATTGTGGCACACACCTTCATCAACAATAGGCAATTGTTCTGGGTTAGCTCCACCCTTTGAGGCCCTTGCAAGTTGATGCGTGACATAAATACAGCTTTAATACTCAGCCCTTAAAACAATCAAAAATCTCAAAGTCTGTAAAGTGGCATACAACCTTTGCCTCTCCCCAAAGTTCTTGTGTGGACTGGAATTAGGTGCTGTTTCAGCTTGGTTGCTCCTCTTCTGGTTGCTACCAAATTCCAGGCCAAGCTCTAAGTCAGGCTGCAGGTAGGAATCACACCACAGTGGGCATCTTGCTGCAGCCTGTGGTTCTGGCAATTAACTGACAGCTCTCTTGCTTGCCTGTAATAATTCCCAGACGGCAGATAAATTCCCAGACACCACTTCCAATATCCTTGTCTGCTGGTTGTCTTCTCTTCTTTTCTCTTACACACACACTTTGTAGGCCAAGGCCCTGTGTGGGGTAAGGCTGCCTATGGACTTTGGCACGTTCCTAAATACTCCAGAGTGTGGCTCAATTAGCCAGAAACCTGGAATACCAGCATAGATTGTTGTGGGGATACCAGAAATGAATGGATTTTATTCTCATGGTTTACAATCCTTTAAGAAAAAGCATGAACTGAGGTGAGCTTTGTTGAGCTGAGCCTTGAGGAAGGAGGGATGGGAAGCATTTCTGCCTGGCTACAGCTGTTTTCCCCAGATGCAGACAGTAACCCGCTCTTCATTCCTTCACAAGCATGTCGCAGTAATCTGGGTGCAATGCACAGGAAAGAATGTAGTTGGGATGCTGGACAAAAACATTTCTGGTTGGAGCCACAGCCTGAGATTCCAAGAGCAACTCATGGTCCAGGATCATTTTACTCGTTCCAGTCTAGGCTAGAACAATGGAAGTCAGCTCCTCAATGCTGTAAGTGGTAAATGGGAAGGGACATCACAGCTTAAGTGTCTTCCTAAGGAGCCCATCAGCATATTCATATCTTCACTGCAGGAGTCCTTTGATAGAAGCAAAAAGTAGAACACATAATAATGTAATGACAATCCATTCACTCTGGCAGCAATGTTTTATCTGACAACTCATAGATAATGTAATCTAAAGAGTTTATTTTAATGTTAAACTATTGAAATGTAATATATGTTGACACTCACAGGTAAATATTGGCAATGTAAGATAAATGCCACAATTTTCTGAAAACTGCAATATATATTAATAAATGATAGTGTTACTGATGTTTCATTTGTGTCTGTCTTATTTAATGAAAGAACATATATTGAGGGAAATAACAAGTTAATCTCCATTTGTCAGAATTTAGAGATCAGAGTTATGGATTTGCCTAACATGCTGGGCTTTAAGTGACTCAGTTAAGCATGTCATAAAAATGCAGCCACTAAGCCAAATCTAAGCAAACCATGTTATGAGTTAGCACAAGTGAAATAATCACTGTTTGCATTGGGACAGATGATGGGTGCTTATTTGGGAAACTCATATAATGAGACTAGGAGAGATGATATTTATAGTTTTATTGTCTGTAAATATTAATTAATTTCAAGGGAGGTCAGTATCGGACAAGTGGATACTACAACAGTAGCCAAAGAGATCTTGCCCATAAGAGTTCCCCATACTAAGAACCATCTGAGAAAAGAAAGGGAACAATGAATACTGGGGATGAGTTTCATAGGAGAATGCTGAAACCTTTCCAAGAATATAATCATTCTACGTGTTAAGTCAAAATGCCGTTTGTTCAGTTTTGACATAATATGTTGTATAAACCAGTCATTGCAGGTTCTGCAATGCAACCATAGTTTTAGTTACTCAGCATGTTGTATGAACTATTCAACTTTGGTTTATTCAGTGATCCATATTTAAAGAAACCATGAATTATTTGTAAACTCAATCTGTAAACTCTGAACCAAACTCAAGAGAGTAGTCTGGGAAGTGCGATGGAAAATAAAATATATCCTCGCAAGCTTGAAGTCTGCCTAATCCTAGTCTAATAAGTCTTTGCTCTAGACTCATCTGTCAGACTTTGAAATATGGCTTCTTGAAAACTCCACCTATCAATGGTGTTAATGCATCAGTTAACAATTGGAAATTGGAAATTTGCATTTTTTAAGAAGTACATGGTATTTGGGATTTGATCTACTTTGGTGATTTTGTTAAAGATTTGATGAATGCACTTCCATTCTTTCTCTCTCTCTCTCTCTCCCTGTCTCTCTCCCTCTCCCTCCCTCTCCCCTTTCTCTCTCTTCAAGCACTTTGTTCCAAATAGCTAATCTAATACTATTTATTATTCCCATAACGATTTGCTTTCATAAGACAAGGCCTATTCTCTTTTTTTTAATAATAATAAAGTCAATAGTGTATATATAAACACAGGAAATTGAGCTTCTGTTCTGCTTATGATTGGTTCTTCGTTAAAACATATTTAAATAAGATGATTGATTAAAAATAGTCAAGAAGAGGCAGAATAAGAACATATTTCTTGCAGATTGAGACTCAACCTGATTAGTAATGGATATAGCCCGGTTAATTCTACATTATTGTTTGTCTGTACTCTATAACTTCATTTATCCAAGTGGCCAGAGGAAACCTCTTATAACATTTGATTAGCCAAAGCTTGTTTACACAGTTACTCACCCTATGATAAGAACAAGCCAACCTTTGGATTTATTTTTTGAAGTATAATCAAGGAAGGGCGGATCAGTTTATGCATACATCAGGATGAGGGAAAAGAATAGATCATCCTCCCCAAGCTGACACCCTCTGGACGTGTTAGATTTCAGCTCCATAATGTTCAGCCAGCTGGGTTGCGGAAAGCTGAAATAGATGGTCTTGTTACAGATTGCTGGCTTAGAGTAATTTAAAAAAAATCTTTACTTATAGGGAAATGTTCCTGCTAATAGAAAAACAGCTCAACAGAAAGTAGACAATGTTAAGCTGTGTTAAGTTTTGCCTTGTCTTGTCCTTCATTATAAAGGGGATCATGTAAAGTCTTTAAATAGAATCATGGCCCACATTTGCCACATCCCCTGATTCTGTTGTATTATATTATATCACATAGCCCATAACTTTTAGTCAAAATGACTGAGGATGATAAGCTATAGTTACAGTCCAAAACATCCAGAAGGCTTCAGAGTAGTTTCGATTTGATCCCAAAGGATTCATCTTCCATTCTTAGAAGAGTGAGAGGAAGAATTGATTCAGGCAATCAATTCAAAACATGAAAATGTGGCTAGTGAGATGCTGTCTCTAAGAGGTCTCTTGACTGGCATGTTGACCAGGACAGGGGTCTCCAACCTTGGTCCCTTTAAGACTTGTGGACTTCAACTCCCAGAGCTTTGCTGGCTGAGGGACTCTGGGGGTTGAAGTCCACAAGTCTTAAAGGGACCAAGGTTGGAGACCCCTGGACCAGGATATCTTATAATGCAGAGGCCAAGGCTGCCTCCACACAAAGAATTTTATTGAAATTCATTTTAAAATCATTGTCATTCAACAGGAAAGGAGAATTGTATTTCAGTAAAAACTGTGTGAACTCACATGAAGATCCATGTAATTCCCATAATATTGTGCCTTCCACTGCCTATTGTGCCTCTTGATCTCTGTTGCTTATTTCTCTAGGAGATACTTGTGGGAAGGAAATACAATTTGGATTGCTTGCTTTGGAGTTGCCCAGGCATGTTAGCACTGCCTGTTCTTGACTCCTGTGTGATATTATTTTTAAACAATGGTGGGGACAAGCAGACACATTACAGAAATAGTATCTTTTCTCATTCCATTGTTGAAGCACAAGAGCAACTTTTCACAACACTTCTAGATTGTTGTTGTTTTTATATCCACTAAGTACTCTTTCTACTTAGGGAATGTCTAGCCTGCCAAAGAGAAGCCAGATGGTACAGGAGAGGTTCCAACTTGAAGCACAGAAGGAATTGGTTTATGGGAAAATGTGGGATCCCTTCTTGGCCATTTCATCAGCTGCATGGCTAAGAATGAGGACTTATGAACCTTGTAATCCAAACTGCATGGGTAGCATTTCTGCCATATAGACCAATGAAGCATCATGATTAGATCTTAAATTAAACCTCGATTAATCTCAGTTCAACTCATGACTGCACTATGTCATGTCCTTTTAACTATGCTCCGTGCTATTTCCTTAAGTACCCACCCTCATAGGAGTCTAAGGATAAAATGAAGAGAGAAGAAATGACCTATAGTTCCTGGCTTTGATATAAATCTTTGATATAAGTCTTGGCTTATTAATTTCTTGAATACATCTTAAGACTGAGAAAGACATTTAAGAATTGAAGACCAACATGCACAGATTACCTCTTTTCTATTGTTGTTCTTTCAAAGTACAAGACACAGCAAAGCTGGCTGAGGTACTCTGAGAGTTGAAGTCCACAAGTCTTAAAGTTGACAAGGTTGGAGACTCCTGCTCTAGAGCAAGTTGAAACTCTTATAACTTCCTCATGTCCTTGGGAAGGATGGGAGTTTTGTCCACTACATCTGCATATATTAGGTCAGGGGTGAAATCTACTTACCTTCCTTACCGGTTCGGAAGTGCATGCACCGTGGGCACACGTTCACTTTGCTCATTTGCGTGCATGTCACATGCGCATGCATATTCTCTGTGCATGCGCAAAACCTTTCTGCGCATGTGCAGAGGGTACAAAACACATTACTTCCTGGTTAAAACCAGGAAGTAACAACAGCTGGGCGGGTGGGCGGAGCCGCTCACCGGGATTGCTACCGGTTCTCCGAACCACCAGCCAAGATTACTACCGGATCAAGTGATCCGGTCCGAATCTGGAGCATTTCACCTCTGTATTAGGTGCTCCAACTGAGATCCAGCCAGAGCTCTGAAACATGGACATAGGAGGATTTTGCATTTCCAACCATGATCTCTGTAAGAATCTGTATTACATTTTTTTATAGAGAACGAAATACACTTTTTTCAAAACACATTTTAGACACTCATAACCCAAGCATCTACGTGAGGCACATCTCTTTAAATCGGGGGGGGGGGAGAAACAGAAGTAAAGTGACAGAAAAATATTTGAAAAGTCTCCCAGCCTTTCGTTGGAAAAGAAAAAGTGGCGAACCTTGGGTCCCGTTTTGCAGGCTCTGAAAAGGCGACTCCTCTTTTTATGGCCGGTCTTTTCCCTGTGGTTTTGGACATTATTCATCAATGCATCGGCCTCTCGCCCACTTCACAACCCCGGAAAAGGGAGAGTTATCGAACATACCTGCCGATCAAAACCGGCGGCAGCAACAACATACCGCTCTCCCGACGAATGGGCAAGGTAGAAAGAAATCTCCACCTCCTCCCGTTTCGAGCTGAGCGCTCCGCTGCATGTTCCGCAATCAACAGAAATGCCGAGAAGGCAATGAAAAGGCGGAGTTGGTTATTGAACAACTCGCGAGCTGGAGCGGCCCCAACTCCCGCCCAGCCCTCAAAGCTCAACCATAGGCGGGGACAGAGCGAGGAGTCGCGGGCGCACGCGGAGCTGCAGTGCACTCTCCGTGGTGCTGAACAGCCGCACTTCCTTTCCCAGCTGTTCTCCCATCACCGCGACCCAAGCCGTGCAAGAAAAGCAGGCGATCCTCCCACCCACCCAGCCACCCCAGCCGTCATTTACGTTTGGGACTTACAACTGCATGTTACAGGAGGACTCCGAACTGCTGTGAATAAAAGGACATGGTGTGTGTTGGCTTATGATTAGATTCAAGGAAAACCAGGTTGGGGTTGCGAGGCTTGGCATGGGTGGCTGGGACTTTGCGAGCAAATGGCAAAATCAGAGCTACTCAAGCAGAGGTTGAAAGAAGAGTCCCAAGAAGGTAACTTCAACTGAATCTAAAGAAAGGTAAAAAAAATAAAATAAAAACCACTGAAGAATATGTTTTGGCAAACTACATCTTATTTGCTTCATTTGCTTCCCCCCCCCCTAAATTGTCATCTACATGGAATGAACTAATATGGGGAAGGCTATGCTGGGCGGGCTGCCGGGAATGGGCGGGTGAGGGGTGAGGTATCTATGTTGATGAATTAGAGAAGCTGGTCCGTTTCGCCTTCTCACCTTAGCCTGCTTTCTGCTATTTGCTATGGTGGTTGAATATGGAAGGACACTGTTTCCCCGTTTTAATTCAGATTTACGAGGGACAGGAATAACTTTACTGGGGAAGGGAGAAGTAAAATGCAGCACAAACAAATGCTGTCTTGAATATTCCAAAGTTCCAAATCTTTTATTGAACAAGTATCAATTGGAAGTGGTTAGAAAGAGAGAAAGTGAGTTTATTTAGTGGAGATCTAAATTAAGTTACATGGGTGTTGTCTCGTCGATTCAGGTTTTCCTCAATCAGGAAGCTGATGAATACTCATCTCATTGAAACATACAGAAAAATGGAAAAGGCTGGTTGGATAAAGTTTTACTTAAATTGATTTATCCAACCAGTTTTTTTCATTTTCGGTGTGTTTGTCCAGTGGTGACATTTGAGTAAATGTGCTGAGCATTTGCTCTCCTTTATAAATTGTGTTGAATGCAGCTGTCTTTTGTAGCTTTCCAAGTGTATTCAATACATGAGAATGCTACTTGCATAGAGTTCAGAAAAGAAGAGTGATGCTGGTGATGCATAACGGAAGGAGATTCATTGCAAAGTCTGAGGCAAGCATGAAAAGTAAATGATGGGAGGTGAAATGAACATTTGGCATCCTTTAGGAGGAGAATTGTCCTAGATTCCATTGGCCCTCTATATCATATATCAGCAACCACTAATTTTGACTGGTTTTTTTCCTCTCTCAACTAGACCTGGACATCTTTGATCGGGATAAAGGTTAAACTACAAAGAATATGGCCAAGTGCAACTATCTGAGATGGAAGAGAAAAGCTAGTCCTTACAAGGCACAGCCAATGCTTGGAAGTGGGCTTCAGGGGCAACAGAATTCCCGAAATAGTTCTATGAAAATTGATATGCCTAGGCTGATGTGGGAGAGTTCGATGGAAATCAAGTTAATGGAAGCCTGCATTGACATAAGCATGACAAGCCAATATCCATGACTCAGAAGGGAAACCCTTCAAAATAAGGATCTTTTTTTCCTCTAATGGATGCTTTAACTGGATAATATCTCCATGCCAGTCCCCCCAATGAGGTGTTGGTCATTTTCCATCACCTCTGTGGTGCTGAAATTTGGATGATGTCTATCAGGAGACTTAAAGGCTGCTGCTGCATGTCACATTTCAACGAGGACAATGGTAGGTTTGTCCTTTTAGCAGTACTCATTGTGGCATACCTGACTGTTGGAGCTACTATCTTCTCAGCCATCGAGAGCCCATCTGAAGCAGAAGCACAGCATCGTTGGAACAGGACCCTTCACAACTTTAGCCAGATCTTCAACATTAGTCTCCCTGAGCTGAAGGCCTTCTTAAGAAGCTATGAGGCAGCCATGGCTGCAGGTATTAGGGTAGATGCCCTTCGACCAAGATGGGACTTCACTGGAGCTTTCTATTTTGTGGGCACAGTGGTTTCAACAATAGGTAAGTCTTCCTTCCTTCCTTCCTTCCTTCCTTCCTTCCTTCCTTCCTTCCTTCCTTCCTTCCTTCCTTCTTTCCTTCCTTCCTTCCTTCCTTCCTTCCTTCCTTCCTTCCTTCCTTCTTTTTCAAATACCAAAGGTAGCCTTTCACAATTTGATATTCTCCAGAAAGTGTGAGAAAGTGTTGGGCTAAAATCAGGGACACCCAGTTTCAAGTTCACCCTTGGTCATGGAAACTCATTGGCCAAATTTAGGCCAGTCACTTTCCCCCAGTCCCAGGGGTGTTGAAGAAAGTGGAGGAGAAAATACTATGCCTTCAACTCCTTTAGCACAGGGCAGGTTATAAATGCAACAAATAAATGAAAGTATTGACCATTCTGACTAAGAATTTTATTGACCACATATCTGGACATATCCTTTTATTTAAAACTGACTATTTTACATTTTATTTTACAATAATAATTGTGTAGCTGATGAATCATAACCCACTAAACAACCATTGCTCTCTACCATTTCTCTCCCATCCATTTTTAAATGAAAGATTGAAGGAATTTATTTCCCAGTTACATTTAAAAATAAAAATCTATAAGTATTCACAATGAATGTCACAAATTCAAGGGTTTTACCTCAAAGTCAATGGAAATCTATCACAGTAAAACAAGATCTTCATATACAGTATATTTAGAAGTAAACAAAGTTTTCCTAAACTAGTTTTCTCCAAATGCATTAACTCATTAGGATCAACCTCATTGGTTGCACTGGAAATGCAAGAAATAGAATAGAATAGAATTTTATTGGCCAAGTGTGATTGGACACACAAGGAATTTGTCTTGGTGCATATGCTCTCAGTGTAAATAAAAGAAAAGATACGTTCATCAAGGTACAACAACTTTAGGTTAGGAATCAATGACAAAAATATAATTTGAATTTTGCTAAAAAGAGAAATGCTTATTAGGCTTTAAAGCTAAAGTGTCAAATTCATGTTTTTGTATTCAAAATCACACAGGAATAGCTATCCTATATTACCAATAGTATACCAATGCAACAGTTTTCCTGAAAAGGGCATTTTCAGATATAAGGTTAATCAGTATGCAAATCAGCCTTTAAACCAAATAAAAGCTTTTAAAATTAAAGCACAAATATATCCTTTTCTTTATTACATCCTATGCCAATTAACCTCACACTAGCATTGGATGAGAGCTGAAATGCACGTTTTGATGCAAAAATGGTGTGTAAGAAATACACACCAGTACAATCAAAATACAAAGGCAGAGTCTACATGGGAAGGAAGAAAGGAAAAATATTTTGGCTCTCAGAAAGATTAGCAGTTAATATATTAGTGACATTTATTGGTGGTTTTAATTATTTTTCCACAAGAAACAAGATTTAAGTAATATGCTATGTGCATATTCCTTTCAAAACTCCAAACAAACATAAACAGCTGGTATACTTTAATGAAGTAGACTGGGTGAAGTTCAGAAGTGATCTTTCTTTTTCTAGAAAGCTTTCTTAAGTTGCTATAGCAACTGAAGTTTGGAAAATGATCTGAAAGTCAGGATGCCTTCATAAACAGGGACTGGTCTCGCCATCATGGGCAGTTAATTGTATTTTATATCTGAAGCAAAAGTAGAGTGAATGGGATAAATGTCCAGTTCCTGCTTCCTGGATCCCTGATTTTGTGTCTGTTACCAGTTTGATATTGCTAAAATAGTTCTGTATTTTCTGATGACAAATTTAAAATCAGGCTGAACTAGATGGCAAGTATAGATTCTATTGAAATTCCTTCAGAATGAAATTTTATTCAGTACCAATAAAGTATTACAGAGTTTGGATTTTCTTCTTTCCCCCCATCATCACTTCCCATCTAGTGATAGGGAGTGTGACATTTAACCTTGCATTACATCAAAGGGAAGTAGAATTAAATATCTGTATTTAAAAGCAAGAACTGAATGAATATGTCATAAAATGACATATGCATTACATTTTGAAGATTGCTAGGTTCTGTACGTTTTAGTATCTTAGGAAAGTAATGATAGTAAGAATTCTAAAAATTAATATCTATAAACCTTGTCAAAAATTTTGCAGAAGAATTTTACATATTATTTTGTTCATCTATAGGTTTCTGCAGGTGCCCTGAAATTTGTTTGATTAATTATGTACATTAAATTAGTGTCAACTTTTAATGAACAACCTGTCCCCAATCTGTCCTTCAGGTCTTCCAACAGTGCACCCATCAGTGAGGTAATTGAGGCCATTCACTTTGCTGCTTGTCATTCTCTTCTCTTTCCTTCTACCCTTCCAAGTTTTGCCCTGAGAGATGGGTGATGTTAAAAGCGTTACATAAATGATACTTTGCTGAGTGGGGCCTTCTACCTTCTAGGCAGGAATGGCCAACTTTGTGATATTACCAATCACATAGTGATGTACCAGTAGATTCAAATTTACCTTCTGCCTATCCCTGTCCTGCTGTATCTGCAAAGAAAATACTAGCAGATATGGCTGATTTTGTCAGCTAACAATCTATTAAACAATGTTATTTATTTTTTTCATAAAGAATACCACTTTAGGAACTACCATTATTGGTCACAATCTACTAGACATTCTCCCATGTTTAGCTCCCATAAATGTAATATAATTTTTTTTATGTCAATACATTCTCCTTCACAAATAAAATAAGACAGTGCTATTCTTTGAAATGTAGAGATTGGAAAATATTAGTATTGAAAGTTGCTTTCCTTGTCAACACTTCCCCTGGCCACATTTCTTTTAACTCTAGCTTTTACTTTGTAGTAGATATAGAGAAGGATATTGCATTAAATCCACCTAAATATATAAATATTATGTTTACAGTATTAAAGGCACTTAGTCATCTCTGGCAAGATGGAAGCATAGAAGTTTAATAAATAAATTTAATCATAGCAATTACTTCAGAGTGACGTTAGAATATGTGCTGATCAACAGAATTGAGCAACTGATTGTTAGCAGTGGCCTCTTTCTTTACAAGAAGAGGTTATTTTCTAAAACCTCTCACTGTATTCCCCACCACTTTTCAGGGCATCTGCAAGGAGGATAAAAAATGTCAAGATGGTTGGCACAACTGCATGCTCGAAACCTTTCTCTTTTTATACCTTACATACAAAGAAATAAGGTTTTAATTGCAAAAAGCTGCCACCTAGACTTTTTTTAAATCCTTACACCCCTCACAGCCCCGAGCGTTTTCCTTTTAACAATTAAATTGAAGAAATGAAATGTTTTTTCCAATGTGTCCTTTGGTCTGATTTAACCCAAGAGGATGCATCTTTTAATTTTTCCCTCACACCCACAGGATTGTGAAGTAGATGATAGATCACTTCTGAAGTGAGGTGGGAGTGAGCATATTGGGTTAAGGCCAGGGATAAATGTATTTAAATGTCATGTCAACAATCAATTTCACTAGGTGACCTAGGACCAGTCATCATTACCCATAATAATCTATAATAGGTGGTGAAGAGTACCATTTGTACTACTCTGAGTTGCTAGAAAAATGATTACAATAAAATGAAAATAATTGTTGGATCCAGCTCTAAATCCTTCCTCACTTTTGAAACCAGGTAGTTGCAAATTATTTTTCTGGGTTTTTACCCTTGTAAACCTCTTTTATCACCAATTTTGCAACAGAGCCTCCCCCCCACTCCCCATTTATATATTTCTTTTTCTCTTTTACTTCCTCTAGACCTTTTTCTTCTCTTTTTCACAGCAACCAGCACTACCAGATCCTGATTTAACAGTATACACTATCTTCTTCCTGAGAAATCCTGAGAACTGTAGTGCTGGGCAAGACAATAGAAACCCTGCAAAAATTGAACTAAGTTACAAATCCTTGGTGTAGATGAATGAAAAGGAACAGCTTCTTGAGCTTTAATTGGGTTCAGTCTTTCACGCCATCCAGTGAAAAGAAGGATTAAGTGAACAGATAGAAGTGACAGCAATTCTAACAAGAAGCAGCCATCTTTGGTACCCTTATTTTTCCACTCTTTTTCCTGTTCTATCCTTCTCTTTCTTCTCACCCAAAGAGAAAAGGAAAAGAAAGAGGCTACTAGTTTCTTCTCCCTCCACACAAACTTGCATACACTAAATTTAAATTTACTATAGCCACTTCTCCCATAGACTCTGGGCTGCTAACAAATACCAACCTGATAAAAGCACTTAAAAACATACAGTACCACAAGCACCCTGGACTAAAACAATCATAACAATAACAAATCAAACCAATTTAGGGACCCACAAACACACTGATGCCAGATCTTGAGTGCTTTTTAAAAGCCAGATCTTGAGTGTTTTTTAAAACCCCAGGAGAGGAGTGTTATCTATATCTCTAGGGCAGTGATAGCTAACCTTTTTTTCTTTGGGTGCCAAAAGCGTGCGTGCATGCGTGCGCGTGCCCTCAACCATAATCCAATGCCCCCACGCATGCATGTCCCCCTGCACATGAGCGTGCAATCCCCCCTGCGCTGTCCTGCCCTCTGTGCAGGTGTACGCCCATGCCCCATGCCCCGTTTTGGGCCTAGCAGGCCTCCCTAAAACCTCTGGAGGCCAGAAACAGCCTGTTTCCGGACATCCGGTAGACTCGTTTCTTGCCCTCCAGAGGCTCTGCACAAGCCCTGTACTTACCTGGCATCCAAAACAGGCTGTGTGGAGACTCCTGGGAGGGGAGGGGCAGCATGGGCATAAGCGCTGGTCTCCCGCATGCACAGCAGAGACCCCAAAATCAGCTGGCTGGCGGGAGGCACGCATGAATGCATGGTGGAGCTAATCTACAGCGACAGGTGGCACACATGCCATAGGTTTGCCATCACGGCTCCAGGGGGATTCTGTTCCAGAGAGCAGTAGCCATGACAGAGAAGTGGTCTCTATCTCTGGTCCTGTAAGATGGCAGCCTTCAATAGAAGGGATCTGGAACATACAAACAGCCATACAAGAAATTTATAAATACAGAGAAGGCAGAACCTTCTCGGTTCCTTTGAATTTTCAGAATTGAGAGCAAAAATACTTCCCATTGCTTTGTCACAGAAAACTAAACACAAATTCATTGCAAAACTTGTTCATAAATGGTTTCCTCCCTTCTGCCCTTCTTTTGTAATACTTAATCTTTAAAAAGTGTTCTGGGGAGCTGGAAAGTTTGCATCCAAATTTTGATGGCATTATAGTCAGTCCTAAAGGTCTATAGCCCAATACTGGATTTTTAATTCTGGTTTTTTTTTTCTCTCTCTCTCTCATGGCTATATCTGCCAAAGGAGAAAAAGGTGTACTGCCTTCTTGTTATCTGCTGCTGCTGAGTTTTTTCTGCAACTAATATTCTTTTAATTGGCATATCATTTCATTTAAAATTATTCTTCGTTTATAATAATATAAAGTGAGTTTAATTTATGTACTTTTGACATGAATAGAATAGAATAGAATAGAATGGAATGGAATGGAATGGAATGGAATAGAATAGAATAGAATTCTTCATTGGCCAAGTGTGATTGGACACACAAGGAATTTGTCCTTGGTGCATATGATCTCAGTGTACATAAAAAGACAAGATACATTTGTCAAGATACATTACACTTGGCTGGGAGATGCTCTGTATACTCTATGCTATAGAAAGATATATGTTTTAATACTTAAAAATCCACTCACTGATGTCTATATGTCGTGTAGTGAATATCTTTATAATTTCCCCATGCAAAATTAGTGTGTGAATGAGATTCCAAAGCTTACCTTTCTTCTGGTTGTTGTTTTTTAAAATCAGTATTATAGTAATATACATAGCTTGAATGCCTAGCATTTTTGCTTAAAATTCTACACTCTTTCCTATGATGTGCTTAACAATAACTTTCATAAATCTGGAAATAGTGGAAAATACGTGTAACCCAAAAGGCAATGATAGGATCCTATAATTTATTTAGAAATCTAAATAACCCAAACCGAAGGCATAAAGAAACTAATTCAACCATATAATTGTGTGAAGTCTATTGCTGCTTGTATTACTTATTCAGTGGACTTTTCTTAAATGTCAATTTTTGATAAAAACAACAACTGAATTTATCCCTCAAACCCGCCCTTCATACTTCAGCATCATGCATCAGTTTCTGTAAATTAATGTTTCCTGGAATATGAACCACTAAAACTAAAAGGCACTTTTGGAGCTCCCAAAAGATTTGCTCATTCAGTGCAACAATGGTTGCACATTAACTGAAGTGTGCTGCTACTAATAGCTATTCAAAGGAAGCAGCCAATTCAGCTGAAAGGTGAATTCTGCAGTATAAAGTGCATAAGAACACCAACGTGCCCACCGTTCCTGTCCTAATGTTCCCTTTCATTGTATCCAATTTCATATAGTTATCACATACTTTTGATTATATTTATGCTTATATATTGAATAGTTATTTCATGCTTATGCTTATATATACTGTTGTGACAAATAAATAAATAAGAAATAAGAAATAAACAAAGTAACTTGGAGGACAGGCATAGGAAGATTTAAAGAAGGTGAAGGTGAATCACTGGCTATTTGGTATGACTCCATTACATTTTTATATTGTTCCACATTATTTCCTTAATGGAGCCAAATCAGTAAATGTCAATAGGGATCAACTTCACCTTTTCTAGTAACTAGTCTCTGGATTTGCAGTTTCAATCCCTTTAGTAAACTATTTTATATTTTTAGTATTTTGATAATATTGAAGCATACCTATAGCCGTTTTGTTGGGCCAAGCTGTTTCTTGGTTTATTTTTCTCCTTCATATTAAACTGTATTGATACAACAGAATCTTGAAAGTCTGAATTTCCACTTCTTTCTTTTTTATACTCCAGTGCATTAGGAAGGAGTCAGTTTTAGTTTCTTTTCCATGCTTTCTTTACTTCCGAGGCCTAAAGCTTGTTTTTGCAACTACCATTCCTACCTTCTTAGGTCATGTCTTTGGCAGAAGAGGTGTCTCTGAACAATGATATGGAATAATCATCTATTGCAAAACTCCATGAATTCTAACTAAAACTGAACATTGTGATTCTGTCTTGTGAATTCTTTCTCTCCATTCGCAGGCCCAATCCAAAATCCTGGACTGAGCCAAAAAAGCTTTATATGATGTGGGTTCTCACAATAATAGAGAACCCCAAGATAAGTTTGTCTCTAAGTGGCCTTTCTCTATCAACCAATTTCAGGAGAGTCCTCAGTTTACCAAAGAGTTCTGGGAGATGAAGCAGCAGAAGAGACAGCAGTAGAGAATTTGTATTGGTAAAGAAAGAGCAGAAGTGAACTTGGTTGACTATGGAGATCTTCTATCTGAGCTTACACTGTGGCAATAAGAACGGCAAAGCTTTCTTGTCTGACCTTGTTGTAACAGTAGACTATGCCAGCGCTTCAGTATTTATTGTAACTTACTTCCTTTTACGTGCTGAGGCACAAGAAAATCATACTGCGAACCACTGTGGAATAAGTATACTGGCAAAATTGCTTAACTGAGCTCAGATTTGGAGTCTGTGTGGAAGAGATCTGAGGAGGAGACAGCATCTTGCAAGGTTATATGAGATTTATTTCAGCTTCTTAATTCTGAGGAAGAGGTTAGGGCAGTGGTGGGATTCAACTAATTTAACAACCGGTTCTCTGCCCTAATGATTTCTTTCAACAACAAGGTTGCCAAACTGCTCAGAAAGTTAACAACCGGTTCTCCCGAAGTGGTGCGAACTGGCTGAATCCCACCACTGGGTTAGGGTGATTGATGAAATGAGTTTCCTTACTAGTGAGCTTGGCCAACGTGGCTCTTTCAGGAAGTTCAGGAAGGGAATAGTAGTAAAGGTGGTCAATCTCTAGGAAGAACAGAACTGACTTGAAGGAGGTAATAGTGACACAACTCTTAAAGATGTTCTCCTTGTATGTGGCCATATTAAGAAAGGTGATATGGCTTGTAACCTTCCCTTTTAACGGAAGTGCTTCAGACTTGTAGGTAGTTTTGGATATCATTGATCCTGGTATCCTTCTGGAATGTCTGCATGTTTGGGAGTTGAGAGCACTGTTCTACAGGCAGCCAGTTTCTGTTTGCTGGTTTTAGTTTCTGCATTCATACTAAATTTTATTCAACATATATGCCCATTAATTTCTAATTTCTATTAGAATGGAATATATTGTGATTTTTGTAATGCCTATTATTCATATTATAAATAGACCTTTGTAATAGTGAACTCTGTTTTATGAGGAACTTTAGGAACAAAACAAATAATGAATTAGCTAATAGCACCAAAGACCACTAAAAAGGCACTTTTGCTAATGAAGCTCAAAAAGGTCTATTTTACATGTCTAAAGAGTAATATTGCTAGAATGTAATCAAAACCTTTAAGGAATCCTACCAGATATTTTTACTAGCTAAAATATTATTGTCAAATTGAGACAATGATGAGCAGTTTCAAAATTATGTTTTGACAATCCTGGAAGAGAGAGAGAAAGAGAGAGGGAGGGGAAGAAGAGAGCTCTCGGCTGTTCTATTGTTTTATGAGCTCCTGCAAGTGTTTTTACCAATCAAGAAGTTCATCTCTCAGATGCAAAATATGTTGATGATTATGATTTTGCTTATTAATATTATATTGTTATAATATTCTTAACACTGCATAATTCATTTCTGTTTTTCAGCTAGATACATTTATAGCCCAGGGATACACTCTGTAAGTTAATTCCAACTAAAATAAGAGACCTGTTAGTACCCCACTAGTTTATAACTCTACAAAAACTACCGCAACGTGTTGGTTTTATACCAATACACATAGTCCCAAACCCTCAAAATAGTGAAAAAAATGTCATATTGAGAATTTTATGCAAATCATCATATTGACGAAGACAAAGCAGTCCTGGATTATAATATATATTTAACATATGGTTTTTTGTGGGGGAAGGGAGGAATCTTTAATGGTATGATCTGGTTAACTCCAATTGAACTAAGCCTTTCCTGCCTCCTATTCATTTTTGTCCCTTATCTACCTTTGTTATCCACCCACCCACATCATAGAAGGTTGAGAACTACAATGACAACACAACCAGAGAGCTTAAGGAAGTCACTTTCACAATCCCTTCATACTGGAAAAGGCTGGGTTTTGTTCCCAGACATAACTGACTGAGGGACATTACAAAAATGACCACCTGGGTTATTTCACTGGATCACTTACCTGGGTAAAAGTGTATGCATGATACACTAACCTTATCCCTTCACCTAGGTCAGGTATGCCATGCAAACAGGCCTGGACTATATTTCATTTCGATAGAGGAGGGAACAGCATTCCCCACCCCCCTCAGTGTCAATAGATTGAAGAACTGCATGGTAATTTGGAAGCTGACTGGAGATGAGTGGATTTGGAGCTTGGAGCAGGCCTGAGGCAAATGTACCTTACTCTCCCTCTTTGTTTTTCACACACTCACTTACAAATTCATCTTCTTCCTTCTTACTCACACATTTAGAATTTACAAGACTTCTCCCAAAAAGATTGTGTAGAAAGTGAGAAGCTTTCTAAGAGACAGTGCCGGCTCAAAGGTAGCCAGAAGCAATGTTCATGAAAATCAGATCATGAAAAAGGAGATTTATCCCTAAGCTACTTTAACTTGTGTTTGGTGACTGATGTTATTTCACTACCTAATTACTACATTTTAAGTGGCTTGATTCTCATTAACTCTCAACATTATTTAAAATTTGAAAGTATTCAGTTACAATGCTACACACTGAAAGATTTTATTTACGCCTCATTCGTACATCAGCCTGTCCACTTGCAACTACTATAACTGCTCTGCCCACAGTCATATATTTCAATATGTTGTTGTGTGGCCCAGATGTATGGAAGAACAGAAATGTTGGGGCTGGTTTGTGAGGTCCCTTCAGAAAGGTCCTGTGAGATGCCTTTGTGCCATCTTGTTGGTAGGGCAAGCCAGTCTTCCTTACTCGGTGCCAGTGAAATGCTGATTGAAGCTATGGACACTTCCCATTATATCCCCTGATCCTAGCATTTACCTAACCAAAGTGAGTAGTAATATTGGGCCTAACAAGGCAGATTTCTACCTGACTACAAAGACTCATTCTAAGAGAATATTATTTCTGTTTCCAAAATCAGTTTATGAACATAAAGTTTACATCAGATTTGGAAAAATTTCAAGTGAATGGTTTTCTTTTTGTTTACTTAACACCCCCTAAATTCCCAGATAAACAAATGATGCTGCTTTCGTAGATATCTAAGCTTATTCCTTCTTTCCTGTTCCATCTTTTTCAAAGGAGGCCACAAAGGTATATATGATTTTTCCCCTAATTTCATAAAAGTCCTATGAGTTTAGATTAGGCTAAGAGAGAATAACAAGCTCCACAATAATAGAACCAATTTCCCAGAAAGATAACGGGCACCCTTTCAAGTGAAAGCTTTGATTCCTGCACTGAGCTGGAGGCTGATAGTCAAAATGGCCCCTTTCAAATCAATGTTTGTTTGACATCTAATCAGCTTCATAACTGGATGGAGATTTCAGTTGGGCCTTTTCTGATTCTCATCTGACACGCCAACCCCTATAACATAGAAAAATTCCTCATTCTTGGTATCAATTTATACAGACGATTAGAAGATTATGCAATTATCTTTGAACTTTGTATATTAAGACACAATATGCTAGAAGTGCAGCAAGTCAGATAGAAGTTTAATGGGTGACAAAGACAGCAAAGCAAACCTCTCTGCGCATGCGCGTTATGGCGGCTTCCTGAAAATCTCGTGGAGCCGGCGGCTGGAAATCCTTGGCACGATGCCGTTCAGCCGCTCGCCCAGCTGCCTGGCTTCGGGCTCCGGTCTTGCCATCTTCTCGGCCACCGAGTGAGGTCTGCGGGCCTCATTGAACTCTCGGCTGCCGAGTACGGAGTTTGTTTTCCGGCAGCGAAAGGCGGCGGCGGCGGCCATGTTGGGGGGGGCTGAACAGCGGCTGGAAGTCCTCGGCTACGATATCCTTTAGCCGCTCGCCCAGCTGCTTGTCTTCGGGCCCCGGTCTTGTCATTCTCTCGGCTACCGAGAGTGAGGTCTGCGGGCCTCATTGAACTCTCGGCTGCCGAGCACGGAGCCGGAGTTTGCCCTTAGGCAGCGAACGGCGGCGGCCATGTTGGGGGGGGCCTGCGGAGACGCCCGGCATGAATCAGCAGTTTTCGGGCCGTTGTGGCCACAGATATCAACTGGACACCAACAAAGGACACAAACAATGGCTGAGGCGCCCGAACACCGACGGAGGACGTTAATGGTGGTATGCTGGACACCGGGTGCTCGGGTTGCTATTAAGTTTTGGTGCTGGGACGGGACTCGTATGGGCATGAACAACGCCCCCTCCCCCCCCTCATGGTCATGGACTGGAACATCGTTTTCTCCCCTACTCTGACTTTTGTTATGCCCTGCCAACATTCCGCAATCGTCATCAGCGGTTCACCTCTCTTTGAGCTATTTTATTCCATCAGTGACGGAGAGGTGGTTGGCTTGGACAAATTGGACAATTTGTTACAGCAGCAGAGCGGCATGTGGGGCCATTTTGGGTCCAGAGGATAATCTGCCGACGTAGGGGTGGAGACATGGACGGCGTACATCTTGACGGCTAAGGATGGACATTTTGCCACGACTTTTGGGCCTATTTCTCCATGAGATATTCATTTGCCGATCTACTACGACTGCGAGGTTCCCCCGCCTCGCAGGAATGGCCCTCCAAGCTATCGAGGGCTTACCTTAACGAAGGGTCTTGGGACCCAGAGAGGTGGCATGCGGCTAAGAAGAATTTGTGGGGCTTTTTAAATAGTTTTTTAAATAAGGGTTTTTTTAAGGGGGGGGAGGGATTCGACGGGTGGGGGGGAGGACCCGTCGGGGAGGGATCCAGCCCCTGTGCTAGTTCGCGACATTACGCCATCTTGTCTGAAGGCAGGGGGGGAGGACGTTCCAGGTTTAGAGGGCTGTTCGATCTGTACGGTAAGTGGGAGAGGCAGATATGGCGGGGGGGAGGGGCCGTATCGAGTTATGGGGGCACGTGCTCGAAGTTTGAGAGCGATCACGTGCTCCGGCCCCTCAGTCCCTACCCGTTCCTCGGGTGGCCATGATCCTCAGAGCTTGGACCTTCGGCTGATGTTATGTAATGCCCGGTCCGTGGTTAATAAGGCTCCCCTGATTTGTGACCTTATTCAGGGGAGGTCCGCGGACCTCATGGGCATTACGGAGACCTGGTTGGGCCCTGAGGGGGGGGTCCCCCTTGTTGAGATGTGCCCTCCAGGTTTCCGAGCATTTCATCAGCCGAGAGTCCAAGGTAGGTGGGGGGTGGCGGTTGTTATTAAGGAAGATCTAGAGCCGAGGAGACCACTGTTCCTCAGATTGCTGGCTGCGAATCCCTCTGTGTGCGCTGGGGCTATAGGAATCAGTTGGGCTTGGTGATCGCGTACCTGGCTCCTTGCTGCGTGACCACAGCCCTGCCCGAGCTGTTGGAGGTACTGGCTGCTGTGGCGGTTGAGACCCCCAAACTTATAGTTATGGGGGATTTCAACTGCCATCGGTTGGCCTGTCATCAACGGCAGCTCGGGAGTTCCAGGCTTCCATGACGGCCTTGGACCTGATTCGAGTAAATGATGGCCCTACGCACACAGGGGGAGGCATGCTAGATATGATTTTTATCTCTGGACAGTGGTTAAATGATCTGGTATTAGATGATTTAGTAACAGAACCAATGTCATGGTCGGATCATTTTCTCCTTCGCCTAGACTTCCGAACCGCTATTCACCACCGCAGGGAGACGGAACCTATACGGTGGTTCCGTCCCAGGCGCCTGATGGACCCTGAGAGGTTCCAGACGGAGCTTGGGCCATTTCCTGAGGATCTGGCCCACGGCACGACTGAGGAACTGGTCGTGGCCTGGGAGCAGGCCGCGCCGGGCCCTGGACCGTGTCGCGCCTTTGCGGCCTCTGACCCGCGAGATCTCGTCCGGCCCCTTGGTTCTCCGAGGGGCTGAGGGAGATGAAACGCCGGAGAAGACGCCTAGAGAGCACCTGGAGGTCCAGTCGCCCGGTTGATCGGACACTAGTTAGGACCTATACTAGGACCTACCTAGTGGCAATGAGGGAAGCGAGGCGCCCACGCCTACCCTCATTGCGTCGGCAGATAACCGCCCGGCCGCCCTGTTTGGTGACCCGCCTCTCCTACATCAGGAGGTGCGGGATGACCCTTTGCAGGGACGAGCCGAGGAGTTTAGTGGTTATCTATACGATAAAATCGTTCAGCTGAGGGACGGTCTGACCGAATTTGGGATGATCCAAGCGAGGAGAGGAGGCACGTCTTGTTGAGCACATTTGGGATGAGTTTGACCCTGTGGCTCCCGAGGACGTGGACAGGTTGTTGGGGAGGCTTCACGGCACGACATGTTTACTGGACCCGTGCCCTTCCTGGCTGGTACTGGCCACTCAGGCGGTGACACGAGGCTGGCTCCAGAGGATTATCAACGCTTCTTTGTTGGATGGGGTTTTCCCTGCCGCCTTGAAAGAGGCGGTGGTGAGACCCCTCCTTAAGAAGCCCTCTTTGGACCCAGCTATTTTGGCTAATTATCGTCCAGTCTCCAACCTTCGCTTTGTTGCGAAGGTTGTAGA
Organism: Ahaetulla prasina; assembly: GCF_028640845.1. Classification (NCBI taxonomy): domain Eukaryota; kingdom Metazoa; phylum Chordata; class Lepidosauria; order Squamata; family Colubridae; genus Ahaetulla; species Ahaetulla prasina. The sequence continues at coordinate 45,269,782 of NC_080539.1, forward strand.
GAGTGCCATGGCCCGACAGCTGCCCCAACACCTGGATGAAGATGTCTATCTAGACCCGTTCCAGTCCGCTTCCGACCCGGATACAGCACGGAGACAGCTTTGGTCGCATTGGTGGATGATCTCTGGAGGGCCAGGGACAAGGGATATTCCTGTGCGCTGGCCCTATTAGACCTCTCAGCGGCGTTCGATACCATCGATCATGGTATCCTGCTGCGCCGGTTGGAGGGATTGGGAGTGGGAGGCACCGTATATCGGTGGTTCTCCTCCTATCTCTCCGACCGGTCGCAGACGGTGTTGACAGGGGGGCAGAGGTCGACCGCGAGGGGCCTCACTTGTGGGGTCCCTCAGGGGTCGGTTCTCTCGCCTGCTGTTCACCATCTACATGAAGCCGCTGGGTGAGATCATCAGTGGTTTCGGGGTGAGATACCAGCAGTACGCTGATGACACTCAGCTGTACTTTTCCACCCCGGACCACCCCAATGAAGCTGTTGAAGTGCTGTCCCGGTGTTTGGAGGCTGTACGGGTCTGGATGGGGAGAAACAGGCTCAAGCTTAATCCTCCAAGACGGAGTGGCTGTGGATGCCGGCACCCGATTCAGTCAGCTGCAGCCGCGCTGGCTGTTGGTGGCAGTTACTGGCCCCAAAGGATAGGGTGCGCAACTTGGGTGTCCTTCTGGATGATCGGCTGTCGCTTGACGATCATTTGACGGCCGTCTCCAGGAGGGCCTTCCACCAGGTTCGCCTGGTCCGCAGTTGCGCCTTCCTTGATCGGGATGCCTTATGCACGGTCACTCATGCGCTCGTTACCTCTCGCTTGGATTACTGTAATGCTCTCTACATGGGGCTCCCCTGAAGTGCGCCGGAGGCTTCAGTTAGTCCAGAATGCAGCTGCGCGGGTGATAGAGGGAGCTACACGAGCTCCCATGTAACACCGCCTCCTGCGCAGACTGCACTGGCTGCCTGTGGCCTTCCGGTGCACTTTAAGGTGTTGGTTACGACCTTTAAAGCGCCCATGGCTTAGGACCTGGGTACTTACGGGACCGCCTGCTGTTACCATACGCCCCACCGACCCGTGCGCTCCCACAGAGAGGGACTTCTCAGGTGCCGTCCGCCAAACACGTCGGCTGGCGGCCCCAGGAAGGGCCTTCTGTGGGGCTCCCACACTCTGGAACGAGCTTCCCCCGGGCTTACGCCAAATTCCTGACCTTCGGACATTTCGTCGCGAACTCAAGACTCACCTTTTTATCCGCGCGGGGCTGGCTTAAATTGGGATTTTAAATTTTAAATTTATTAATTTTAAATGGGGTTTTAGTAGAGTAAATTTTAATCATTGGGCTAATTTAAATAAGTTTTTTAAATGGGATTTTAAATTTGTATATTGTATTGCTGGTTTTTATTATGCCTGTACACCGCCCTGAGTCCTTCGGGAGAAGGGCGGTATAAAAATTAAATAAAATAAAATAAATAAAAAATAAATAAATCAAGAGATTTACAGGAATCTTGCAACCATAACTAATATCCTTGTCAGATCTGTGGGACTGTGAATAAGATATCCAAACTTGCTACATATTATACAGTGCTACCATTTCTTCTTTTCTGTCTTCTTTTCTAAGCTGGAAAACCTTAAAAGTTGAAAATTTGTTATGTAGAGGAGTGGCTCCAACTCCTCCATTGCTTGGCTTTCCATTTCAAAGCTGACTTTGCCATCATTTACCCCCTAAATCAACAGAACCAGAACTTATCTAAAATTTTGCTACATAAATATACATACATCTGCGGTACAGGACTAGTGTGTGAAGTATTTTTATTTTAATCGAGGAGTTGATTCCTGATGGGGTTTGCACCCTACCTTGATAGAAATGCAAGCTGCCATGTTATAAGTTCTCATTCAGAGAAAATAAAATACAGCATGCCAATTAAGGATAATAATGCTCCTTAATGAGAAATAGCAGTTATTCAGATGTAAATATTCACAATCGTTGTTTACAGTTCAAAAAAGAGGTACCGTATATACTCGAGTATAAGCCGAGTTTTTCAGCACATTTTTTGTGCTGAAAAACGTCCCCTCGGCTTATACTCGGGTCTATACGGCTTATACTCGAGATTTTTTTTAAGCCTCGCTTATACTCGAGTATATCGGCTTATACTCAGTTTTTTTTTTCTTTTTCACATTTTACGGACTGAAGCCCTGCCGGTGCAGTGAGAGGGCGGGCGGGGAGCCGCCAGCCTTCTCAGCTGAGGGAGGAGGGTTTCAACCGGTAGGTGCCTCATTTCCCACCCTCGGCTTATACTCGAGTCCCCAGTTTACCCCAGTTTTTGGGGTAAAATTGGGGACCTCGGCTTATACTCGGATCGGCTTATATTCGAGTATATACGGTAATAATGTGTGGCCTACAAATCTCAAAATCTCCTTTGTGCTAAAGAAAATGTAATGTAATGTACACGCCCTGAGTCCTTCGGGAGAAGGCGGTATAAAAATTAAATAAAATAAAATAAATAAAAAATAAATAAATCAAGAGATTTACAGGAATCTTGCAACCATAACTAATATCCTTGTCAGATCTGTGGGACTGTGAATAAGATATCCAAACTTGCTACATATTATACAGTGCTACCATTTCTTCTTTTCTGTCTTCTTTTCTAAGCTGGAAAACCTTAAAAGTTGAAAATTTGTTATGTAGAGGAGTGGCTCCAACTCCTCCATTGCTTGGCTTTCCATTTCAAAGCTGACTTTGCCATCATTTACCCCCTAAATCAACAGAACTAGAACTTATCTAAAATTTTGCTACATAAATATACATACATCTGCGGTACAGGACTAGTGTGTGAAGTATTTTTATTTTAATCGAGGAGTTGATTCCTGATGGGGTTTGCACCCTACCTTGATAGAAATGCAAGCTGCCATGTTATAAGTTCTCATTCAGAGAAAATAAAATACAGCATGCCAATTAAGGATAATAATGCTCCTTAATGAGAAATAGCAGTTATTCAGATGTAAATATTCACAATCGTTGTTTACAGTTCAAAAAAGAGGTACCGTATATACTCGAGTATAAGCCGAGTTTTTCAGCACATTTTTTGTGCTGAAAAACGTCCCCTCGGCTTATACTCGGGTCTATACGGGTTATACTCGGTCTATACGGCTTATACTCAGTTTTTTTTTTTAAGCCCTCGCTTATACTCGAGTATATCGGCTTATACTCGAGTTTTTTTCTTTTTCACATTTTACGGACTGAAGCCCTGCGGTGCAGTGAGAGGGCGGGCGGGGAGCCGCCAGCCTTCTCAGCTGAGGGAGGAGGGTTTCCCCAACCGGTAGGTGCCTCATTTCCCACCCTCGGCTTATACTCGAGTCCCCAGTTTACCCCAGTTTTTGGGGTAAAATTGGGGACCTCGGCTTATACTCGGATCGGCTTATATTCGAGTATATACGGTAATAATGTGTGGCCTACAAATCTCAAAATCTCCTTTGTGCTAAAGAAAATGTAATGTAATGTACACCGCCCTGAGTCCTTCGGGAGAAGGGCGGTATAAAATTCAATAAATAATAAATAAAATAATAATAATAATGGGCAACCTCATCTATTGGAAAAGTTTGCTCACCATAGCTTTCTAATTCTAATTAAAATGTGCGAAGCTAAGCAGACAAATGGCCAAAGTGTGGAATAATTAGAAGTAAAGGTGTGAATTCATATACAGTGGTACCTTGCTACTCAACTGCTTTGAAACTCATCATTTTGACAAGAAAATTTTGTCCTGGTACTTGTCGTTTGTTTGGTACTTGACGTGCAAGCTAGAACTTGTTAGTTTCAGTTGCCTTGTAACTCACTACCCTTTTCAATCAAAACAAAGTATGACGCTCTTGCCCTCTGCACATCCCTTGCAATCTTATCTTAACTTCTGTGGTTATTTTGCACTTTTTTTCTCTCATCAGTACAGATAAAATGAAATTTTTATTTAATTTAATCCAAGTATTTTATTAATTTTTTGGTTTATTTCTCATGTAAAATAATGATACACAAATCTACCTTTTTACATAAAATGTGTATTGTCTTTGGTTTGTGAATGCATTAAATATTATTATTTAATAATATTTAATTAATAATATTTAAACATTATTCCTTATGGGAAAAAATTGTTTGGTACTCATCATTTTTTGTAATCATTGCATCTCCTGGAACCAATTAATGATGAGTACGGGGGTACCACTATATATCTTTTAAATAAAGGATAGTACAACTCAATATATGCATGAAAATTCATTAAAATGATCTCCTTTTAATTAATTTCTGGAGGAAATTTCCTTTCATCCAACTCAATAAAAACAGGGCAAGAAAATTTCTCTGACTGGCATGAATTTACTTGCAAAGTTATAATCTGATTTTTACACAGGCTGGTATCAGGCATGGGTTTCAAAACCCATTGCTACCGATTCACTTGTGGGTGCACGTACATGCGCTCACGTGCGCAGAACTGGCCAGGCAGGTGGGCAGAGACTCCTGCCACTGCCGCTACCGGTTTGCCCAATCCGGGGTAAACCGGTAGCAATCCACCACTGGCTGGTATAATAGGAGTAAGAAGACTTATTCTTCCCTGCCTTGCTACTTTGCAGATGTCCCTTAAATTTAATCTTCTATAACATGGTCCCTCCAGATCTGTTGGATGCTAATTCATAGTTCCCACTCAACATGGCCAACAGGAATCAATCATACCACTCCAGAATTCTGAAAATTTGATAATTTTTTTGCTTGAATATGGATTATAAATGTTTAATATGGAATATAAATGCAGCAAACGTTCCTCAAAGAGAAAAAAAACCATTATTAAGAAAAACTGAGGCAAGATATAATTTCTTTGCAGGAAGCACCAATAAGGAAAAGGGAAGTGAAGTATTTGACTTTGGAGAGTAAATCTAGATGTTAGTTTTAGTGTTTATTTGGCAGAATAGCCCAAAGCACACATTCTGGTAGGGAGAAGTTCCCTGAGGATGGGCTCTAGCGCAAATCCAAAAGCTTGGAAGACTAAGCCTCTAGTCCCAGTAACCAATATAGATTTAATTCTGCAACATTATCCTGGGATATGTACATTTGCCTTCATTAGTGACTAAATCTATAATCTCATCATCATCATCATGTTCCAAATGATAATAAAGGGGAGTTTTTAAAATTACCTTATCAACCAATTAACATTTTTATATGAGGTTGATGTTTGATGAAGACTGGGATAAAAGTAGTTTTCCTGCAGCTTGGTAGAATTTCAGAGAAGAAAATTAAACTCAACCAAGGCAAATTACAAAAAAAAAATATTTTTTAATTCTTTGATGGCTAATCTGGCTTTGGTAGACACTCAGAGATAGAGGAATAGTACCTCCAAAGAATATATTTATTGCTTTTTTATCTTTAAATCAGTGGTGGGTTTCAAAATTTTTTACTACCGGTTCTGTGGGCATGGCTTGGTGGGCATGGCAAGGAAAGGATACTGTAAAATCTCCATTCCCTCCCCAATCAAGCGGAAGGTTACTGCAAAATCCCCATTTCCTCCCAATCAGCTGAGACTCGGGAGGCAGAGAATAGATGGGGGTGGGGCCAGTCAGAATTTTTACTACCGGTTCTCCGAACTACTCAAAATTTCCATTACCGGTTCTCCAGAACTGGTCAGAACCTGCTAAAACCCACCTCTGCTTTAAATATATATGTATTATACAGGTACCGTTCCTCTGTCTCTGAGTGTGAGAGGAGGAGGAGCAACCCACCCAGATACATACTTTTTTGTGAATGGCTGTGGAATCTGAATCAAAAGACTCAGGGTCTGATTTGTATTTTGAAAAGGAATTATTTTGCATTAATCATGAGAGAAGCCTGCTCCCCTTACATATCCTGAAAGCTGTCTTCCTGTCAGCCGATCAGTAAAAAGAGCTCCCATTGAAATGATTGCAAACATGCCTTAAATCAAAATTAATCTGAATAAGTTTGACATGACCCCTTCCTAATTATTAATTCTCAGAAGCTGTTATAAATGGAGTGACTTCCTATTCAAAGCTAGTCATCTCTCTGTTACTCGTATTATAATGACGTCAAGAATGGAAGTACACACACTCAACCCAGTATCCATTGTCTGATAGTAACATAGAGTATAAGGAAAGAATCACATAAATGTTTGGAGAGAGAGTTAATCCCCACAACTCCTATTTAGTCTCAATTATTAGTGAGAAATCCATCTCAATCTACCCATTTTATGCTATAAATGCATTTGCATAAATACATTTTATACATTTTATGATAACATGCCAACACATGTGATTTGTGAATTAATGTGCTGTTCCCCTTAAATAATAATAATAAAAATTGGGGACACACTGGGATGCATAGTCAACCTCCTTATTTTTCTTGCCATCAAGGTAACACAAATCCAAAGCAATATTATTGCCTAGATCATAGAGGAATAATCTATCTCTCATTTTAACTCTTGTTTCATCTGATTGTTTTGGCAATGAAAACACATAATTCTTAAAAGGCACAGATACTCTCAACCAATCTTGTCTAGGCTCAGAAGCTTAGATGAATAGATTTAATGAGTATTTGGACAGATTAGTATAAATAATCCTTGATTTACAACCACAATTGGGATCAGATTCACAGTAGTGAGATTCAGCAAGTTCTCTCCGGATCACGTGAACTGGCAGCGGCGATTGCAGGAGGCTCCGCCCACCCACCCGGACATAATGCATGACTACTGTGCATGCACAGAAGGCCGTGTGCATGTGCAGAGGTGGCATGCGCGAGCGAAGTGAGCACGCACACACTCACATTTGCAAACTGGTAGGGAAGGTAAGTAAATCCCATCTCTGGATCAAAATTTCTGTTGCTAAGCAAGGCAGTTGTTAAATGAATTGAGTGGATTTTTTTGACTTTTTTTGCAACAGTTGATTAGCAATCACATGGTCATTAATGCAAATCCAGTTTGGTCCTATTGAATTACTTGTCAGAAGCCAACTAGGAAGGTCAAAAATGGCCATCACATGACCCGGGATGCTACAACTGTTGTAAATATATGCCAGTTGCCAAGTGCCCAAATTTTGATCACATAACTGTGGGGATGCTGCAATAGTCATAAGTGTGAGAGCCAGTCCTAAGTTAGTTTTTTCAGTTGTAATTCTGAATGATTGCTAAACAAATTATTATAAATCAAGAACTATTTGGCTTTGGATTAATATTTGGACATCCAGGGAAATCCAGGGATGTAAATTAAGCTTAAAAGTTTAAAAAAAAACCTTGAGAAAAATACAGTAGCATACCAGTTCCATGTTATTGCCAAAAATACCATCTGGACATGTCTATGAACTTGATCTAAAGAAGTTTTCCGTTTAACTATCTACTGGCAACTACTGGGTCTTCCCTTCTATAACCTGTAGTTAGGATTTTTCAAATGTCTCAGCAATTCTGTCTTGTGTATACCTTTAGCATAATACAGTTGTAACTCATTAATAGAGACTTCTAAGGTGGCAAAATATATTTTAATCAAGTCAGGCCACAGTTTTCATATTCGAATGCTGCTATGGAAACTCACTGTTGACAGAAAAACAGCAAGAATGAGAATGAGAATGAGAATGAGAATGAGAATGAGAAGAAGATGGGTCTGAATGTTTCTCCCAAATGTGCTATCAGTTTGGATGATAAAGTTTTCTCTGACAAGGAATTCTTTTAAAGTTGCTCTTTACCATCTCAGAATTCTCACTATCTCATTTTACATGCATGAGTAGATTGTTCAAGAGACAATTTCAAATGTGTCTGTGTTTTGAAGTGATTTGTAGCCAGACTCTACAAACTGAATTAATAATCAGTCTGAAAGTTACTCGCTCTTACTGACACATTTTTTGCACCAATGTTTGTTCAAAAAAAAAAAAGAAATATAATTACAAGGATTCAGCAAACATTTTCACCAACATACTGTGAGAAAAGTTGACATACAAAACAATTGATGAGAAATTATGAACTACAAGGCAGTATATTTATCACGAGGAAGAAATTTTACAATGACAGCAGAATCTTAAAAAGGAATTATAGCCTAATCATTTAAAAGAATATTGCTTTTGGTTTTATTCTGAAGTGCCCATCAGTCTAAGCCAAGAACGAAAAAACAAAAACCCAGCAGGCAAGGAAGGAGAAAAATGAGATAGAGAAATGTTCAGTATTTGCATTTTTGCTTTCATGCATCAAGTAACACTAAGGAAGAATAGAAGGAAATATACATACATATATATATATATATATATATATATATATATATATTTGTTTTCTGAGGTTTTCACGGGTGTTTGTATATAGGTCTTTGGTTGTTCGGGTTTTCTCCCGTGTAAAATTGGAAGTGTCTTGGCGACGTTTCGACGAAGTCTCATTCGTCATCTTCAGGCTTCAGCTTCGTGCTAGAAAACCCGAACAACCAAAGACCTATATATATATATACATACATATATATATATATATATATTCTGAGGTTTTCACAGGTGTTTGTATGTAGGTCTTTGGTTATTCAGGTTTTCTCCCGCGTAAAATTGGAAGTGTCTTGGTGATGTTTCGACAAAGTCTCATTCGTCATCTTCAGGCTGGTGTTTACTGCTTCGTGCTTCTAGGAGCAATGTGTGATCGCAGCTGTTTCTTCCTTTTAACTGCTAGTGGGGTTTGAACTGATTGGTTGGGAGCTTGGCCGTGTTCTGATTGGGTGGAGGTGTGTTCTGATTGGTTGGGGGTTTGGCTGTGCTCTGATTGGATGGTGGGGTTGGCTGTGCTCTGATTGGATGGGGGGGTGTTCTGTTTGGGTGGGGGGGGCTTGGTTGTGCTCAGGTTAATCTGAGTTGCAGGGGGATTTGAGTTGGTGAGCTGCATAGTTGTTGTTTGGCTTCGCGTTCGTGGTCGTGCTACATCTTCATGGTGGGTGTCAGTCTGCTGCATGTATGGATTGGGTGGAGTTGAAATGGCTAATGATGCGGTCTGACTTCTGGTCCATGGTCGTGATTTTGCAATGTATTTCATAGACTCCTTGGTTTTCTAGCTGGATCTTGTCTTTGGGGTTTCTTAAGATGTTGGCTATTTTTTGGTCTGTGCAGAAGGCTGTCTTGATGCCAACATCTTAAGAAACCCCAAAGACAAGATCCAGTTAGAAAACCAAGGAGTCTATTAAATACCTTGCAAAATCTGCCCAGCAACGTACATTGGACAAACTAATAGGAGAATAAATGCACACATAGCAGAACACAAGATTGCAGTCAGAAAAGAAGAAAAAACTTCATCTCTTTTCCAACACCTTAAAGCAACAGGACATGACACTGATTTTGAAGGAACCAAATTAATCTCCAAAACTGAACATTATCACAAGAGAATAATTATGGAAGCCATAGAAATAGAGAAACACCCCCATAACATGAATAAACGTGACGATACCTCCCACTTACCAAACATCTGGAAACTAGCACTAGTCAAGAAATGAATCCCAGCTACAAAAATTAACACCAACACATGACAGGACCTCGAACTTGGAACCAGACCAGGGCCCAAAATGCTACTTCCCACACAAACATCCACACATGACAAGACCTCGAACTCGGAACCAGACCAGGGCCCAAAATGCTACTCCCCACACAAACATCAACACATAAGAGGACCTCGAACTCAGAACCAGACCAGGGCCCAAAATGCTACTTCCCACACAAACATCAACCCCATTAACCAATTAGCAACACAGCCAACCAATCAGCTTGCAACAGCTAGGCCAGCAATTCAAAAAACTCCATTAACCAATCAATATGTAGCAACACAGCCAACCAATCAGCTTGCAACAGCTAGGCCTGCAATTCAAAAAAACACACCCACCCACCAGTATTTATAGAGAAACAGCAGTTAAAATCCACACTTTGCTCACATAAGAACAAAGCCAAAGCCTGAAGATGATGAGTGAGATCTCATCGAAACGTTGCCTAAATACTTCCAATCTTACACGGGAAAAGACCCGAACATACCAAAACCTGCATATATATATATATATATATATACACACACACACACACTTACTCTTAAATGTAGAGTTTTATTATCTATTTTGAAAAGCAGATAATAAGAGATTATTGAGAAGACTGCAGAGGTGAAAAAAAACCAGAAGTGGCTTGCTGCTCATGGGTGAAAATCTTTGAAACTAAGCCAACATTCCATAGGAAATGAGTCTCAAACAAGATGAACATTCGTTCCTTTTCAAAGACATTTGAACGGTTCAGTGAGGAGGAAAAAAAAGAATGCTGATGTGATATTTAAAAAGTACTCCTGACATTTGAAGTTTTTTTTCCTTCTCTACATAAAATTGAATGTTTTGCTTCCTGCAATCCAGATAAGAACTTTTCTGGTGATGGTAAAATCTATTTGCAGAAAATACCCATTTTGCACACTGAAGACAAACTGCAGTATATCTGCCAACACTAAAAAGTGTCGTATTATTAATTAATGCAGTCATTCGTAATCACTGTTTTCCACCCAGGGAAAAAGAACCTTTCTTCCCTTGCATCTAACTGCAGCAGAGACATGCTCTGGTAGTTTCTTTCTTCAGCTGGATCTTTATCACATTGTCTTCATCTGATCCCAATACCTGAAGCAGGCTTAAATCATCAACATAGCATTCTCTTCCCATCTTGATAGAGGTTTTGCTCATTCTGATATGCTTCACCAACCATTGGTATCAATCCTAGGCTTGATATCAGCCAAGCATCTATCAGCCATTTTAGCTAGGGCTGACATGCTTCTTCCATTCTAGTTTCTGGGTTTTGTCTTCCAAAATCTCCTGCCTTAGGCAGAGGAAGAATAATAGAGTTGGAAAGGATCTTGGAGGTCTTCTAGTCCAACCCCCTGCTTAAGCAGGACACCCTATACCATTCTAGACTGTCCAATCTCTTCTTAAAAACCTCTAGTGACAGAACACCCACAACTTATAGAGGCAAGCCATTCCACTGATTAATTGTTCTCACTGTTAGGAAATTTCTCCTTAGTTTTAGGTTGGATCTTACCTCAAAAAGTTTCCATCCATTACTTCTTGTCCTGCCTTCAGATGTTTTGAAGAATAGGGTGAACTCTTCTTCTCTGTGACAAGTATATTATTGCCCACAGCATTTTGCCAGTTCATTAAATTAGTCATTTTGTCAAGAATGCAGTAAGATTTGTCTGGCATGATCTATTTTTGACAAACCCATATTGGCTTCTAGTAATAACGTTGCTTGCTTCTAAGTGTTTGCAGATTGGTTGCTTGATTATCTTTTCCAGGATCTTCCCAGGTATTGATATCAGGCTGATGGGTTTGCAGTTTCCTGGAACTATTTTTTTCCTTTAAAAAAAAAAAAAAAGATGAGAACCATGTCAGCTTGTTTCCAGTCCTCTGGTAGTTCCCTACTGCTCCTCCAGCATCTTTAAAATATATGGTTTAGTAATTCCAAGATCACTAAAAGAGCCTATTTATTTATTTATTTATTTATTTATTTATTTATTTATTTATTATTTATCAACAAGTACAAAGAAACAAGTAACAGTATAGACAGACATGGACACATGAAAAAATGGGCACAAATAAAAGGATATAAATAGGCAAAACATAGCCATAAACACAGAATGATTACATATAAATGGGGACAATAGGACAGGGAAGGTAGGCACGCTGGTGCGCTTAGGGACCGCTTAAGAAACATGAAAGGTCCACAGTAGACACTTTAAGGTAAAAGATATGGGGATTAGTGAGACCAACAACAGGATCAGGTAGAGTGTTCCAGACATTTACTACTCTATTGCAGAAGTCATATTTCCTACAATCAAGATTAGAGCAAATTACATTGAGTTTGAATCTATTGATAGCCCTTGTGTTATTACCTTTGAAATCAAAGCACTCATTTACAGGTAAATTTCTTTCAATGTGGGCTCTCTGAGATCTTCAAACCAATCCCTGGCTCAAACACTTGGCTCAACCTGTACAGCAGCTGATCAGTAGACCCAGCAGGGTTGCTTCAGGGGAAAATAAGAGGGGGAAAGAGAAAGGCAGCTTCATGCTGCGACTCCCCCTGTGCCCCTTCTGAAATAGGACTGCATCTGTTTTCAAAAGAAGGCCAGTTATCAGTTAATATCAACATTGAATATAAAACACTTGTGAAACAATAGTTACTAGTTTTGACAGGTAGCTAAGCCCACTGGTCTGCGAAAACATCTCCCCCAGTCCCAGCCAAAATGTATGTTAATGAGATTGCGGGATGTTTCCTATTGACTGGTAATATTTGGTGTGAAGAAAGGGAAACAAAACTGGGATAATCCACCAGTTTCTACAAATACATGACTTGTACTCTGTAAATAAAAGTGGCACTAATTGCTAGGACAATAGCCAATTTAGGTGTAATCTGATACAGACAACACCTATCATGATGATTCTGCCCTAAGTCTACAAGCTCCATTTTGAGAGGGCTTTGAAATATTGCAAGCTTCCTCATGGAAACAATGAATTGCTGGTACCTCTAATTTATTTCCTATTCTCTATTTGTTGTTGTTATATTGTAACATCTTGCTTGATAAAGGATTCGGAAGCATTTGGCAGTTTGCACATCCTTTTACATAAACCTTCGCTCATCAGAATCAAAGCATCAATAAGTATTAGTAATGATATCATTCTTCCATAGGACATTTTTGCAACACTCACTTTCTATGGATCATGGTGAAAGATAGTTTAAGATGTGAAATTATTTAGATTATTTTTTTCAGGTTATTTCTGGGCATTGTTTAAAGAAATGGCCAAGTAAGAGGAGGAGGGAAAGGATTCATGATATAATCCTTCCACTTCCAAAGAGAACAGCCTGCATAAATTGGTTTGCACAAGAATACAGTACAAGATTTTAAAAAAGTCAGAGATAACTTCTTATTTTTAAAATCAAAGTATAGTAAATATACTACATACTATAAATATAAATATACTATTACATTTAAAAATGGGATAGAAATCTATTTAAAAATAGAAATAGAAATAGCATTTAATAGTCTTGTCCGATCCAGTGCCAAAGTAGATTTTTCCAAGACTCAGGCTAAACAATGTCTTGACTCTCAACAAAATTGACTGATGTTTGAAGATCTCATTTTCTCACCTTCCTTTCTTTCGCAAATGACTGGACACACATATACAGCCCATCCTCTGAAATTATTTAAAGTCAACTGAAACTAAGAAAAGAGGGAAAAGGAGGTGAAACGCAATGAGAATGAGTAGGAGAAAGAAAAGGAAAAAGAAGAGATGCTATGCAAGGGACGTGGTGGAGCAATAGAACTTTTAACATGCATTTGAAGACAAAAAGAATAGAATATTAATACAGTACTCATTTCCCTTTCTTTTTCTTTTCATCTATTTTTAACGAAATAATACAGCTCTTTCTTAACCTCCCACATGCTCAATCATGCAGATTTTCCCCCACAGCTCAAAAAGTTCTAGTTCCTAATTAGAAAACATTCATAATGACTTACCACTATGGAATTGGGCAGTTTAATTTATTAATTAAAAGACATGGCTTAAGCTCAGTTTCTCCATTTCTTTACGAAAAAGGAGAAACAATCCAAACTGGAAGAACTGTACACACAATATTCTGATCCCTCTTCCATTCCTTTTGAAAACGTGCTTATAAATATTTTTGTTCCGCTTCTGTCTGCTATAAATGCTCCAATAAATCTTCTGTCCACCATGTGGTTTTGTTTTTTTATTAAGCAATTTAAAAGATAAAAATTAGGACAAACTAAGGAAAATTGCAAAGAAAAAAATGGAAAATACAAAAAAAATGTATGTAAAATTGTATAGGAGTAATGTAGCCTATTGTTAATTTTAGAGTAAGAATTAGATGTATTTTATCTATATGTCTATCAAAGAAAGTCAAAATCTATTCTATTGCTTTTTTCTTTACTTTTTACTTTTTTCTGCACTTTTGCTTTTTGTCTGATTCTTTTTTATCCGTTTAATTTTTTGCTTTTTTACCTTTTAATCATATTTTAAAATTTGTATTTAAAACTTATTTCACTAAGTCCCAAAGGTACTTTTCCAAGAAAAACTTTATTGTTTTTCTTTGAAGACGTTTCACTACTCATCCAAGAAGCTTCTTCAACTCTGATTGGATGGTAGTGAATGGAAGGATTTATATTCCTTGCAGACAGCTGGTCATTTACATTCCTTTAGAGAATCATTGAGGTCACTTGGAGGTTTGTCTGTGTTCTCAGGGTCACCTGAGCAATGCAAAAGGATGTGGAGCCTTCTTGGACCTGCTGAAAGGGTTGTGTTGTCCTTTCATTCTACAGAAACATCCTGCAGAAAGCACAATTCCCAGCACAGTCCTTTCAGCAGTTCCAAGAAGGCTCCACATCAATTGGTGTGGAGACCACTGTCTTCCAGTCTCCTTGTGAGGGGCCACTGACTGAAGCAAATGGGAGTGATCCCAGTCCTCTCCTTGCCCAGAGTGTAATCCCAAAGAGTCAGACTATTTGCCAGATCGTCATTCTGCCAGTCATCAGCTCCACTCTCAGTGGGGTTGTCTTCAATTCACTGTTTCATCCCAGAAGTCCTCTCCTTCTCCATGTTCTCATGAAGACTACCACGAATCTTTCTACTCTGGTATAGTCCCTTTTCATTTCTTCTACTAATCTGCAAGCATCCATTTTACCGCTGTATGTAAAATGTACTTTGTGCTTGGTGCAAAGTATCAACATTGCACCATTGAAGTCTTTCAGGAAATTTGTGAAATCCAAACAAATCTCCAATTGTAGTTTACAACAAGTTATCAGTGCTCAAAGAATTTTGGTTTATCCAGAAAATGTCCAGTTAAGTTACCTCACTGGTAAGCAGGGTAAATCTCCACCAGAAGAGGGGTGTTATTAAGGGGATGTTGGGTTAATTGAATAAACCATAATTTAGAAATTCTACGATTCAAAAAAAGGGAAGTATTACTGTATACCAGTTTTGTTTGTCTAGATTGGTCCTCAATTTTTTCACCCACTAAAGCTGAATTTTCACTGACAATAACTTGACAGCAAACTGTAATTAAAGTTAACCTTTTGAGTATTTTTGTGACATGTTTTCAGACTTACTCATAATGAGATACGCTGGTCTATGACTGTAATAAAGATTTGATCTGATTACTCGAAATGAGCAGTTTCAGTTGAACAGTTAACTTTTCAGCAATTAGATTTATACCTGTCAGGCTGCACACAGTTGGGCCAGATCAAGGAAGCAAGAACCACATAAATGTCATGCTAATCTGTAGGTAAATACAGAGAGTTCTGGAAACTGTAAGAGGAATTTTCTAACCTCATTTATAGTGAGACAGATCTCTTTAAATGAACTACAATGCTTCATCACTGGGTTTCTTGCCTTTTATAAGATAAGTTATCAAATGATTTGTGTTCAATCTCTTAGGATATTTTTAATGAAACTTTATTATTTATTTATCACATATCATATAATGTTCATATAGTTACTTTATATTTTTCTAGCTGATAAAGGGTATGGGTACAGAAAAGTGAGAGACTGAAACAAAGTCAAAAGGTGTAACAAAAATCTTAATAAGAGGAACTTTCAATAATTCATTTTCCCTAGCCATTAATCATGATTTATACATTATACGTTTCTTGAAATATTGCTTATATTTATATTGTTTGTGTTTGTGTTTATTTAAACAGTATTCTTCAAACTTGGCAACTTTAAGATGTATAGGCTCTCAGGACTGCTCAGCTACCTTAACATCTGAAGTTTGGCATGTCTGAAAAATAATTTAAATGATTTCATCTGACCGCTTAACTTTTTCTTAAAAATTATGTTCGCCTTCTATCTTTTAATTGTTTACATCCACTCTCCCTTCTATTTCATTTCCAGACTTAGAAATGTTACATAAAAAACCCTTTTCATTCTCTGCAGTATCTTTGAACAAGTATCTTTGAACAAGTTCCCATCACCAATCTCTTTCCACTTATGACTGTATGACTATAACTTGTTGCTGGCAATCCTTATGATTTATATTGATATATTGATCATCAATTGTGTTGTAAATGTTGTACCTTGATGAACGTATCTTTTCTTTTATGTACACTGAGAGCATATGCACCAAGACAAATTCCTTGTGTGTCCAATCACACTTGGCCAATAAAAATTCTATTCTATTCTATTCTAGATGCCACTTTCTTTTTCCTCTTATCTTAAATTTTGGTGTTAGTTAGCCAATAGTTTTATTATGGCTAGAGATCATAACTCTGGAATTGTTTGGATTTCACAACCTGATAGCTCACTTCCAAAATACCCTTAAATCAAATATAGTTCATTAATTAGTGGCAGAATGTAGTTTGTACAGACCCAAAAACAAAAGGCATCATTTGTGCAGCGGGGAAATGCAATTTGGACTCCTGATCTTTCAGAGGACTGCAAAAGGTTATCATTAGATTGTCAGTGGAAGAGGTGATGCCACTTATTTCAAACCATTTATTTTCCTCTTGGAAAATTATATGTTGAACGGGAATGGGATACCTTTAGGCTAAACTTCTAAAATTCCTTATAAACCAAGGGTGCTTTTGCTTTTTGGTGGAATCTAAAGCAGAGGTGATATTTAGCAGGTTTTGACCAGTTCTGGAGAACTGGTAGTGTAAATTTTGAGTAGTTCGGAGAACTGGTAAATATTACCTCTGACTGGCCCTGCCCCCATCTATTCTCTGCCTCCCGAGTCCCAGCTGATCGGGAGGAAATGGAGATTTTGCAGTAACCTTCCCCTGCTATGCCCACCAAGCCATGCCCGCAGAACCAATTTTTTGAATTCCTGATCTGAAGGACTTTTTTCTGAAGATGCAATTGGTTTTGGGAATGTAACTTTCATTATTAGCACTACTGGAAGATTTCTTATCAATAAAAACAGTGTTTTTAAAATACAAATACTATTTAACAACAAATGTAACTTGGCCTTGAACTGAAAAACTGGAGGGCAGAGGAGAATCGGCCACCTTAAATGTGAAAATATATAGCAATGGAGTTTTTCCATGTGTTTCATGGCCTGTGTAAGAGAAACAGATGCTGGGTAAGGTCTTTTCCAGCATTTCATCAGCATCTCATGGTCAAGCAGACATGCTGGACTCTTAGAAGTGGTTCTCATTACTTTTTTATCAGACAATGAAATATTTAGGAGATAGCCATTAGACCATAAGAGACTTCTATTCAACCTGTTTTGTCCAGGCTTTCTTTGACCACCATTTTTAGGGATTAAGAGAATCGGAGTCCAGCAGCAAGCTGAGGAAGGATTTGGTTGATTGTTTATTCTGAATATTGCTCCCCCATTCAAAGCATCTCAGTGCATAAAATTTACTTTTTCATTAAGTGAGAACATGAGATTTAGCCTTGCTCTCTGGGTTGCTAAGAAAAAAGTATCCTTTGTCTTTTCATTCTTAATTTTCCCACAATCTGTTTTTTGCTCTCGTTTTCCGTGCCCCTTTCCAATTTTAATTCTTTTGAACTATTTAATTCTTTTTATTATTTCAGTTCCATTGTGGTTTTTCAATTCCTTTCTGTTTTTTGCTCTTTTGAAATAAAGATCCCTACCCTGTACAAAGTTCACCTGATTAGGATACAATAAAATAGAATTATTATTTCTTGTGACTTGAAAATTATTTTCTATTAATGCAGTTCAAAAGTCTATTAGCCTTTTCTGCAATGGTGCCAGACTCATGACTCCTGCTCAGTTTGAGATTAATTACAATCTTGAAATCCTTGAAATCCCTTTCACATGTGTTGTGCCAAGCAGATATGCCCACCAGCCTCCTCCACCAGCACAGGCTAGATCTTATTTTGGTTTTTAACAATGAGTCTACCTAATATTAATTGTTAATCTATGTCAACATAACTTCTATTTGAAATTTCATGAGGACTACCACACACACTGTGTATAAAATTGATAGATCCCTCAGCAGATTATTAGGAATTGGTGGTAAAGCAGCAACAATATTTCTCAGACCATCATTTTTTAATAAGCTGGGTCTGATTTTGTTTCAATCTGTCATGTTCCTTTTATCTACTTGTTTTACTTAGCCATTGATTTCTCCTGGGTTTTCTTGAGCTATTTCTGTTCTACTTCTGAACATAATTCCTCTCTAGACTGATCTAGTATGTTCTGCAAACCTTATTTAGCATCCCCGGGATACATTTAGAAAACTTGGAAGAACAATTGGAACTAAAGAAAGCCTGGAGTGGGGACAGCAGATAGAGTGGAGAGTTGAAGCTCTCAGAGTTGTAAAATAGATCATTGTTATAGCGCTAGCCTAATTTCCAAGAGGTGGTTGTGTGTTTGGTTGTTATGGAGATATTGTGTTTACTTTGCTGTTATTGTAGAAAGAGCATGAAACAGAATAGTGTTTATAAATTGAGAAATGGATGCTGGGTGAAATTCTACAGATGGGAAATGAAGGCAAGCAGCATATTTACTGTTAAGATCCATCTGTTATCTGGGGGCAGTTGTAATTTAATAACTGGAGGAGTTTATACAATGTCAAGCCAATATTTTCCTCCCCTAAAATCCTATCCTAGCATGCAATCTTCCACTGCTTGATCAGATGAATATTTTGCCCACAAATAATATATAAATCTGTGAATTTTAAATATTTTGATTCCTGATTGTTCTTTCTCTCCTGGATTTAAATAGTTTTAACGATCTGATCAATAAACTTTTATATTTAAGAGGGTCAGGGAAAACCTATATAATTACTGTATAATATAAAGGAAGCAGAAATTGTGAACACTATAAAATTGCAGAAACTAATTTTGTAGCATTGGTAATTTTGCTGTTAAATATACACAGATCTCACTACCTAAAACCAGAGCAGGCAATGTGTCTTTATTCTTCCAGAATGAAAGACAAATGAATAATGATTTGAATAAGAAACTTTGGCTGGATGGCAAATATATAGAGAATCCTTGAAACTCACTCAATTATCATCAAATAATTTCTCTTTCATAAATAAATTCTACTGAACATATACCTAGTTTAAAAAAAAACCTGCACCCAAACAAACCTTCAGGTGTTTCTGTGAGAAGACAAGGAGAGAGAAATATGTTTTACCTTTTTAACCATGACCTTAAGATAAATATAGAATAGAATAGAATAGAATAGAATAGAATAGAATAGAATAGAATAGAATAGAATAGAATAGAATAGAATAGAATAGAATAGAACAGAATAGAATAGAATAGAATAGAATAGAATTTTTTATTGGCCAAGTGTGATTGGACACACAAGGAATTTGTCTTGGTGCATAGGCTCTCAATGTACATAAAGGATACCTTCATCAAGATACAAAGCATTGGTTGGGATATTCAATTATGGCTGCTGTTGGTAAAAACTCATCCACTTCTCTACAATTAACTTAAAATGTTGTCTTAGATTAAATTTGACCATTGAGCTATCAGGTCTCACCACATCGAGGATCCTGAATTTATCAGATCTAGCTTTTCTGGCAACAATTTCCCAATATTTCTGACTAAAGTTATCAGTATTACTTCATTTAGTCTTGGGAACTAAATCTTAGAAAGAAGCTTGAAAGATAAGGGCCTTCAAATACAAATCAAAATATCAGGAACAGTCCTTTGTCTAAAAAAGGAAAGACAAAATATTTTTTGTCATGCAAAATGTGTCAGGAACAAAACTTGATTGTAGCAGAAGATAAGGGATAAGTCATGAATCACCTTTTTAAATTGAAACACATGACCTAGAACAGGGGTCTCCAACCTTGGCAACTTTAAGACTTGGACTTTAACTCCCAGAATTCCTTTGCTGGCTGAGGAATTCTGGGAGTTGAAGTCCACAGTCTTAAAGTTGCCAAGGTTGGAGACCCCTGACCTAGAAAGCTTTAAATAAAACTTCAAACAATTCTGTTTCTAACTGGCAAGATTAAAAATATATTTTGTGGAAGCAAAAGTAAATGAGATATTTTAGCATCTCATTTTTATTTTATGTTATTTATTATAGGTGTTTTGGAGTTGATTAAAGCAGCAGGATCTAAACAGCTTACAAAAGCTACAATATATAACAATAGTATCAACAAAAACTAATCAATACCAAGAATGTATACAATCCAACATTCAATCTTTATAATAACAAGAACAATCAACTCTTCATTTTAGTTTGCAATAAACATTTTTATCCTGCCAGAAACTTCAACCAAGTCTGAGTCCAGTCGATAAATTAAGCTTTATAGAGTCAGATTTATGGTGAGACCTTATCCTACAACTCACCTTAACTGGAGGACAATACAATAGCACCTTAACTTATCCTACAACTCACCTTAACTGGAGGACAATACAATAGCAAAGCTTGAGTCATTTTTGAATCATTGATCTTGCTGTCATTTGATTAACACAATTAAACTTATAAAACAGGTAGACTACTTAAATCCTTACAATTAATTTATAATAATGATATAACTATTCTTGTAATCTGAACATTTTATACCTTCCAATTTGATCCTGATTCCTTAGAGGCTTCTTACTTGTCTCCCTTAATTAAACTTCTTGAGTGGGTGGATATTCTGTCATTGATTAAAAAACACATAAAGAAATGTAAAGTGCAGCTAGAAAATGAATTGGACATATTACTATTCTAGTCTAATTGTTAAGATATTTTATTGGCCATTAAACTATCTCAGCATAAATAGTAACATGACAGCCAATGCAAAATTATTCCAGCCAATTTATGAAACCAAGCACAGATTGTATTGGAAGGACTTTATGTTGAGTAACAATGACTGGAGATGCAGCAGAGATGGTAGATATGTTCCAATAGACGGTGGGAAGCGTTCCATTTAGATTGTATCAAAGCAGAGAAGGAATGAAAAGCAGCAGGAAGCTCTAGGAAGGCAGTTGGGTGTGAATGAAATTTGTCCTGTAGCCTCTAAACTAGGCAGTTATCTTCGTTACAGTGGCCAGTATTAACTGAAGTAGAGTTCTGTTGCCAATCTGATTAGGTAAATGGATTTGCAGGGTGGAGGGACTGCCTTTTTTCTTATAGTAGTGAAAAGTTTTGGATTACTCCTATAGATAAGTTAATAGTTGTAACCTAAACATTGTTAGGATTTAGTAGAGCCACAGTTAGAAGATTTGGTCTGAAGTCAAGCTGACTAGAATTTGATAGATTTTGAATTTGATAGATTTTTCCAAATAAATTGAATCATTAAATGATATTGGAAGCATTCAAATCACTTCAATGATTTGTATAATTAATTCAATTCAATCTGCTTCATTACTTAAAACATAGAGTAAGGATTTCAGATCTCATACTTCCTCAGCAAAAGTCCTCACTTGGAACATTTAAACAACTGTATCAGCCCTTAAGAGTAAAACAAATAGTTTGCTTCATACTAGAATCTGGCTTAAATTTCAGATGGTATGAGATGCTTGGCACTAAGTTAAATTTATCTTCTTTATCTTTTCCAAAAATACATGAAAAAAACAAATTAGTTCTGACAACTAATGTGGAG
This sequence comes from Ahaetulla prasina, assembly GCF_028640845.1. Classification (NCBI taxonomy): domain Eukaryota; kingdom Metazoa; phylum Chordata; class Lepidosauria; order Squamata; family Colubridae; genus Ahaetulla; species Ahaetulla prasina. The sequence continues at coordinate 45,291,314 of NC_080539.1, forward strand.
GTCTTTTCCATAAAGTAGAATTGGGAAAGTCAGAACAGAATCCAGCAGAAAAGATTTTGCTGTTTCTTACCAAAAGTTATTACGGTATTACAAACATGAAAAGATGCAGTTTACATAAAATTCACTTCTTGGACTATTTATTAAGGCTATTGTGTTTGGGCAACAAAAATAGACACTGAATGACTCTTGATCGTGACTTAGAATTCTGGACTTTAGTAGGCCAAATAAAACAGGCCAATCTAACATCAATCCACTACTTATGAAAACAGGTATCATCAAACAAATATTTCATAAATACTGCCTTCAGAGATAGTGATTGTTTTTAATTTACAAAAGATAGATACTAAAGCATAATCAATTAAGGACATAGCTCAACTTTCCCTGGCTCATCATCACAGGGCTGTCATTTTCTGCTCCCTTCTGTCATAGGCAGAGTTCCTTCATTAGTCCTCCAACATAGTCCTGTTCCTTCATTCTGCTTTGTCCAACTGCCTGGTGGAACATACAACTTTGTTGAGAGAAAACAGAAGCAAAATTGGAACCGAGGAAATGCTATTTAACTAAAGCTAAACCAGCTACAGGTACCGGAACAGACTTGTAAGTGGATCACAAGCTTCCTAACAAACAGGAAGCAGCAGGTGAAGCTAAGCAAGATCACATCAAATACCTGTACAATTAGCACAGGGGGCCCCCAAGGCTGTGTGCTCTCCCCACTTCTCTTTTCTCTGTATACCAATGATTGCATCTCCAATGATCCATTTGTTAAGCTACTGAAGTTCGCAGATGACACAACAGTGATTGGTCTCATTCGAGACAATGACGAATCCGCATATAGACGAGAGGTCGAACGACTAGCCTTGTGGTGCAACCAAAACAATCTGGAACTGAACACACTCAAAACTGTAGAAATGGTGGTAGACTTTAGGAAAAACCCTTCCATACTTCCACCTCTCACAATACTTGACAACACAGTATCAACAGTAGAAACCTTCAAATTTCTGGGTTCTATCATATCGCAAGATCTCAAATGGACAGCTAACATCAAAAACATCATTAAAAAAGGACAACAAAGAATGTTCTTTCTGCGCCAACTCAGTAAGCTCAAACTGCCCAAGGAGCTGCTGATCCAATTCTACAGAGGAATTATTGAGTCTGTCATTTGCACCTCTATAACTGTCTGGTTCGGTTCTGCAACCCAACAAGAAAAACACAGACTTCAGAGGATAATTAGAACTGCAGAAAAAATAATTGCTACCAACTTGCCTTCCATTGAGGACCTGTATACTGCACGAATCAAGAAGAGGGCCGTGAAAATATTTGCAGATCCCTCGCATCCTGGACATAAACTGTTTCAACTCCTACCCTCAAAACGACGCTATAGAGCACTGCACACCAGAACAACTAGACACAAGAACAGTTTTTTCCCGAAGGCCATCACTCTGCTAAACAAATAATTCCCTCAACACTGTCAGACTATTTACTGAATCTGCACTACTATTAATCGTTTCATAGTTCCCATCACCAATCTCTTTCCACTTATGACTGTATGACTATAACTTGTTGCTGGCAATCCTTATGATTTATATTGATATATTGATCATCAATTGTGTTGTAAATGTTGTACCTTGATGAACGTATCTTTTCTTTTATGTACACTGAGAGCATATGCACCAAGACAAATTCCTTGTGTGTCCAATCACACTTGGCCAATAAAATTCTATTCTATTCTATTCTAACAAGGAAGAAGTTTAGAACTGAGAAGTTAACAAAGTTCCCCAGTTATCATCCCTCTTCAGTTTCTCCCCAAAAAGCTTTCTGTCTATCCAAGTGGTTCCAAAAGCCTGCAGGTGTGCATTTGAGATAGTGCTGACTCCTGATGACTGCCTCAACTAATCCCTCCAGTTTTCTTAGCACCACTTTTCTAAAGCAGTTTGCCATTGCTTCCTTCCTAGGGCTGAGAGAGAGGGACTGGCTCAAGGTCACCCCAGCTGGCTTCGTTTCTAAGGCAGAACTAGAACACATGATCTCCCAGTTTCTTGGCTGTTGCCTTAACCACTACACCAGGGGTGAAATGTAAAATTTGTTACTATCGGTTCTGTGGCCGTGGCTTGGTGAGGAGGGTGGTAATGTGACTGGGTGGACGTAGCCAACTTTTTTTTTTTTACTTTTAAAAGCTTTTTTTTACAACTTCTTCGGCCGAAAAAAATGCTTTAAAAAGCCTGTGATTATCAGGCAACTCAGCTGGGATTGCTAGAGGAAAAAAGCTTTTAAAGGGTTTTGACAATCCCAGCTGAGTTGCCTGATTGCCAGAACCTTTTAAAAGCATTTTTTACAACCTCTTCGGCCAAACAGGTTGTAAAAAATGCTTTTAAAAGGTTCTGGTGATCATGCAACTCAGCTGGGATCGCCAGAGGAGCCTTTTAAAAGCTTTTTTTTTTTACAACCTCTTCGGCCAAAGAGGTTGTAGAAAAAAATGCTTTTAAAGGCTTCTGATGATCCCAGCTGAGCCGCACGATCATCAGAGGCTTTTTTTTTTTTACTTCTAAAAGCATTTTTTCGGCCAAAGAAAAACATTTTTTAAAGGGGGAAAAAAAACTCTGATGATCATGTGGCTCAGCTGGGGCAGAGGGGGGCAGGGATTTTTGCTACCGGTTCTCTGAACCACCCACCGCCATCGCTACCGGATCAGGCGATCCAGAGAGAACTGGCTGAATCCCACCACTGCATGCAAACTATTACTGTAAAGTTAATCAATATGGTAGCCATGACCATTTTCTAGGTTCCACTGAGCACTCTACTAATCATTTCCCCCTTGGACCTAACTGCAACACAAACATGCTTGGGCAATGTATTTTTTTCTATTGTGCCCCTTGGCATTCATTGCCTTCATCTCATATCCAACAAATGCCTAAAATAATCTTAAATTACCCTTAGCTGTACAGATGTTTTCAAAGCAACATCACCATCAGCCTCATCACATGTATGTATGTCTCATTAACTTCGAGAGAAGTCAAGTGACTGGGAACTCTGGCAGTTGAGACCAGAAAGAAACTAACATTGGGGAGAGCAAATTTCACAGTGATACAGCTTTCTTGAGATTCAAGGATACAGGAATACTACTTCAACTCCGAAGTAGGGAAAATCTCTAAGCCTCCACATTTTGTTTTGATTTTGTTTCCTGATGAATCTGTAAAGTTAATCTACTGTGCCTTCATTCTAACATAGCTCATTCTAACATAGCTCATTGTCATCCTTGCACTGTGTGGAGGGCAGAAGGAATGTCTTGAAGGACAGGAGGAAGCATCCAAGCAGTCAGATAAAAGGTCTGGTCTAACCTGAAGGGCAGACACACCACCAAAAGTGTGCATTTGCAATGATTTGAGATGGAAAATTGTGCTTGCCTTGCAATATTGTCAGAGACTTACACAGTATCATTCCTCCTTCTAGCCGAAGCTCTCGAGCAGCAAACTCTCTCTGGTTTTCAGTGTCTAGAATCCTTTCTTGAGTTCATAATGGAATATAAAGCTGCTTTGAAAGACTTGCTCTATGATTTACTGGTGAAAGATTCAAGAACATAATTGACAATGCCCTATATTTTTTTTTAATGTTCTTCAGTTGTTTAGGCACCACAGAAAAGAACTCTACTGATGTAGAGTTGAAGCAAGGCTATAATTTTTCTCCCCACAGAGCTCTAAATCTCCACAGCTGTGGACTCCCTGGTAGTGTATTATCAAAGCTTTGCTTCTACCAATACAGGCTTAGCTGCACATTTTGATTCATCCACTACCAGTATATTATTAAAGATTTCCCGTTCCTTCCTCCCCACAACAGTCACACAAGCACAAACCAGCCCTTGCATTAAAGCATTTGGATTTCACTATTTAAAAAACATTGCAATGTTGTCAAACACAAATCTGACTGTAAGAAATGCTGCAGGGATGATGTCTGATAAAATTCTGAAAAAAAGGATCATCCTCCACTACAAATGTTACATCTTAAATGCAGGTCAAGCAATACCTCTGAAGGATCTAATTGCAGAGGTGTCCAAACTTGGTCCCTTTAAGACTTGTGGACTTCAACTCCCAGAGTCCCTCAGCCAGCAAAGCTGGCTGAGGAACTCTGGGAGTTGAAGTCCACAAGTCTTAAAGGGACCAAGTTTGGACACCCCTGATCTAATGGATCTGAGTCATAATTCTGGCTTGTTACATATTTGAAGATCTCAAAAGTGGCCCTTTCCACATTTTATTTTAAAACTGGAAAATCCCCAAAAGCCTTTCAAATAGTAAAACTTTCCCTAAACCAGGGGTGTCCAAACTTGGTCCCTTTAAGACTTTTGGACTTCAACTCCCAGAGTTCCTCAGCCAGCTTTGCTATTTAACTAAAGCTAAACCAGCTACAGGTACCGGAACAGACTTGTAAGTGGATCACAAGCTTCCTAACAAACAGGAAGCAGCAGGTGAAGCTAAGCAAGATCACATCAAATACCTGTACAATTAGCACAGGGGGCCCCCAAGGCTGTGTGCTCTCCCCACTTCTCTTTTCTCTGTATACCAATGATTGCATCTCCAATGATCCATTTGTTAAGCTACTGAAGTTCGCAGATGACACAACAGTGATTGGTCTCATTCGAGACAATGACGAATCCGCATATAGACGAGAGGTCGAACGACTAGCCTTGTGGTGCAACCAAAACAATCTGGAACTGAACACACTCAAAACTGTAGAAATGGTGGTAGACTTTAGGAAAAACCCTTCCATACTTCCACCTCTCACAATACTTGACAACACAGTATCAACAGTAGAAACCTTCAAATTTCTGGGTTCTATCATATCGCAAGATCTCAAATGGACAGCTAACATCAAAACATCATTAAAAAAGGACAACAAAGAATGTTCTTTCTGCGCCAACTCAGTAAGCTCAAACTGCCCAAGGAGCTGCTGATCCAATTCTACAGAGGAATTATTGAGTCTGTCATTTGCACCTCTATAACTGTCTGGTTCGGTTCTGCAACCCAACAAGAAAAACACAGACTTCAGAGGATAATTAGAACTGCAGAAAAATAATTGCTACCAACTTGCCTTCCATTGAGGACCTGTATACTGCACGAATCAAGAAGAGGGCCGTGAAAATATTTGCAGATCCCTCGCATCCTGGACATAAACTGTTTCAACTCCTACCCTCAAAACGACGCTATAGAGCACTGCACACCAGCACAACTAGACACAAGAACAGTTTTTCCCAAGGCCATCACTCTGCTAAACAAATAATTCCCTCAACACTGTCAGACTATTTACTGAATCTGCACTACTATTAATCGTTTCATAGTTCCCATCACCAATCTCTTTCCACTTATGACTGTATGACTATAACTTGTTGCTGGCAATCCTTATGATTTATATTGATATATTGATCATCAATTGTGTTGTAAATGTTGTACCTTGATGAACGTATCTTTTCTTTTATGTACACTGAGAGCATATGCACCAAGACAAATTCCTTGTGTGTCCAATCACACTTGGCCAATAAAATTCTATTCTATTCTATTCTAACAAGGAAGAAGTTTAGAACTGAGAAGTTAACAAAGTTCCCCAGTTATCATCCCTCTTCAGTTTCTCCCCAAAAAGCTTTCTGTCTATCCAAGTGGTTCCAAAAGCCTGCAGGTGTGCATTTGAGATAGTGCTGACTCCTGATGACTGCCTCAACTAATCCCTCCAGTTTTCTTAGCACCACTTTTCTAAAGCAGTTTGCCATTGCTTCCTTCCTAGGGCTGAGAGAGAGGGACTGGCTCAAGGTCACCCCAGCTGGCTTCGTTTCTAAGGCAGAACTAGAACACATGATCTCCCAGTTTCTTGGCTGTTGCCTTAACCACTACACCAGGGGTGAAATGTAAAATTTGTTACTATCGGTTCTGTGGCCGTGGCTTGGTGAGGAGGGTGGTAATGTGACTGGGTGGACGTAGCCAACTTTTTTTTTTTTACTTTTAAAAGCTTTTTTTTACAACTTCTTCGGCCGAAAAAAATGCTTTTAAAAGCCTGTGATGATCAGGCAACTCAGCTGGGTTCGCCGGGGAAAAAAAGCTTTTAAAGGGTTCTGACTATCCCAGCTGAGTTGCCTGATTGCCAGAACCTTTTAAAAGCATTTTTTCTTGCTTTTAAAAGGTTCTGGAGATCAGGCAACTCAGCTGAGATCGCCAGAGGAACCTTTTAAAAGCTTTTTTTTACAACCTCTTTGATCAAAGAGGTTGTAGAAAAAATGCTTTTAAAGGGTTCTGATGATCCGAGCTGAGCCGCAGGATCATCAGAGGCTTTTTTTTTTACTTTTAAAAGCATTTTTTTGGCCAAAGAAAAACATTTTTTAAAGGGGGAAAAAAAACTCTGATGATCATGTGGCTCAGGTGGGGCAGAGGGGCAGGATTTTGCTACCGGTTCTCTGAACCACCCACCGCCATCGCTACCGGATCAGGCGATCCAGAGAGAACTGGCTGAATCCCACCACTGCATGCAAACTATTACTGTAAAGTTAATCAATATGGTAGCCATGACCATTTTCTAGGTTCCACTGAGCACTCTACTAATCATTTCCCCCTTGGACCTAACTGCAACACAAACATGCTTGGGCAATGTATTTTTTTCTATTGTGCCCCTTGGCATTCATTGCCTTCATCTCATATCCAACAAATGCCTAAAATAATCTTAAATTACCCTTAGCTGTACAGATGTTTTCAAAGCAACATCACCATCAGCCTCATCACATGTATGTATGTCTCATTAACTTCGAGAGAAGTCAAGTGACTGGGAACTCTGGCAGTTGAGACCAGAAAGAAACTAACATTGGGGAGAGCAAATTTCACAGTGGTACAGCTTTCTTGAGATTCAAGGATACAGGAATACTACTTCAACTCCGAAGTAGGGAAAATCTCTAAGCCTCCACATTTTGTTTTGATTTTGTTTCCTGATGAATCTGTAAAGTTAATCTACTGTGCCTTCATTCTAACAACTGGCCCACCAACAGGTCTGCTTCCCCATGCTTATAAATTGCTTGTGTTGCCACACAGCATGTTTGCTATTTCTAAAATGAGTCAATGAGTTGTGTCTAATTCTATGGTGGTCAGACTGATTTTTCTTCAGAATCCCCATGGCTATCTTGAAATGCAGAAGACGTTTCTGACCTTACCTTAGACTGAGGATGAAGAAAAAACTCAATTTCATACGATTAAAAAAATTGCAATAAAATAAAAAAGGAATAAAGGCTAGGCTTGTCTGAGAATTTCTGGTGGTGAGGTAGCAGTTCCATTTACCAAAAAAATGTTTGATTCACTTTACTTGTTATTAGTTAGTTACTTGCACAACAAGCACATTTATTCCACTTCTTGAGTATTAGCATTTTAAATTGTACTGTTTAATTTGCAATGCAATGATGATTCTAAGAATTATTTTTTTTCCAGCTTGCTACCTGGCTTAGAGAAAGTTGAGTTACATCGACTCAAAAGTTGTAAACTATTTAATTGGTTTTTCTGATGGTTTTTGTTTTAGTTCTTTATTTGTACTATAATTGGGCTTTTTTGTTTTTAATTGTGTGGGCATCCAGAGTCATTCATGTGAGATGAGTGGTTATATAAAATAACTACATAAATATTAAGCAATCTATTTCACTATTTTTCACACAGTGTAACAATAATTCCCCCAGGGCTGTATCCTTACCTTTCTCAAGGATGGGGACTAAACCCAGCACTTTCTACATGCAAAGCATATGTTCTCTCACTGAGCCATATAGCTACATAACAACATTCCCAAATTTCTCTAGGGAAGTGGAGTTCCCAGTGAATCAGCTAAATTCCATGGTTTAACATTGTAGATTCATGAAAGCAAGCATAGTGAACCGGGCACTCATCCCATGTTTCCTTTAATGTTATATAATATGATGATATACAATAGAATCAGGATTTACAGATGTGACTCCATGTTTGCATGAACTTAAAGTTTTCTTCATGATATATTGTTTTATTTATGACAATGTTTGTGTATACTGTTGTGACAAAATGAAAAAAAAAACTACTAAAAGCTTATTATGTGGTACCTGTACTATGACATGCAGGCTTCTGAAATTTCAAATCACACTGTTAACATAGCTCATTGTCATCCTTGCACTGTGTGGAGGGCAGAAGGAATGTCTTGAAGGACAGGAGGAAGCATCCAAGCAGTCAGATAAAAGGTCTGGTCTAACCTGAAGGGCAGACACACCACCAAAAGTGTGCATCTGCAATGATTTGAGATGGAAAATTGTGCTTGCCTTGCAATATTGTCAGAGACTTACACAGTATCATTCCTCCTTCTAGCCGAAGCTCTCGAGCAGCAAACTCTCTCTGGTTTTCAGTGTCTAGAATCCTTTCTTGAGTTCATAATGGAATATAAAGCTGCTTTGAAAGACTTGCTCTATGATTTACTGGTGAAAGATTCAAGAACATAATTGACAATGCCCTATATTTTTTTTTAATGTTCTTCAGTTGTTTAGGCACCACAGAAAAGAACTCTACTGATGTAGAGTTGAAGCAAGGCTATAATTTTTCTCCCCACAGAGCTCTAAATCTCCACAGCTGTGGACTCCCTGGTAGTGTATTATCAAAGCTTTGCTTCTACCAATACAGGCTTAGCTGCACATTTTGATTCATCCACTACCAGTATATTATTAAAGATTTCCCGTTCCTTCCTCCCCACAACAGCCACACAAGCACAAACCAGCCCTTGCATTAAAGCATTTGGATTTCACTATTAAAAAACATTGCAATGTTGTCAAACACAAATCTGACTGTAAGAAATGCTGCAGGGATGATGTCTGATAAAATTCTGAAAAAAAGGATCATCCTCCACTACAAATGTTACATCTTAAATGCAGGTCAAGCAATACCTCTGAAGGATCTAATTGCAGAGGTGTCAAACTTGGTCCTTTAAGACTTGTGGACTTCAACTCCCAGAGTCCTCAGCCAGCAAAGCTGGCTGAGGAACTCTGGGAGTTGAAGTCCACAAGTCTTAAAGGGACCAAGTTTGGACACCCCTGATCTAATGGATCTGAGTCATAATTCTGGCTTGTTACATATTTGAAGATCTCAAAAGTGGCCCTTTCCACATTTTATTTTAAAACTGGAAAATCCCCAAAAGCCTTTCAAATAGTAAAACTTTCCCTAAACCAGGGTGTCAAACTTGGTCCTTTAAGACTTTTGGACTTCAACTCCCAGAGTTCCTCAGCCAGCTTTGCTGGCTGAGGGACTCTGGGAGTTGAAGTCCAAAAGTCTTAAAGGGACCAAGTTTGGACACCCCTGCCCTAAACGTTTCTGATTGTGTTTAATTCTTAAACTAATCCGTGTTGACGAATACTTATAATTACAATACAGGCAGTCCTCAACTTGCAACAGTTCACTTAATAACTGTTCGAAGTTACCACAGCACTGAAAAAAGTGACTTATGACCATTTTTCACACTTATGACCATTGCAGCATCCCCGTGGTCATGTGATCAAAATTCAGACGCTTGACTCACATTAATGATGGTTGCAGTGTCCTGGAGTCATGTGATCCCCTGTTGCGACCTTCTGACAAGCAAAGTCAATGGAGAAACCAGATTCACTTAACAACCTTGTTACTAATTCAGCAACTGCAGTGATTCACTTAACAAACATGGCAAGAAAAGTCATAAAATGGGGCAAAACTCACTTAACAAATTTCTCACTTAGCAACAGAAATGTTGGGCTCAATTGTGGACGTAAGTTGAAGACTACCTGTATACACCAGAAACCATTTATGAGGATGCGAATTACATACTCTCAGAATTCCAAATATATTCACTGTCCCCATAAAACTTGCTTCTCTTAATTTAATAAGATTCATGGGCTGCTTTAATGAATGTATTCATCCTCTCAAATCAATTGCAATAATTTATGTCACTGAGTGAGGGCCTTAGTTTCCTGACTGCATAGGCAGTCTGCCTTTAGATGCTATAGTTTTGGAATGCCATTAAATAGCAGTAGATCATTTCTCTGTGATAAAAGGAAATAAAACAAAACAATGAACTTTTCAATCTCAATGATCACATTATTTTAACTCACCTTAGCTTTGTTCATCTTAACTCACCTCAGCAATTCAGCTTTATTATCTCCTTATTTTTCCAGGTTTTGGGATGTCCACACCAGCAACAATAGCGGGTAAAGCCTTCCTTATTGTTTATGGTCTCTTTGGATGTGCTGGAACCATCTTGTTCTTCAACCTTTTTCTAGAACGTATTATCTCACTTTTGGCTTTGGTCATGAAGGCTTGCCGTGAGAGACAGCTGAGAAGAAGCGGCCTTCTACCTCCTACCTGCCGAAGGGGCTCTGCTATGTCTGATGCGGACAGCCTGATTGGGTGGAAGCCATCTGTCTATCACGTGATGCTAATTTTGGGAATCTTTGCCATTACTCTAGCTTGCTGTGCCTCTGCCATGTACACGGCTGTGGAAGGATGGAATTACATTGACTCCTTGTACTATTGTTTTGTCACCTTCAGCACCATTGGATTTGGTGATCTGGTGAGCAGTCAGAATGCTGTATACCAAAATCAGGGATTATACAGATTTGGGAATTTCACATTTATATTAATGGGGGTATGCTGCATATATTCTCTTTTTAACGTCATATCAATTGTAATCAAGCAGCTTTTAAACTGGATGCTAAGAAAGTTCCGATGCAGATGTTGCCCAGATTGCAATAAGCCAAATACCCGCCTTGGGCGGCGCAATGCCATCACACCCGGATCCCGCTTCCGCCGGCACAATTTCTCTATAGAAACAGATGGACAATATGATAGTGATGCAGAAGGGAGAAGGCTCTCAGGTGAGATGATCTCCATGAGGGATCTCACGGCTTCTAACAAAGTCTCCCTGGCGCTTCTGCAGAAGCAGTTATCAGAGACGGCCAATGGCTATCCCAGGAATGTCTGCATCAGCACCAGACAAAATGATTTTTCAGGTGGAGTTGGGGCTTTAGCGATCATGAACAATAGACTGGCAGAGACGAGTGATTCTAGGTAGAAATTTTGAAATTATCTTCTTTAACGTGAAGACTTTTTCTTATTCTTTATTTAATAAAATGATATTTTAAAAAATTATTAAATCCATCTCAAGGGCAAATTTCTGGAAGGCTTTATGTTTTGCTTGTTTCTAAAAGCTGATTATTTAACATTTTTAAAGAGGCCTTTTTGGGATGTAGTAGTATTTATTCCCTTAAGCTTTTGTAATTCTTTAACCAATAGTATCAGGGATCATCAATCATCATTGGCCAACTTAGAAGGTCTCTAGCACATACCACTGATATTACAGAGCACTCAAGAAGCAAAGAGAAATCCCAACAGTCATAGCCATCCTGGTGGTGCTGAAGATAGGAGAGGCTTCAAATAGCATCATGCAAGTAGAGGTAGTCCCCAACTTGCAATAGTTCATTTAGTGACCATTCAAAGTTACAACAACATTGAAAAACATGATTGATGGCCATTTTTCATACTTACAACCATTGTAGCATCCCTGAGGTCATATCATCAAAATTCAGACACAACCACTCGGCAACTGGTTCATATTTATGACCGTTGCTATGTCCCAAGGTCATGTGATCACCTTTTGCAACTTTCTGACGAGCAAAGTCAATGGGGAAGTCAGATTCACTTAACAATTGTGTCACTAACTTAACAACTGCAGGGATTACTTAACAACTGGGACGAGAAAGGTCGCAAAATGAGGCAAAACTCATTTAACCAATGTCTCACTTAACAACAGAAATTTTGGGCTCAATTGTGGCCCTAAGTCAAGGATTACCTGTATGCAGTTTCTAACCAGCCAGCCTCTCATTCTATGAGTACAGACTACTGCAGAAGATGGCTAGTCAGCCAGCAAGCACTTGGGTGCACAGTGGTAGAGATACAGATGTTCCCTTGTCTACCCTTTGAGGCATTCTCTAACTCAGGGTTGCCCACTGGCAAGGTAAAACAAAGTCAAGATGGCATATATGAGGGTGCAATCAAAGCTGTGAATTATAACAAGCAGAGACTCAGTCACAGTGTTGTGGCTGCCATCTTGACTTTTTGACCATACCCTGCCTACATCTCTGCTGTTACTTCACTTTTATTTCTCACATTATTGCTAGACATAATATAAAGTTGATAGAATTAAGTGCATTGCTGACTGAGGAAAACGTAGTATAGTGTTAAGCTAACAAAAAGCTTAACTGTTTTAAAGGATGGAAATGCAGTGATCAAAGTTCAAAACTGTTGCAATTCTGTTTTGCTTCTATGTCGAGCTCATGAATTGGAGCACCAAAGAAATATGGATATATATTCAATTTATTTAAATGCTTGTTAAAAAGAAAAGAAAATGTATAATAATTCTCCAAGACAGTTCCTTTTTCATCCTACATTATAGACTGAGAATTGCAACTGAAACTCAGGAAGTCCAAATTCCAGTCCTGCTTTAAATCCACTGAGCAAAACTATCTTCTATATGCACACGTCTAAAGATTTTGGATTTTCTGCTCCATTAGGATGGGGCCAAAGAGCCTTTATCATCATTTCAAGCAATAAGACGAGTTTCACTGATTATAATAGTAGTAATTAATTTAGTTTATGCTAATTCCAAAGTAAATATTAAAACTAGCAGCCATTTGGCACAAAATTCTTTTTATGCAGTGTCTTCAGTGGCAAATGATCACTTGATCTTCACAAACTACATATGCTGAGACCTTGTGTCTGCACTGATAATATAGCCAAGCTCTTGTTAAGGATGGATGTGTTTCACATTGTCTATTTCAAACTGCTGAGATTCCAACAACTGTTACAGAAATCAGATTTTCCCATCAACCAGTATGATGTATTCTACTTTTTCCAATTAATGTTCTTCAGATACATTAGACCTTCCAATATTTTTTAGCCATGCTGCTTCTCTCTATATATAGGTTGTGGGGGGGGGCAATAGATTAAGAAGAATTTATGTACTTTCCCTAGCATGTAGAGCATCATCTTGTGCAGAACCCACCTATGAGATGTGAGCATTTTTCTAAACTAAGTTGGCAACATCATCTGGGTCATGTGGATGATACTGATGATACTGGACCTCAAACTAATGGACGACTTCACTTAGCAGGTTCAGATACATATTAAACTGAAGGGGGAAGTACATCAAGTCCTGAGGTACTCCAAAAGGGGACAGGCCATAAATACACAACCACCAATCCAGCTCCATCAAAAGTCATCAACAAGCAAGACCAATGTTGTTTCCCTACTGTATTCTGGTCTGAAACCTGACTGAAATGAGTCCTGATAATCCATTATTTGGATGGATCCATTATAATCCAGGATGATGTCCAGAAGAGTTGGATACAGTAACCTTTCAGGAGGGGCTCAAGGAGACTCTTGAGGAGAGTTTTTACTTGGAGTTGGTGTTTTTTGGAACGCTGACACTTGCATTGAGTTAGAAAACCTGTATAGCAAGATGAGAGGTATTACCATTACAAACCAGGGATAATGATATTTAAGCAGCCTTTTGTTTCATGAAGGGCTTTATAAAACAAGGTATAGGAGAATGATTTGTACTGGGCCCCTGGCATCTTAGGCTGCTCAATAACTGATTGGAACCTTTCGTTTCTTGCTATAGTCCCAAATTGTGTTGATTTCATTTCTTATACAGCTTCCCATAACATAAGGAATCTTTCCAAAATGCCTTGTAGATTGGCCTGCAACAACTGTTCCTCTTTTAATACAGTATGTTACAAACCTGCAGGCTACAAATTTTCTCACTAAGGTGACAGCTTCAAGCACCTGTTATCTTCATTAACTACTCCTACTGCCAGTATTGATGGCCATGTTTTTCATTTTGACAGCTAGAAAAATCCAGCAGCCTGTGGAACCTTTCATACTGAATATAAAGTGCACTGATGCTAAAGAAATAACCTGCTACAAAACAGAAATCAAAATTATTTCACTCAAACTGATTTTCTTGACATAACACAAGAGGTGTTTCTTTCCTTCCAGACTATCTGAAGTATGTTTGATGGATTGTCTTGACGTTGTTGTTTCATGGTTTGCACAGCTTTGCTGTATGTTAAGAGCTGCATTTCTGCTCTTTTAGAAGGCTGCCTTGAATCCAGCAATGACTGAAATAAGCAGACAGCTTTTAAAGAATGCAAGAAATCTTGCTGAGATTACAAAACCCATTGACCTGAACTTAAGCAGACATGTAATGCAATTAAGTCCTAGTATATTAATAATTTTATCTAGAAAATTGTTATTGATATGTGACCAATAGTTTGTCACACACAGCTGCCTTGTAACAGCGCCAGCTATTTCTCTAGCCGGCATAATATTATCTATACAAGGGCATCAAACCTATTGAGATGATAGCTACAACCAACAGTTTTATTTGTGTCACACATATAAGGAGTTTGACCCTAAAGCCTCTTTACAACCAGAGAGATTGTTCAAACTTTGGTTTATCTTCTTACATTTCAACATATAATTTCACTACAGAAGAACTTTGTCTCAATCACCAGGGGAAAAGTATGGTAAAAGATGTTGATAAATTACCTACATGCATATATATAATCATCACTCTACATTCTTGAGTTTTAGCAACATGATGTGAAGAGCAAAAAAAGGGTAAGAAATAATAAAAGAAAATGGAATAAAAGGCATAAGAATGCCTTTTGTTTTTTAAAGTTTTCATTGCTCCTTTTTTAAGGATCTCATCTTCTCTTATCTAACCACATTTTTTCAGTCTTCATCTTCCACTCAACTCATTCACTTTACTTTCACTCACAAAAGTAAGAGAGAGGGTTCTTTGGTTTTACAGGGAACATTACAAAACATTCTTTCTATATGACCAAAACACCTTGAATTACTTTTTCATGCTGATCATTCCTTCCTTCCTCCCTCCTTCCCTTCTTTCTTTCTTTCTTTCTTTTGCATTCAATCATTCATACAGCATCAATGCATCTCATTTCTTGTTTTACACACTTTTTCAGAACCCATTCCCAATCCATTCAGTGGGAGATGTGATAGATGCCTTCAAGTATCTGAAGGGTAGACTTGTTTAGTGCTGTTTCAAAATACGAACAATGAGATTTCAATCTGAATTCTGTCAAACATTTCTGCCAGGCACATTTAACAAACTAATTCTTCTATAATGTTTGCGTTCACTTTATCTATCTCTCCCTTATTACAGAGGAACATATTCTTCCCATCTGCAGTAATCTTCACATACATATTAAACAAGCTGCGTAGCTACTCTATAAGCACACTATGTTTATATTTTAACATTTCTCCAGTTTAGATTTAATAACAGATTTAATGGTTTAATTAATTTTATATAGGTTTTTTTTTAGCATTTTCTCAAAAGTGCGGGGTCTGCATTTTTTTGATCAACCAAGTGTTGATCCATTAGTTGTGAGAACAATTGATTGACCAGCTTATTTCCTGAACCTGACTTCATGGGTTGAGAGAGAATGACTGGTCCAAAGTCACCCTGTTGGCTTTCATTCCTAACACAGGACTAGAACTCACAGTCTCCTGGTTTCTAACCTGACACCTTAACGACTAGATCAAACTTGTTCTTCTTTAATTTTATATAGTTATTATCCTGCTGTTAGGGCTAGTTCATCTTTTGTTAAATATAATCAGTTTTAATTACTAATATTGTATTCAGTTGTTGGTTTTTCTTATTATCTTTTTTCTTTAATAATAACAACAACAACAACAACAGCAACAGAGTTGGAAGGGACCTTGGAGGCCTTCTAGTCCAACCCCCTGCCCAGGCAGGAAACCCTACACCATTTCAGACAAATGGTTATCCAACATTTTCTTTAAAATGTTATTGAGAAACCTTTTCCTGTTTGTATTTCACAATTAATTATTTAATTAACATTTCATCCTTTACACTACTTATACCAGTAGCCTTGTTTTGTTTTGTTTTGTTTTGTTTTGTTTTGTTTTGTTTTGTTTTGCATTCAAAATGTTCTCATTTTCACCACTTTTTTCTCAGGCACCAATATTTGATTGAATCCACTTCTTATCTGATCACTATCATTCCCATATGTTGGAAGGAAAATCCATCTGGTTCAGTTCCAAGCTGGGAGAAAGATGCTAGAAACAACATGGAGTCTGACTGGAAAGAAAGTTTAATGATGAAGCAGAACCACCAGGGTTTGTGGTTCTGGTTCAGCTGACCCAGAACTACACACTGTCTTTGTGTTTCTGCTCAATAAACTTTCTTTCCAATCAGCCTCCATGTTGTTTCCAGCGTCTTGCTCCCAGCTTGGAATGAAACCAGATGGATTTTCCTTCCAACACATACATATCTCTAACATAATTCCATCCAGCAGTGTTTATTTTATTTTATTTATTTTATTTTATTTGTCATAACAATATATATATACAAGCATTGCATAAAGGGTTATAAATATATGAACGTATATATGAGGAGAAATGAGGTACTAAAAACGTATATATACATAGGGAAAGAAACAGTAGGACAGGAACGGTAGGCACGTTTGTGCTCTTATGCACGCCCCTTTAGAGTCCTCTTAGGAAAGTGGTGAGGTCAACCGTGGACAGTTTTTGAGTGAAACCTTTGGGGTTATGAGAAGAAACCACAGAGTCAGGTAATGCATTCCAAGTATATACAATTCTGTTACAGAAATCGTGTTTTCTGCAATCTAAACTGGCACGGTTGACATTGAGTTTGAATCTGTTTGTAGCTCTTGTGATATTGTTATTGAAACTAAAAAAGTCATTGACAGGAAGGACATTACAACGGATGATTTTATATGCTAAACCCAGATCCAGTCAAAGGCGACGAAGTTCCAAGTTTTCTAGACCCAAGATATCAAGTCTGGTGGAATAAGGTATTTTATTAGTTTCAGAGGAATGGAGAATTCTTCTCGTAAAATACCTTTGGACACGCTCAACTGTGTTGATGTCAGATATATGGTAAGGGTTCCAGACAGGAGAGCAGTAATCAAGAATTGGCCTAACAAATGTTTTATATGCTCTGGTCAGTAGCGTGGTGTTTTTTGAAAAGAAGCTACGTAAAATTAAGTTGACAACTCTTAGAGCCTTCTTAGCTATGTAGTTGCAGTGGGCTTTGGAACTTAAATCGTTAGATGTAAAACTCCAAGGTCTTTGACAGGGTGGGGTCATCTGAGGCAATGTCCATCAAGCATGTACTTTGTGATTGGGTTCTTTCTTCCAATGTGCAAGACTGAGCATTTACTGGTTGAAATTTGTAGTTGCCAAATTTTAGACCAGGCAGATAGATGATCAAGGTCCTTTTGAATTGTGGATGCATTGTCAGTGGTGTTGAAAAGTTTGACATCATCAGCAAAGAGAACACAGTTACTTGAGATATGAATACAAAGATCATTTATGTATATTATAAAGAGAGTAGGTCCAAGAACGCTGCCTTGAGGAACACCACTCTTGACAGGAACAGGATTTGAAAGAGCATTACCAATTTTAACTATTTGTTGTCTGTTTGACAAAAAAGCAGATATCCAGTGGTGTAAGGGTCCTGAAATGCCATAGGATTTTAATTTTAGGAGAAGTTTATCATGTACTACTGAGTCAAAAGCTTTGCAGAAGTCTATGTATATTGCATCTATTGATTTACCTAGATCAAGATTAGTAGTCCATAGGTTTTTACAGTAGAAGTTGTAGATTGCATGATAATTTTTCCTGAAGCCAAATTGTTTATTTGAGAGAAGGTTGTGCATTTCTAAGTGTAAGGTAATGGATTGGTTGATGATGGATTCCATAACCTTGCAGGCGACGCAACATAGGAGATAGGTCTATAATTATCAACTAAGCTGGGGTCGCCTTTTTTGAAAACTGGAATGACTGTGGCTAGCGACCAGAGACTGGGAAGAGAACTGGTTCTAAAGGCTATATTAAAGATTATACTTAGGGGTTCTGCTAGATTACTAGAGAGTTTTTTTAAAAAGTAAGCACAAAGACCATCAGGTCCAATGGATAGAGATGGCTTCAATTTACTTAGAGCTTTACCAACATTTTCTTCTGTAAAATCAACATTTGTTAAGTTGTCATGCTCATTGATTGTACAAATTGGGAATGTGGGATGAGTGCCATCACTGTTGACAAAAACTGATGCAAAGAATTTATTAAAGAGGTTTGCTCTAGATTCTTCATCATTGTATTCATTGCCATCAGGATCTTTTAGAGGTGGCATGCGTCTAGAGTTTTTAAGCTTGTTGTTGACAAAATTATAGAAGGCACGACTGGAATTTGTGCGCAGAAGATCTTCTTCTTGCTTGGGGTGGTAATTTGTGCATTCAGTTTTTATTTGGTTGCATATAGTTCTGTAGCGTTTTTTAAAATTAGCGTTGCATCACCATACTGATCTCTATTACCCACCTGGGTTTTGATCAACTAAGGCTTTTGAATAGCACATTTTAGTGAGGCAGAGAAGTAGACATGCTTACCAACTTAGTTGTACCCTTGCCATGTAAATCGTTCCCTGCTAATGATAATGGCAATTCCAATAAGTTAGGGCACATTTTAACCATTATGCCACAAGTACAAACAGTCCCAAGTATTTATCTCAAGAATAAAGATCCTAATATGCATGTTAGGATCTCTAATTCAAACAAATCAACATACTGTTTTTTATACCCCATACAAGCTAATAAATACATTCAGTCCTCTGATAAATAGGCATAAAATGTAAAGTACAATGAAGTGAAATGAAATGAATTAGCCCCCTTTGATACTGCAGCTTTCTTGAGGCTCCTTCCAACACTAATGTCACTGAGAAACCAAAAGTGTGTGTGTTTGTTGTAAAGCAAGCACAAATTGTTGGAACTCAACATTTTGCCCACTTTGTAAAAAGGAAATATTAAATACGTCTCCTTCTAGAATGTTGGTTCTTTGTACTGAGGTTAAAGCAAAACAAAGCCAGCACTGAACAACAAAAGGTTCAGTAAACAGTAAAAGAGCAGAACCAATTATGAGCTCTTGACTAGCATAAATTCTAATAAATATTTTCCATTACAGTATTGTCAGCTAATGGATTTGGAAAGAAAGTATTCAGCTATTCATGTTGCACTGGATTAAGTCTCAGTTCTTGTTATCTGTCTCTTTCATGTACAAATACACAATTATATTTCATTTTCATCATTTAGTAACATAACATTAAATGTATGAATAGAGTCCATACATGTAGCTGATCTGACAGTTTTTCATTAATGATGGCTGATCTACATTATTTATTTTTGTTAAAATTATCTTTTTACTACTTTTTTCCAGGACAAAACCCAAGATGAATTATAAATCAATTTTCTCTATTAAATAAATTTAAAAATAAAATGGGATACATTCTCACATGAAATACTTTAACTGCAAAGGAAGGCACCTATATATATGTATGTATGTATGTATGTATGTATGTATGTATGTATGTATGTGTATGTGTATATATATATACATTGTGTATATATATATATACATTGCTCCCAGAAGCACGAAACTGAAGCCTGAAGATGACGAATGTGACTTCGTCGAAACGTCGCCAAGACACTTCCAATTTTACGCGGGAGAAAACCCGAATAACCAAAGACCTACATACAAATACCCGCGAAAACCTCAGAAAACATATATATATACATATACATATACATATACATATATACATACACACACACACACACACACACACACTCTTATATATATATATCCAAATAAGGTAAAAAAACAAAAGGGATATTTGGAAAGTAAGTATTTTCAACCATCCAGACAAAAGAGTTGAGAAACAGAATATCCTCTCACAAGGGGAGGGGGGGACTATTGAAAAATTGCAAAGCAGATGTAGCACTAGATTAAGTGCATAACAAAATTATAATACAACATTATGCTTCTAAAAAAACTACTCCAAAATGAGAGCCGTCACATTTTTCAGAAGATAAATAAATTCCCAAAGGAAATCCAGCACTATAGCAATCGAGCAGAACAATATCCAGCCTTTTTAACAATCACCTAACCTTCAAAAGTGATAGCTGAGCTTCTAAGAAAGACTTCCTAGCATTCCAAATAAAAAACAACATATTGGAGCTATTCTATCTTTCTCTTCTTGGTGAAATGTTTATGGGAAAACCAAAGAGGGTTTCAAATTGAAGATGATGAATGAGACAAGACAATTGCACAATAAAAATCTTATGTGGAAACATATATTGGAATAAGAGAATATCCATCTACTGAGATTTGTTAAGTGCACAAATCCCAACAGCAGAGAATGCTATTATAGAACATTATAGTTCCAAATTTGAATCTTCCTTCTCCATTCTACAATTTTTTAAAAATAACCAAAATAGGGCACATTATCTAGCCAATTAACACAACCCAGTCTAATGATATTGGATGTTGAAAAGATGGATTACTTCTCAGTGATGGGGACTATAACTCAGGTTCTTACTCTTCTAAAACGGGTCTCCAACCTTGGCAATTTTAAGACTTGTGGAACTTCAACTCAGCAAAGCTGGCTGAGGAATTCTGGGAGTTGAAGTCCAGAAGTCTTAAAGCTGCCAAGGTTGGAGACCCCTGTTCTAGAAGACCAAAGTGACTTAGGGCAAACTTTAGTTTAATTAATTTAAATTAATTAATTTAATTAATTATTCAAGTCCGACTTTTTTGTTATTTGAAGGGTGAGAATAGAAGTGAAAGATCCACCCTTAAATAGTATCCTTGGCAAAAACTGAAAAAATGTTCTATGCTCTGCTGAAATTCAATCATTTTGCTGCTCAGTTTCAGGAATGTGGGGACTGCATGAAGTCTGCTGCATGGCCACCCTTGTTATAGTGGTTCATGAGTTGGATTAAAGCTGGCAAGACCCAAGTTCAAATCCTCACTCAGTCAAAAAGCTATTGTTCATGTTGTTCATATTATTGTTGTTCATACTATTGTTCATATTATTCAGCGTCCCTCAGTTTAACCAACTGAATGATTGTGGGGTTATTGGCATGGGGGCTGGTATCTTGAAGTCAATATTGACTCCTGGTGATTGCCTGGATTAGTCTTCTTATTGCCTGTAGCCTTCTTAGCATGATTTTCTGAAGTGGTTTGCTTTTGCTTTCTTCCTAAACCTGGCCCAAAGAGTCACCCAGCATTCTGCCACACTGCCCTGAATCTGATGTGAGTCACTTCTTTGTATGTTTTCAGCATTGTAATACTAACGATACCAAAGCTCTTTCACAGGTAGGACTGTTGGGACATCTTGAGTCTTTGTGCTACTTAACATGTCCTTTTCCATTTTTCACTGGCATATGTTACATTTGGCAAAACAATGCTATAATAAAATTAGAGCTTAACATAGACCAAATTGGATGCAATTGCCAAAGTTCTTCCAATCCTACATTTGATGTTTACCTCAGCATCTCCATCACTGCAAAGTAGGGGTGAAATCCAGCAGGTTCTGACAGGTTCTGGACAACTGGTAGCGGAAATTTTGAGCAGTTTGGAGAACCAGTAGCAGAAATTCTGAGTAGTTTGGAGAACCAGCAAATACCACCTCTGGCTGGTCCCAGAGTGGGGTGGGAATGGAAATTTTGCAATATTCTTCCCCCAGGAGTGGGGAGGGAATGGGGATTTTGCAGTATCCTTCCCCTGCAGTGGGGTGGGAATGGAGATTTGCAGTATCCTTCTCCTGCCATGCCCACCAAGCCACGCCCA
This sequence comes from Ahaetulla prasina, assembly GCF_028640845.1. NCBI lineage: Eukaryota > Metazoa > Chordata > Lepidosauria > Squamata > Colubridae > Ahaetulla > Ahaetulla prasina. The sequence goes on from NC_080539.1 coordinate 45,313,054, forward strand.
CAGAACTAATAGTAAAAAAAATTGGGGAAAAATTTGGATTTCACCACTGCTGCAAAATAAGTGAACTGCTCTACCTCTTCAATATGCTTACATCTGACAAGGAATTGTGTATCCCTCTACCATTTCCAGCATATCTTTCCTATGGAAGTACTAGTTTATAACCCAATTCTGGAGGCCCCAGTTTCCAACTTATCAGTCAGGTCCTGCAGGCAAAATTGAGGCAGCAAAAACTGGAAAATGTATTTTTTCATGGAATTCCAAAGTTTGGCTGGCTCATGGCTCTTTAAGTCCATAACCAAAACAACCAAAAATGATAACAGAATACAACCTTGTTGAACTCCAGTATTTTTATATTGAAAAATTCCATTGTGCCCCCATCGGTTCTTATGCAGCAATTGGAATTCAGATAATGACTCTGAAAAATATTGACATTCTCTGCGGAATGTTATAACTCCTGACAATGTTTCATAATGATTCTCGGTATGCTGTCAAAAGACTTTTTGAAGTCGATGAAATTGATCAGTTGGAATTCAAGGCTCTGTTCAATAATATTAATGCACTGTAAAGATTTGTTCACAACATGATCTTCTGTGGTGGAAGCCAGCTTGTTCCTTGCACCATTTAAGTATGCACTGGAATACCTCCAAATGAAAGCCATTTAAATAGGCTCTTGAACACCACCAAATGAATATTTTTTTTAGTTATGTAAGCGTTTTTAATTTGCTTTGATCGCAGGCCAACATTTATAGTCTAAACCTAAAGCATGTAAAGGAAACCAGCTATTAAGAGACGCTTTTGAAGACGTCCCTGCACATTACAAAATATGGCCAATTATATTTTATATCAGAAGGTAGGGGCTAGATATCTGCTAGAAATGCAGGGGGGAAACTGCTTGATCACTTGGACAATTACTGTTCAGTATACACGGCAGGAAGAGGAAGGAAGAGAACAGGAAGTAGCACAGGGGAACAGAGTAGCTAACCATACTGGACTCTGGCTCTTTCCACAGCCAAATTTATTTAAATAAATGCAGCTCTCATAAAAGAAATACAGTCCAGTCTGAGTGGCAATATTTGAGCTGATATTTGGAATGCTGGAAATTGTTTCCACAAACAAATTGAAGATCCAGTTTTTCATGTCTGTGCTAGACTGTAATCTTCTCCCTTGGAGTTTGCACTTTATAGAAGAAATGTCAGCTGTATTCCTTGCCAACTGGCCTGAAACTGTAATGTCATTCAATATTGCCCCCTGTTTTGGTTGTTGTTTAAACATGAAGACTAAGTGTAGTACTTTTAACTGAATAAGCAAGCCTGTAAATATATCACAAACAATTCAAGCAGTAAGACAAAGCTATACAATAGGCAGAAAGTTAGACTAAGTCTAGTTTCAAATTTCATGAAATCAGTCTGTGACATCTCAGTTCTTCTGATCTAGTGCCTTCTGTGAGAATAAAATAGGAAGATTTTGTAAAATTGCTGTGATGATTTTGTAAAATTGCTGTGATACAGAGGCCACTCATAAAAACAAAGCTGCTTTTTCTAGTAGCAATACATATTCCATTCAGCCCTCAGCTAAAGGTAAACATTTCCTCTGTCCAGTCATGTCCGACTCTAGGGGGCAGTGCTCATCTCCATTTATTATTTGAGGGAGCCAGCGTTGTCTGAAGAAATTTCTATAATCATGTGGCCAGCATGTATGCCAAGGTGCACAGAATGCTGTTATCTTTCCACTGAAGTGGTACCTATTTATCTACTTGCTTTTGCATGCTTTCGAACTGCTAGGTGGACAGGAGCTGGAACAAGTAATGGGAGCTCACCCTGTCGTGCAGGGGTTGGATGTTGAACCCAGGCTGTCAGCTTTCCAACTGACAAGCACAGCGTCTTTAATCACTGAGCCATCATGCTCCTAGCTTTCAGCTATCAGGAACCTAAAGAAATACCTCATTGAAGACACAATAAGCGAGATCTTCTGAAAAGGGAGGATGTAAGTCCCCTTCTTACCCTGACATGCTCTGAATACAGGGATGAAATGCTCCCAGTTCGGACCGGATCACCCAATCCAGTAGTGATGGCGGTGGGTGGTTTGGAGAGCCAGTAGCGAAAATCCTGCCCCCCCCACTCCATGCCCATCTGAGCCACGCGATCATCAGAGGTGTTTTTTTTTTACTTTTAAAAGCATTTTTTCTTCGGCCGAAAAAATGCTTTTAAAAGTAAAAAAAAAAGCCTTTGATGATTGCATGGCTCAGCTAGGATCATCAGAGCCTTTTAAAAGCATTTTTTTCTACAACCTCTTCAAGGTTGTAGAAAAAATGCTTTTAAAAGGCTCCTCTGATGATCTCAGCTGAGTTGCCTGATCATCAGAGGCTTTTCTTTTCTTTTCTTTTTTTTCATAAAAAAGTTTTATTTTTACAATCATAACAAACAGCTCATCCAATGTATAGTTATATACAATTAGTCGGGCTTGCCCAGTCACCACCCCCCTTTTTAACACTCTTCCCTCTTCTATCTTCTTCTACTTTCCAGACCTTCCTCTCCTTCTCTTATCTACATCCTCTCCTCCCTCCACCCTACACCTTCCTTCTCCCTCTTCTACCCCTCTTCCTTCCTCTTCTCCTCTTTCCTACCTCCTACTCTCTCCTCTTTTCTCCCTCCCCAGCGTTCTAAAATGGTAACTGGGCAGACCCGACCCTACATTAATTATATTTATACATCTTCAATAATCCCTGTACATTAACCATCACTCCATCCTCTACCCTCAACCCCCAATTCCCCTCCCCTCCCCCTTACCCCCCACCCCCCCACCCCGACTTCCCAGAACAAAATGCAGGGTATCAAAACTAACAATCATAATCCAAAATAATTCCTAAATTATAATCTCTAGTCACTCCACATAATCACACTCTCAATTCCCCTCTCCTTCAGAAATATATCTAATACAAAATATTTCCTAAATTTACTCATATGCTATTCGATATTTTTTTATCTGATACTTATTTTGAATATAATCAATCCACATTTTCCATTCTAAAATATATTTTTCTTGTGTATAGTCTTTCAAGTAAGCAGAAATTTTTGCCATTTCTGCCAGATTTGATACTTTGAGTGTCCATTCTTCAATTGTAGGTAATTCTTCTTTCTTCCAATATTGAGCAATCAAAAGTCTCACGGCTGTTATTAAGTTCAAAATCAATTTAGTCTCTATAGCTGTACAATCCATAATTATTCCTAGTAGAAAGAACTGTGGAGTAAACTTAATCTTCTTTTTCAAAAGTTTTATTTTTACAATCATAACAAACAGCTCATCCAATGTATAGTTATATACAATTAGTCGGGCTTGCCCAGTCACCACCCCCCTTTTTAACACTCTTCCCTCTTCTACCTTCTTTTACTTTCCTAACCTTCCTCTCCTTCTCTTATCTATATCCTCTCCTCCCTCCACCCTCCACCTTCCTTCTCCCTCTTCTACCCCTCTTTCTTCCTCTTCTTCCTCTTCTACCCCTCTTCCTTCCTCTTCTCCTCTTTCCTACCTCCTACTCTCTCCTCTTTTCTCCCTCCCCACCGTTCTAAAATGGTAACTGGGCAGACCCGACCCTACATTAATTATATTTATACATCTTCAATAATCCCTGTACATTAACCATCACTCCATCCTCTACCCTCAACCCCAATTCCCTCCCTCCCCTTATCCCCACCCCCACCCCGACTTCCCAGAACAAAATGCAGGGTATCAAAACTAACAATCATAATCCAAAATAATTCCTAAATTATAATCTCTAGTCACTCCACACATAATCACACTCTCAATTCCCCTCTCCTTCAGAAATAAATCTAATGCAAAATATTTCCTAAATTTACTCATATATTATTCGATATTTTTTTATCTGATACTTATTTTGAATATAATCAATCCACATTTTCCATTCTAAAATATATTTTTCTTGTGTATAGTCTTTCAAGTAAGCAGAAATTTTTGCCATTTCTGCCAGATTTGATACTTTGAGTGTCCATTCTTCAATTGTAGGTAATTCTTCTTTCTTCCAATATTGAGCAATCAAAAGTCTTAAGTTCAAAATCAATTTAGTCTCTATAGCTGTACAATCCATAATTATTCCTAGTAGAAAGAACTGTGGAGTAAACTTAATCTTCTTTTTCAGAATGTTCTGCATGATCCACCATACTTTAATCCAAAATGCTTTAACTTTTTTACAAGTCCACCATATATGGTAATAAGTGGCATCTTCACAATCGCATCTCCAACATTTAGCCTGTACATTAGGATACATACATGACAACTTTGTGGGGTCTAAATGCCATCTATAAAACATCTTATAAAAATTTTCTCTCATATTTTGCGCTTGTGTAAATTTAACATTCCTCATCCAAATTCTTTCCCAAGTTTCCAACATTATTGGTTGCTGAAAATTTTGTGCCCACTTAATCATACAATCCTTAACCAATTCAGTCTCTGAGTCTATTTCTACTAATACATTATACAACCTCTTAATATGCTGTTGGCCTTGATCTCTCATTTGTTTTAACAAATTATCCTCAGTTTGCTTAGCAGCTATTTTTTGATCTAATTTCCATCTAGCTTGTAATGGTCCATATTGGAACCATGTATAATTTTTCCCTTCTTCCCCCATCTTTTCTCTGGATTTTAATTGTAATTCCCCCTTTTCCATACAAAGAAGTTCTTTATAGGTAACTACCTCCATCTTTTGATATATATTTATATTTTCTATCATGTGTCTCGGGATTGCCCATATTGGAATCTTTCCATCTAATTTATATTGATATTTCCTCCAGACCCTCAATAATGCATTTCTAATTATATTATTTTTAAATATTTTATCTACTTTCTTATCATATAATAAATAGGCATGCCACCCATATAACAAACCATAACCTTCTATATTCAAAACTCTTTCCTCAGTTAAATTAATCCAATCAGTAATTAATGATAAGACAACTGCTTCATAATACAATTTTAAATTAGGCATTTTAAGACCCCCCCTTTCCCTTGTGTCCTGCATTATTTTTAATTTTATTCTTGGTTTTTTGCCCATCCATACAAAGTTATTAACCCCCTTTTGCCATTCCTGTAATTTGATATCATTCTTAAGTACCGGTATCATTTGAAACAAAAATAGAAACCTGGGCAAAACATTCATTTTTATAGCCGCTATTCTTCCCAGCAAGGATAGTTGTAACTTCTTCCAATTCTCCATTTCTTTCCATACCTTTCCATATGCCACAATACCTCATAATTATTTTTGTATAATTTGACATTTGAAGCTGTAATATATATTCCTAAATATTTAACCTTTTTAACGATTTCAAAACCTGTAGTTCTTTCTAACTCTTCTTTTTGTTGTATATTCATATTTTTAGTTATCATCTTTGTCTTTTGCTGATTCACCTTAAATCCAGATACTTTACCATACTGACCAATTATATCTTTTAAACCAGTAGCTGAGTATATTTGTTGGGATACAGTAACAACCAAGTCATCTGCAAAAGCTCTTAATCTATAATCTTGATGTTTAACTCTAATTCCCTTTATTCGATCGGAACCACGTATTTTATTCAGAAGAATTTCTAAAGTTAAAATAAAAAGTAATGGGGACAGGGGACATCCCTGTCTCGTCCCTTTCCCAATTTTAAAAGTTTCTGTTAACCCACCATTTACTATTATTTGTGCTGTTTGCTTCTGATATATTGCTTTAATTGCATGGATAAAATAATCCCCAAATTGCATTTTTTCTATTACTTTAAACAAAAACTGCCAATCCAATTTGTCAAAGGCTTTTTCAGCATCCAAAAAAAAAGAATGCCGCTGAGACTTGATTGTTTCATTCCAAATATTCAAGTAAATTTACAATTTGCCTCACATTATATCTCATCTGCCTACCCTTAATAAATCCTGACTGATCATTATGAATTATTTGATTCATCACTGGCATTAATCTATTAGCAAGTATCTTGGCAAATATCTTGTAATCAGTATTTAAAAGTGATATAGGCCTATAATTCTCTGCTTTAATACCATCTCGATCTTCCTTCAGTATTAACGAAATAAAGGCTGTCCTCCATGAAGGGGGAACATCCCCTCCCATTTGAATTTTATTAAATAACTCTTTAAGTGGTTCAACCATCTCATTTTGTAAATTTTTATAATAAACAGCTGTTAAACCATCTGTACCTGGTGCTTTACCGATTTTAAGTTGCTTAATTGCTAACAAAATTTCCTCTGAAGTAATTAATTGATTCAGTTCTTCTCTTTGATTTTCTGTAAGCTCACAAATATTTTGTTGTTGTAAATATCTTTCTATCTCTGTATCATCAATCATATCCCTAGTATATAACTTACTATAATACTCTAAAAATGCTTTTTTAATCAAGTTCTTTTGATAAACTTCCTTACCCCTATATTCTATTTTATCAATCGTTCGTGATTTCTGTTTTTTCCTTATTAAATAGGCAAGCCATCTTCCTGGCTTATTGGCATTATTAAACGTATTATGTTTTACATATTGTAAATTAATTGCTACTTGATCTGCCATCAACATGTTAAACTGACCTCTTAATATATTTATTGATTCTTTTATTTTACTATTTCCTGGGCTATTTATCAATAACTGTTCTTTCTTTTTAATTTCCTCTTCCAATTCCTTTTTCTTTTTCTGCAATTTATTTTTGTATTTAATATTCATTTGTATAAGATTTCCTCTCATATAGGCCTTGCTAGCATCCCAAATCATCTCTATAGATGTCTCTTTTTTCATATTCATAATAAAAAATTCTTTCATTTGCTTTTTACATTCATTTACATTTTGTTCATATTTAAACAAATTCTCATTCAACCTCCATGATCTCCTAGCCTCCTTTTCCCGATCAAATTCAATCCAAACCGGACTATGATCAGATAGAGTTCTTGAACAAATCTTAGTCTTCTTCACTCTAGAATACAAATCATTAGAAATCAAAATAAAATCAATCCTCGAAAATGATTGATGCCTGTCAAAAAAGAAGGTAAAATCCCTCTCTTCTGTATTATGTTCTCTCCAAATATCTCTTAATTCCAAGTCCTCCATCATTTCAAAAAAAGCCTTTGGTAATTTCGCCCGGCTTGAAATCTTCCTTAAACATTTTTTGTCTTTTTGAGTATCCAACACACCATTCCCATTAATATATATGATTTATAATCATTAATCATAATTAATCACCCATTAATATATATGATTTATAATCCCAAAATACTATTCTTTTATGTAAAAACTTGAAAAAAATTTCTTGTTGTTGATTCGGAGCATAAACTCCTATTAATAATGTCTTCTTTCCCTCCAACAAAAGTTCAATAGCAATGTATCTTCCTTGCTTATCCACCTCAATTAATTTTGCTGATATATCCTTCTTTATATATATAACTAAACCGTTTTTTTTTTCCAAAGAGGAGGCAACAAAATGTACTCCCAGTTTTGAGTTTATCAAATATTTCTGGTCTAAAGATCTAATATGTGTTTCTTGTAAACAGGTAATGTCATTTTTAAATTGTTTCAAATAATGAAATACTTTCCTTCTCTTCTGTGGTGAATTCAAACCATTAACATTCCAAGATAATAGTTTAATTGCCATTATCGGCCAAAGGAAACTTTTGGAACACCAGCCGCAGATCACATTTTGCTTTAGGCCTTGCTCTCCCACTGTTTCCGTTGTAGTAGTTGCCAGTTGTTGTTGATTGCACAGCTCAACTAGGATCATCAGAGCCTTTTAAAAGCATTTTTTTCTACAACCTCTTTGAGGTTGTAGAAAAATGCTAAAAACTCCTCTGATGATCTCAGCTGAGTTGCCTGATCATCAGAGGCTGTTCTTTTCTTTTAAAGGCAAAAAAAATGCTTTTAAAAAAAAAGAAAAGCCTCTGATGATCAGGCAAGTCAGCTGGGATCATCAGAGGAGCCTTTTAAAAGCATTTTTTCTCAGCTGAAGAGGTTGTAAAAAATGCTTTAAAAATTAAAAAAAAGTCGGCCACATCCACCCAGTCATATTAGCCTACACACACACACACACCAAGCCACGCCCACAGAACCAGTAGTAACAAATTTTACATTTCACCACTGTCTGAATCCCCAGGTGGCCGTTCCTAAAGGTCAACAGTCTGTGATGCAAAAGACCTGAGAAAGAAGAAATATTATTGTCATATGAAGGCAGCCTTAGCAGATCGGGGAAAAGAAAGAGCAGTAAAGCCCACCCATTCACCACCCATTCAAATCATCAACACTCTTTCAAATATAAGCCTGTGTTTTCAAGATGTACAATATTCAACAGTCTCACATTTCGGTAGCCATTTTAGGCTTCTTGATATATCTTAACAAAACAACTGCTACACACAAATTGCTTTATCCAGTGGCATAAAGAGACGGAAGCAGGGAAATGGGGGCAGGCGGGGGGGCTGCTGAAGACACAAGTGGTTGTGGAATTGGGTCGCTACACCATTTGGACATGCACCAAACAGCTGCTTGGCAGGAGGCAGCAGAGCAGCAACAGGGAAAGAAACTGTCCCTTCAAGTCAGTTTTTACTCTTGGCCACTACCCCCTGCAGTTTCCTTGGCAATATTTTTCGGAAGTGGTTGGCCAATTCCTTCTTCCAAGGACTGAGAGAGAGTAACTGGTCCAGGGTCAACCAGCTGCTTTGTGGCTAAGATAGGACTAGAAGTCACAGTCTCCTGGGTTTTAGTCTTGACATTTTAACCACTATACCAATGAAGGAGTGGGTGTTTAAAAAGAGGGTGTGAAATGGGCTAGGTGTAGCACTAAGTTTATCCCCGAGTTTGAAGCATTGCATATATTAATGTCAAATGTCTATTTATCCCAGGATCTGTATCACCTACCAAGTGATTCTTGGGCACCTTGGCCTAAACTATATAAATTGGGGATAACAACTGTCAAAAGAATCAGCACTGGTGCCCAATTTGGATAGTATGATTGGAAAGACAATTAAAATAGTACTTAATGTAATGGCAGTCTGGATCTGGTCTCCAAAATGTTTATATTTAGTAGCTTGGAAACTAAACTTTCAATAGTTCTCAGAATCTGGGCAAGATCAGATAGACCATTACTACAATCCAGGTTTCTAATGAGCGATTTCTATGATCTGAGTAGTTGTTTGAAACATAGTCAAACACGGGGTACAACACAACAATAGCTTCATTGTTACCATAGTGACTGTAGGTGGCACAACCCTTAGATGCATTTTTACTAGTGCCAGTTTATTATAGTCATTCTTCGGTGATTTTAACAAGCAAATATTTTGCTTTCTTCCCTTCAGTGGTTAAGACATTTATCTACCTTGCATATAAATTCATTTCTCATTATATCCTTTGCTTCAGGCACCCAAATATCTAGAGAGTGTGGTTTATCTTTTAAATTCTTTCTAGTCTGATCTAAAAATAGTTTGCATAAGCGCTTTTCCCACCCCGTCAATTAGATCTATTGGTTCCCTTTTCTGAGATGCTGAAATGCTGCTGTAGGTACAATGTAGCTATGTAGCACCATATTTTCAAGAGTCTGAGAGGCCTGGAGGCTTCCTCCCTGCATCTCAGGACAACATATCTTCTTCCTCCATTTTTTCTGTCCATTGATGATGGTGGTGCAGGAAACAGCAATAAGTGTCAAAATAAATGAGATCATATCTTAACTGATCTATTGTACTTCCCTAAGTGAAAAATGTAGAGGCATCCAATTATTTCAGTTCCTGAAGCATATTTTGGCTATGGCTCTGTTGATTAAGGAGGTCACCACGCTTGTTCCCCAAAGACCAATGTTGTATAAGCCACATAACGTGATGTTAAGCTCTCTCAAGCTATTTTTTCCTGGTGAGGTGCATATATTGGAAGGAAAAAAGTCAGCTCAAATGATGTAAGATGGTTTATTAAGTGCACCATAACTGCACAAAGATCTTTGTAACTTAATATGAATTATTTATTTATTCAGCTAGCCACAATTAAATATTTATTTTTATGCTTCCCATTTTTTAAAGGGACTTGCAGTGTATGAAATTTATAAAAGAGGCAACACAATTACTATCTTGAACATTATTTATTTCTTATATATGCCACCCATCAACCCAACTTGGTCTTCCATGTGAAATCATTTAAAATAATGCCTGCAACATTAATTTAATGGGGATGGGGAAGAAAATATGCAAGCATGAGTTTTAAAATATCCTTGCTTTCTTATATGAAAACAGCCACTATTTGTTAAAAAATACTCAGGTATCTACAGTCTGATGAGCTAAGACTAGTCTGCCAGTTACCAAAAAGCCATATTATTATGACATCCCTTAGAGTCTCCTGAGAGCCACATATATAGGTAATTGAAACCTTTTGCATAAGTGTTAGCATAAAGGCAGTGGTGGGATCCGACCAATTTAACAACCGGTTCACCCTAAAGACCAGTTGGGCATGGCTGGGGGGGAGGTAATGTGACTGAGTGGGTATGGCCAACTTGATGTCACTCATGGCAAGGTGGGGCAGCATAGGCAGGCTGAAGCAATGGTGGCGGTGGCCAGAGCCTTAGACTTACCTTTGTGTAGCACCAGCAGCGGTGATTCTCTGCTGCCTCATCTCTTGCTGGGTCTCGTTGCCTGACAGTCAGGGTTTTTAAAAAGGTTTTTGCAGTAGGAAACGGCAGGCAGCTACTTCTGGCCTTTGTTGGTGCAACTGGGCACACGATTCCACCCTGAGACACTGGCTTGTAGCTGCCATTCTTTGCCACCACGAGCAGCCTCCATCCACCTCCTCTTTGCTGGCTGGAACCAAACCGGCAGCAGCGACTGGAGGATTCTCACACTGGCAAAGAGCGGCAGCTCAAGGATTCTCACACTGGCAAAGAGCAGCAGCTAGAGGCTTCCCATGCCAAAAAAGACTGGCAGTTGGAGGCTTCTCGCACCAGTAAAGAAGCAGCGGCTGCATGCTTCTCGGTGTGGGGCATCATGGCGAGGCTTGGCTGACTTTTGGGCCCTGCTCTAGGCTGCCACCTGCTCAACCTCCACTCTGCCTCAGGTCCCCCATACAGCCCGCGACAAGGGGACATGCCATTTCCAGGGCAGCCCGGCCAGCGAATGGGCAAGCAGGCTGCCCTTGGGGGAGACATTTTCTCTCAGGCCTCCCACCAAGAACGACCTGCAGAAGCCGAGGCAGCCAAGCCTCACCATGTCCCCCTCCCACCGTGGTGGTCCTTCAGCTGAGTGCAGCAAGCCCAGTGTGGATCTTCCTTCCCTGCTGTCAGCCTTACCTTCCAGCCCATGGGGCTCGCACCATTCTCACAGCAGTGGCCCGATCCAAAGTGTCAGCCATAGTGAGCAGAGCGGGCTAGGCATGGAGATCAGCTGGGCCACATGATCTGAAGGAGCCAGAGAGTAGCTGAGCACAGGCATGACTCTAGCCACCGGCCAAGGCAGGCAAGGCAATATAGGGCAGGGTGTGCGGGGCCAGCCAGTGGTGGGATTTGCCAGTTCGCCGAACTGCACAAAATCTTAACAACCGCTTCGCCCGAACCCGTCTGAACCGGCTGAATCCCACCTCTGTGTAAAGGGTTTTTTTTCTTTCTAATCTTGGAAGGCACAACCTGCAATATTAATACCACTTGGAATTTATCATTTTTCTTTTCCAAAGTGTTCCACAATTTTATCTACAAGTTGAAAATCTGTTTCCGTATTAGTCCTATATCCTCTTGAAATTCGCTCTTTCAAAGCCTTCTAGCAAAGGGACTGGTTTCAGAGATGGAAAAATCTGACAAATTTTGTAAGGTATCAATAAAAGGCTCAATGCTATACAGAAGCCATTTTAAACTGAGACTTCTCACGCTATAAGAGAGGTGGGCAGAGGAGGGCAGGTCTATTGCAGCAGCACACTATAAAATGCATAACATGTTAGACCTCTTCTATATACTCCTCCAAGTCAAGCATAAATTGCTTTTCCTCCATCTGATTGCAAGGCTAACCTGGTACAAAGCTATTATTGCATTTGAGCGGTACTAAAGGGAAATTGATATTTTGCTTGCTGCATTTAGGAGTGACCTCTGGTCCCCTGCTATATCGTTCTTCAGAAAGATGACCAGTTGGTTACTAATAGGTTCCTCTGTGGCTGCAAATCTCTTAAGGAAATGGGATGTTTTCCAGATTTCTTCCTTTTGGCTCTTTCCTCTGTAAGTTCAGATCTTGGTTCTGTGCAGGCCAACAATATAGATGCTTCCTTTACTGAGGTCCATCTTGTGTAAAATATCTTCCTTGGTAGAAGTCTCCCACCAAGAGAGAGTGAGTTAAATCTTCCATTTGATCAGATCTCACTGGAGATACTTGTTTGTGTGTGTGTGTGTTAACAGAATCAGCATTCCTTTTTCACTAGTTGTGCAGCCTTGAATTTGTCCATTGCAGGAATCCCAGTTGCATAACAAGAATATATTTAAGTGCTTCGTATACTTATCATTTCAACTGACTGTGTAAACTTAATGAACCACAGCAGGTAAAGCTGCCTGGTAGAAACCTTTTGCAATTACGTGTTCATTTCAATGTAGATAACTGAATTTAAAAATACAGTGAAATAGAAGGTTGCAAATTAGTTGCAAATTAGTAATATATTTTCTATAAATCTGAGCTGTTTGAAGCCTAATATTTTGGAAGGAAATTAATTTAGAGTTCTTTCTATCTTTTTCTATGATGCCAACATAATCTACTATTGTCTCCAAGTTATTGTAGATATTTATTATACTTCAAATAAGTATAATAAATTGAATAAGTTTTTTAATTGTTTTTAGAATTGTATTTATTGCTTTTAAATGCCTGTAAACCGCCCTGAGTCCTTTGGGAGATAGGGCGGTATATAAATATAAACAATAAAATAAAATAAATAAATAAATCTCCCTCACCCATAACAAATATTAAGTATTGTACCAAATGCTCTTTAGCTTGATAACACCTACATACTTGATAACATATTTGATAACACCTACATACTTCAGCTTCCACTGCAATAATACACGAGGACACAATAGATACAAACTTAAGATAAACCGCTTCAAACTTGATTGCAGAAAATACGACTTCGGCAACAGAGTGGTCAATGCCTGAAATGCACTACCTGACTCTGTGGTTTCTTCCCCAAACCCCCATAACTTTAACCTTAGACTGTCTACTGTTGACCTCACCCCATTCCTAAGAGGTCTGTAAGGGGTGTGCATAAGTGCACCAGCGTGTCTACCGTCCCTGTCCTACTGTCCCCATTTATTCGTATCCATTTCCTGTATTCATAATCATGTTTATACTTATATCTGTTATCTTATACGTGTTTGACAAATAAATAAAATAAAATAAAATAAAATAAAATAAATGTTCTACATTCTTGTTTTTGAGAATAAGGGCCAGTTGAGGACTTTTTCAGGCTTTTATTGAGCCGCATTCCTGCTTCTACTTTTCATCCCTAAAAAAATCTATTAGAAAGAAAAGATTAAATGGATGAATAAAGTCTTTTGATTGATAACACCAGAAGGCTTCTATATTAATGAGCCCAAGAATGTAGCATATAAGTCCACCATTCCCCAATCTGGCAACTTCCAGATATGTTGGACCTCAAATTCCCATCATTCTCCGCCAGTATGGATTAAATCTGGAAACATTCCCAAAGATGAGAAAACTTTAGCAGAATTTCTGTTCATCCACTTTGAAAACCTCAGTGTCCTTTAGCATATTTGACTCCATACTCCACAACTGCAGAGAAAAATTAATTCACATTATCTTATTATTAGGGACTAAGGGACTCAAGGCGTTCTCCCAAATAGTGATCCCAATTTATGGAAAATATGTCACAAGAATTCCAACAAAAGAGTGATTAGGGTGAGTGTAACTAAGAATAGAACATCTATTTTACCATAGTTTTCCTCTGGCATTTCTTCCACTTTGGCTTACCTTTTTTTTTTTCTGAGAACACATTTCAGCCAGTACTATAAGCTTTACTTTTACTATAAGATATTGTTTCACTAGATTAAATGTGGCTGGGTTGATTGTCATTTGGTATATTGTAAAACCACAGCAGTCACTGTACTAACATCTCTATGTATCACATTATAGCACCTCAAATGAGCATTATATGATTTATTTGTTCAGACAGAGCATTTTATGTGAGTATAGCAATTGTGCTTTTTTAAACCAACTTTAAGATTTATTATGTTGCATGAACCCAGCCACTGAGTTTATGGAGACATGGGGTAGTTTTAATGAAGCCTTTGCACAATTCCAGAATAGCAATGTGACTTCATGCCATTGTCTGTATTCAGTATCTGAGCGATTTTATTTCTGATTCTGCTAAATCTACAATCACAGGGAAAGGTGATTTTTTTAAATTTGCATTTATATCCTGCCCTTCTCCGAAGACTCAGGGCAGCTTACACTATGTCAAGTAATAGTCTTCATCCATTTGTATATTATATACAAAGTCAACTTATTGCCCCCAACAATCTGGGTCCTCATTTTACCTACCTTATAAAGGATGGAAGGCTGAGTCAACCTGGTGGGGCTTGAACCTGCAGAAATTGCAAGCAGCTGCTGTTAATAACAGACTGCATTAGTCTGTTGAGCCACCAGAGGCCCTTCATTTCTTATTTCTGGGCCTGAATCTTTGCAGAATTTGTGGGTAAATTTGTTTTCCTGTGGTAGGCACTCTTGCTTCCTCGTTTCTTTTTTTTTAATATAGTAATTTTATAAAACAAAGATAAACAAAGATAAAAACTAATACAATAAAAAATTAAAGAATAAAGCAAAGCTAGAAAGTGCAGAAAAGAAGAAAAATAGAAAGTACAGAAAAGAATGAAAAAATAAGAATGTAGTAAAGAAAATACATACATAAAGAAAGGACTTTATCACAATAATATAAACCATTTTAATAACTTATCACCTTTTTTTAAAATGCAGCAAATGATCTCTTTGTCCCATATCCTACTTTTTTTTCTATAAACAAATCCATAAAGCCCCATCATTCAGTCCTAATCAGCTAAAATCCATTAAGAGTTGCAAAGACAACTATTTTAACTCTATTTTAAATTCAATTAAATAAGCCTACTTTATCTTTTTACTTTTAATAATCTTGATTTTTTAAACCCTTCAAGTGATGACCTAGTATAAGGTCTTGCCAATCTTCCCAAGAAAGCAGGACTCTTGAAACTGCAGTTGTTCCAAAAGGAGCTTTTATTAAAAAGTTTGTGATAACAAGAGATCTAGGCAAGAACTGAAGCTTCTCACTTAAAACCAGCTATTTAAAGCAATGATAACCAAACCCCTCCCACACTACATCATTGCAGGGAAACAGAAACTTCATATAGAGATTAACACAGTAATGCAAGAAATAGAAACAGAAATTTCATATAGAGATTAGCACAGTAACGCAGAAAACAGAAGCAGAAACTTCCTATATAGCTCACTCCATTCCTCCCCCCTTTCTCTCACCAAAATGGCAGCGTCCCTGTAGAATATCTGGGACCTGACAACTAGAACTTGATTTATTTTTATTTTTTCCTTGTCCCATCTCATAAAATTCTTCAAAACATTAATAAGTCTTGTTTGTAAATCCAATATGAAAAAATTATCCAGATCACTCTTTTGATTTGTTATTTGTATATCCCTTTTAATTATTAAGACATCAGCAGATTTCATTTGTATATTCAGCATAGCATCTTTTTCAATCTTTCCTGTAGCCAGTGGTGGGTTTCTACTGGTTCACCCCGGTTTGGGCGAGCCAGTAGCGGCGATGGTGAGCTGAGAGGGAGCCGGTTCGCTTTGACCATCAGCTGGGCCCTCCCTCCCACCATTGTGCTATACCTACCTATATTCATTCATTTTTAGCCCAGCTGATAGGCGCAGAAGAGCAGATTGCCGTGCCTCTGCTGTTCTGAAATGCAACGCGCTTGCGCGGAGCACAAAGCACGTGCACAAAGCGAACTGGTTGTTACACTGGTTGAAACTCACCACTGCTTGTAGCCTTTCATTTTTAAGTCAATTTTAAGTCTCCTACAGTAAAACTCATTCCTTTTCCATAACACACTATCCCTAATGTTAGAGCATCTTAAAATTAATTTCTGGGTCCATAAATAATTCTTCAATATGTCCAATGTTAAAATATTCTGCTGTATTCTATATTAGTAAGTCAAATTTAAGTGTTCTTCTTTAGTTGTAATCTTTAGTTCCTTCTAGTTCTCCCTGTGTTCAACCTTCAAAGTCCCATCCTATCGTGTATTTTTTAAAAGAATTCTCAACTGGAATGTAACCTAATCATAACTTAGGTATGAAAGCCAAGCCTAATCAAGGAACTACTAAGAAGAAAGCCACACCATCACCAATACCAGCAGGTAAAACTACTGTATAGAAGCAGGGAGCAAACCCCATACTCAGATGATATCACCTAGTTGGATAATGAAACATCAACAAGCAAGCAACCAGGCTCTGAAAGACCAAGGACTCCACGTATAGAACTTCTTTCACTAAGGATTGAAGGAAACTAACCTGGTGCTGTAAAACCTGTTGATCCAAATGTCTTTCAATTTGAAAAACTGTTAATAAGCAAATTTCCAAAAGTAATTAAAAAAGGAAGTATGTAAACCCTTCCTTGATTCGTAAGAGGTTTTCATCAAGTGGAATCTGGTAACAATTAAATTCATGCTGCTTGCATAAAAAGAAACCTCAAGCTAAAGAAATTTTGTACATATTGCAAAACTGATCAGAAAAATTGACGTTAGTATATCTGATGACCTACAAAAGTTTGGATCCTCATTAGGTGTTAGCAAAAAGTATATAGTTCTGTAAATAATCTTCTGGATTCTGACAACACTCCTGAAAAGATTAGAAGAAGGTTCACTGAAAAAGTTGCCTACATTTCTTCCCTAGCCTAAGTGAAATGCAGTAGAGACTGAGAAAAAAAAACTGTTTTCACCCAAGGAGGAGTTATGAAGCAAACAGAAGAAGAAATCAAAACATCCAACTTCGCTCTCATTTCAGATAAATTGATGCAAAGTCTAAATAACCGTGACTCAGCCCTCTAAACAAACTAACATTGTAAGATGGGCCACAATTCTAAGAATACATATGAAGGGGCTGTAAATTTCTACAGCACTGCATTCAGACCATGAAGACATTCCTATTTGTTTTGCTTCGGTTAACATAAAACATTTATGATGTAGAAAGTGGTTATGTAAGCTGTTCCCATAGCAAAGCAAAAATCCTTAATTCTCAGATATTACATTTTTTTTCATTCATAGTTCAGGTCATGCACTGCTTAGTTTTTCCTCTCCTACTTCAGTTATCTAAAGGACTCCCAAAACTTCACTCCAAGAGGGCATCCAAAAAAACAGAAAAGCAACCGTTGATTTATTATGTTAATATCATGATGGATTTCATAGCTTCCTATAAAACACATGCACAGAGACAAGGAAAAGGAAAGACTTCAGGGTGTGTGTGTGTGTGTGTGTGTGTGTGTGTGTGTGTGTGCTATGATTCCCCCAGAAGACTTCTGTTGTGTTTTCACAATGGAAGGTAATGGGAATATCACAGAAAGAAAATCAAAATTGACCCATTTGTTTCATTGTGTCTGTGGAGGCATGTCGCCTGAGATTGCATCCCACTCTACCACACAGCAAGAAGCCCTGCTTGTTCTTCTCTCCTTAAAAGGTGACTGGTAAGAACGTCACAACTACAATTGTGTGCATTTTGCAACAAAATCTGAACAAAACAACTCACATTGTACAGTCACTTTTCTATGCATTTCCCTGTTATCCAGTGTTGAATCAATTCAAAGGATAATGCTTTAAAACAGGGGTCTCCAACCTTGGCAACTTTAAGACTTGTGGACTTCAACTCCCAGAATTCCTCAGCAAGCAAAGCTTTGCTGTGGACTTCAACTTTAAGACTTGTGGACTTCAACTTCCAGAGTTCCTCAGCCAGCAAAGTCTTAAAGTTGCCAGGGTTGGAGACCCCTACTTTAAAAGATATGGGCTTTTAAAGGAATCTATATGTGAAGGAATGGGGTTTTTTCTAAATTTTGCTGATATAAGTAGATTAAATTTGATACCACATAAAATTGTAAATAATGTTTAATAAAACACTATTCAAGGCCTAAAAATATCTGCTATTCTAACAAATAAAAAAAGAAATAAGTAAAAAAGAGAGCCAGATTGATGCAGTGGTTAAAGAAGTATTTCTCAGCTTTGGCCCCTTAAAGATGAGTGGACTTCAGCTCCTAGAGCCCCCATTTGGGTGGACTTCAACACGCAGAATTCTGGACATTGAAGTCCACCTAAATTCAAGGAGCCAAGGTTGAAAAAACTTGGGCTAAGGCATCAGGCTAGAAACCAGGAGACTGTAGTTCTAGGCTGTGACCTTGGGTGACCTTGAGGCAATCACTGTCTCTCAGCCCTAATAAGAAGGCTGTGGCAAAATGATTTCTAAAAAACCTTGCCAAGGAGACTGCAGGCACTTGCCCAACTGGAAGAAAAAAATTCTAGCAAAACAAAATATTAACTTGAACAGTAAAATGTCTAAGAGTCTAGGAATTTTTCCCCAATTTTTAAAAATGGCAAAAGTAGCCTTCAAATATTGTCTTATCTTCTTTGTAGATGTACAATCTTCTTTGTAGATTGCTTGAGGAACTTGTGTTTCAACAATGCAGTCATTAATCATGTCATTTATTGTAGTCAATGAATTGCAATTAATGGACAAATTAGTCAAGTTAGTAGTTATAACACCTAATAAAAAACATAATTTTTTAAAAAGTTATTGCAATTTAAAAAAAGAAATGCAGATAAATCAATATACAAATTAGAAGAAAAACAGTCATATACACAACTCCAATACATTAATTAGTTATGAATACCAAAGCAAAAGGTACAATAAAATAAGCAAACATAAAAAATCTGAAAAAGTAATATACTAAATTGCTATTGATATATTATATATTTATTTTTATTTATTTATTTTATTAAATTTTTATACCACCCTTCTCCCGAAGGACTCAGGGCGGTGTACAGCCAGAATAAAATACAAGATATATACAATTAAAACGCAATTAAAATATAGCAATTACTAAACGGCTGATAGTAAAATGAATTTAAAATTTAAAATATTAATAAAACCCCAATATAAAACCAAACTATTATGCCAGTCCTGCTTGAATGAATAAATATGTTTTTAGTTCACGACGGAAGGTCCAAAGATCAGGCACTTGACGTAGGCCAGGGGGGAGTTCATTCCAGAGCGTCGATGCTCCCACACTGAAGGCCCTACTCCTGGGGGCCGCCAGCCGACATTGTTTGGCGGACGGCACCCTGAGGAGACCCTCTCTGTGAGAGCGTACGGGTTGGTGGGAGGCATAGGGTAACAGCAGGCGGTCTCGTAAGTACCCGGGTCCTAAGCCATGGAGCGCTTTAAAGGTGGTAACCAGAATCTTGAAGCGCACCCGAAAGACCACAGGAAGCCAGTGCAGACTACGGAGCAGTGGTGTTACATGGGAGCCACGAGTGGCTCCCATTACTACTCACGCAGCTGCATTCTGGACTAACTGCAGCCTCTGGGTGCACCTCAAGTAATCCAGCCGAGACGTAATCAGAGCGTGAGTGACTGTGCATAAGGCATCCCGGTCAAGGAAGGGACGCAACTGGCGGACCAAGCGAACTTGGTAAAAAGCCCTCCTGGAGACGGCCGCCAGATGTTCATCAAAGGACAGCCGTCCATCCAGGAGGACGCCCAAGTTGCGAACCACCTCCTTTGTGGCCACTAACTCGCCCCCAACAGTCAGCTGCGGATGCAGCTGACTGTACCGGGGTGCCGGCATCTACAGCCACTCCGTCTTAGAGGGATTGAGCTTGAGTCTGTTTCTCCCCATCCAGACCCGTACAGCTTCCAGGCACCGGGACAGCACTTCGACCGCTTTGTTGGGGTGGTCCGGGGTGGAAAAGTACAGCTGAGTATCATCAGCGTACAGATGATAACTCACCCCGAAACCACTGATGACCTCACCCAGCGGCTTCATATAGATGTTGAACAGGGTGGGCGAGAGAATCGACCCCTGAGGTACTCCACAAGTGAGGCACCTCGAGGACGACCTCTGCCCCCCTGTCAACACCGTCTGCGACCGGTCGGAGAGATAGGAGGAGAACCACCGATAAACGGTGCCTCCCACTCCCAATCCCGCCAACCGGCGCAGCAGGATACCATGGTCGATGGTATCAAAAGCTGCTGAGAGATCTAATAAGACCAAGGCAGAGGAACAACCCCTGTCCCTGGCCCTCCAGAGGTCATCCACCAACGCGACCAAAGCCGTCTCCGTGCTGTAGCCGGGTCGGAAGCCAGACTGGAACGGGTCTAGATAGACAGCTTCCTCCAGGTGCCGGGGGAGCTGCCATGCAACTACACTCTCTACCACCTTCGCCAGAAAGCGAAGGTTGGAGACTGGACGGTAGTTACCCAAAATAGCTGGGTCCAGGGAAGGCTTCTTCAGGAGGGGTCTCACCACCGCCTCTTTCAAGGCGGCGGGGAAAACCCCTTCAACCAAAGAACCATTTATAATCCCCTGGAGCCAGCCTCATGTCACTTCCTGAGCAGCCAGCACTAACCAGGAAGGACACGGGTCCAGTAAACACGTAGTTGTATGCAACCTCCCCAGCGGATATAATAATTTAATAAAATATAATAAATTATATATTCAAATGTGTATTCTTAATTATTAATTAAATCTGTGGTAAATAAAAATGTGAATAGCCTTTTCAAAAATGGTTAAATTACACATTTCTTGAATTAGCCTTTCTGACATTACCAACAGTCTAGCCTTTTTGATATATAATTTGAAGAGTCCAATTAACTTGAAATAAAATCTTTGCATGGATTAATTTCAGCTTTAAAGCCAAAGAAACAAATTTAAAAAATTTAAAAAATTGGATCTATTAATATTCATTATTGGATATTCTAACAATTTATTCCATAAGTCATAAATATCAGTAAATGATGACATTTCTATATTTTTAGAAATATAAACAATATTTCTGTTTCCTATTTCTGATAGTTTTGGTGGGAATTTAAAATTGGAAAGGATTATCACTAATATATAAGAGATATATTAATATCTCCTATTCATAGGAAAAAATGCTTGTTTAGAAAGTTGGTATATGAATACATCAGTCAAATGTAGTGAAAGTACTGCAGTATACTCTAATAAGCACTGCTCATATTCTGATAAATGTAATATCATATGTCCAGAAAGAGTGCAAGGCTTTTTTCCTAAATGCATGTGAATCCGACAAAACATTTTTGCTAAGAATATAGCAATATACTATTAAGCAAAATAATGAATGGATTATAAATATAAGTAATGAAAGCAAATAGCTAAACTGGAGGCAGGTAAAGACAAAAAGAAGCCACTGGCATTACTATAAGAAGTATCAGGGAGCCCTGCTCTTTTAAACCATCTACCTCTAGAGCAGAGGTGTCAAACTCATGACCCGCAGGCCAGATGCATAATGTGCTGGCCACACCCCACTTTTAGCATATGGGAAAAAAGTTGTGATACATCACATGAAGACAACTTGTCATTGTGAGTTTGGCACTCCTGTTCTAGAGGATGTATATTAATATTAAAATTAGATTAGATTAGATTAGATTAGAATTCTTTATTGGCCAAGTGTGACTGGACACACAAGGAATTTGTCTTTGGTGCATATGCTCTCAGTGTACATAAAAAGACAAGATACATTCGTCAAGAATCACAAGGCACAACACTTAGTGATAGTCATAGGGTACAAATAAGCAATCAAAGCATACTAGGAAACAATCAATATAAATTGTAAGGATACAAGCAACAAAGTTACAGTCATGCAGTCATAAGTGAGAGGAGATGGGTGATAGGAACGATAAGAAGATTAATAGTAATAGTAATGCAGACTGAGTGAATAGTTTGACAGTGTTGAGGGAATTATTTGTTTAGCAGAGTGATGGAGTTCGGGGAAAAAACTGTTCTGGTGTCTAGTTGTTCTGGTGTGCAGTGCTCTATAGCAGGGGTCTCCAAACTTGGCAACTTTAAGACTTGTGGACTTCAACTCTGGGAGTTGAAGTCCACAAGTCTTAAAGTTGCCAAGGTTGGAGACCCCTGCTCTACAGCATCATTTTGAGGGTAGGAATTGAAACAGTTTATGTCCAGGATGCGAGGGGTCTCATAAAGGTTCTTCAGGTGAATGAGCACCCTGGGAAATTAGGATTCTCAATCAATGGAAAGTGTATATGGATAAAGACACTTTCAATGGCAGGCATTCATCTTCCAAATATGAAGTGGAATGAGAGGAGAATGATGATAGCATGCTGACTGAATTCTAAGTCCCAAACATAACTGAGAGTGAAAGAAAGAACTTACTACAGAATAAGCATTTATAGATTTCTGAGTCCTTATAGCGCAGTGCAAAGATTTCCATGTCCCTTTGCAAACAAAAGGGGGAAAAATAGTTCACTACTTCATTCCCCCAATTTGCAATGCAGTTTATATGGAATAAGCTGAGCTAAACAGTTCAGCTAAACATTGCAACAACCTAGTGCATCCTTCCCAGGAACATCACTGAACTCCTGGGACTTGATGTAAAGTAAACATCTAGTGCTTTATGTTTCCCGAGCCCAGATTTACACAGCTGTGTGTGTGTGTGTGTGTGTGTGTGTGTGTGTGTGTGTGTGTGTTGAGATAATAATTTATATATGAATCGACAGTTAGTATGTGTACATGCAGTTGGTAGATAAATAGATTATGAATAAGGGAAGACTTTATTTTGCAGCAAATCAATTTTAATCAATAATGATTAATTATGTCATTTATTTTTCACATTGGTTCTGCTCTTTTGTGAAATGTTGCCATTCTCTGGGGTATGTATTGGTACATAAATATGAATATAGGCAGTATATCGTACCCAATTTTTGTATCCATACAACTAATCATATGCTCCCATACATTTGTGGGAGATGTTTTTCTAGTATTGACGAAAGCACTGGCTATCACAGAAACTGACAGGATAAGGAAATAATGCATCCCTCCTGATTAGGCTCAGGAAGAATGGCTGATCCCTGTGCTCCACAGTCAAATGTGAACTTAGACTGGCAAAGACAGTGCTTAAAGCAGACAGCATTTTCCATGTAGTCATGATATTGCTCTCTAAATATTTGAGTCATTTCATTCAGTAATGTCTGGGATTTAAGCTGAAATCTGCATCAAGAAAATGACCAATAAAGTGTAAGTGTGAACAAAATCATTGTAAAACTCAGTTCGGGCAACCTTTCTAGAAATAAATCATGAGCAAGAGATACTGGAACCCTTTCCACATGTGAGGCACTGATCTGGTAATACCCTAGACCAGTATTGGCGAACCTTTTCAGCACTGAGTGCCAAAACAGGAGTGCGCACCCCCGTGCTGGGAACCAGAAGAGCAGCTGCCAAGTACGCATGCACACACTGGGCGACTGGTCTTCCAGTTTCTGGCACATGCATGCTACCTGGTCTTCCAGTTTCTGGTGCACATGCACTTGCAAGGACCAGCTGGTGGATGCACATGCGCGAGTCGGAAACCGGAAGAGCAACCGCCCAATGTGCATGCACACACCAGGAAGCTGATCTTCCAGTTTCTGGTGCACACATGCGCACCGGCCACCTGGTCTTCTGGTTTCTGGAGTGCATGTGCGCATGAAGACCAGCTGGCTGGTGCACATGCGTGCACTGGAAACTGGAAGAGCAGCCACCCAGCGCATGCATACGTTCTGCATGAAGACCAGCTGGCTGGCATGCTGGAACCTGGAAGAGCAACAGAAAATGGCTCACGTACCAAGAGAGATAGCTCTGTGTGCCACATCCAGCACGTGTGCCATAGGTTCACCATCACAGCCCTAGACCTCTCATGAGACCAAATATATTTTTTCAACTATCTGTGAACAGCATCTGGAAATGGTTTTCTAATACATCAGGGAGGCCGGATTCAAGACCAAAAAATGTATAGTGGCTGAATCAGGTAGTCTACTTTGGATATCAAGCAGACTATGGGATTATCTCCCCTCTGAAAGTATAATGGATATCTAGCAATGTCATATTCCTATAAAGAAAAAGGAGGTGCAATCATTCTTGGGGTTAGATCAAGGGTGAAATCCAGCAGGTTCTGACAGGTTCTTGAGAACCGGTAGCAGAAATTTTGAGTAGTTTGGACAACTGGCAAATACCACCTCTGGCTGGTCCCACAGTGGGAATGGAGATTTTGCAATATCCTTCCCCCAGGAGTGGGGAAGAAATGGGGATTTTGCAGTATCCTTCCCCTGGAGTGGGGTGGGATTAGAGATTTTGAAGTAACCTTCCCCTGCCATGCCCTCCAAGCCATGCCCACCAAGCCACACCCACAGAACCGGTAGTAAAAAAAATTGGATTTCACCACTGGGTTAGATGTTTGTACGCAAGCGCAACTGACATGCAGCACCTCTGTTGGATCTTACTCAGAAAAACAAACCTTTATAGTGTTGGATTCTGAAGAGTGTTAGGTTGCATCTGCATCTGTATGATAAAAGTTGTCATAATCTGGATCTAACTGAATATAAACATGAACTATTGTTTTAAGCTGTGTGAATATTCCAGAAACCAATTGTGATAGAAGGGCAGGAGAAAGTTTCTCTGTCTTTTCATACTTTTGTTCAGCAGCATTAGATCTATAAATATGCAATCACTGATGCCATTTCTCCTGGGTACTTGACTTATTGGTAGACAGATGTCTGCTAGTTCAGTGATCCCTCTAAATTGACTCATCTTCCCTAATTTTATACAGCCCCCTTCAGAAACAGCTCCTTCCTTGAGCCTTATCTTCATTGGAGAAATATTTAAGGTTCCTATTTTTTTAATGCTCTGTGAAGAGTTCTTACACATGGTTAATTACAGCAGATGTCTCTTGGCCCAGAAGACTGTTTATCTGAATATGGAGTATTTTAATTTATATTCCCCAGTGCCTGCAAAATGCAGTAGTGTGCTGAGTTTTGCAGGCTCTGGAAGCTTCTGCAGGCAAATTCTGAAATCACAATTGTGTTAATACATCATTATCTATTAGAGGACAATACATAGCTATTATTTCTAAAGATTCTCCCTATAATATGGCAGTTGTCAGGGCATACAATTGGTCCAAAAACTCATTTGGTTAACCATACAACAAGTAGATCTACAGCCTTTCCAGGGCAATAGTGCAGATTGTCATACTATGGACAAAGCTTGTCTATTCTATTTTTTTTATTTGTTTCTCCTCCCTCAGTTGTTTTGTTTGTGTAGAAGATCTTTACCAACTTCTGCAGTCTTACTGAGGATTCTTGATCAATTAATTTCTTATCTTCTGCACAGCATCTTTTAAAATTTCCTCAAAAACCTTGGGTAAAGCCTTGCCCAAAATGACCACAACCCAAGCGACTTATAGTTTCATTGAAACTGCCTCCATGCTCATAGTCATGTACTGCTCATATAACAATCATGCAGGCGCTTCAGCAGATTCCTCAAGTTTTTGCGTCCTTTGGTGAAAGCAAGATTTTTAGTGGATGAGATTTTTCTTGGGTACAAAACCGTTTTATTTTCTAAAAACCAGGAAAACCACTTCCTCCTTAACTGCAGCATCAAAAGCAACAGGTGAAAGATTTCACAATGTGCTTTGCCTGTGGCCCGATCACAAATGTAAAAGCTGGATTTCTTCTATGTTCAATTTGGTAACAGTTCAGTGGTGAGAGAATCATTGCTTCTAATTAAGCTATCCAGCAGACCTATAAAATTTCTGATGTGGAGGAGGTTTGATAGTAGTAGAGTTCCCAAATGCAAAATTTCAGGTTTCAGATGCTATCTGAAAACTGCTGAATTCTGAAATCATGTTTGCTTTGCATAAATTGTCCCGAGTCTTTCAGCTGAATAACAGCAATTTAATTTATTTACAATAACAGTTTATGTTATGTCTGCAATTCTGCTTCTGCTTCTCTTTGTTGTATACATCATCCCCATCACCAAATACTTTTTATTGTTATGCAGAATAGAGAAGGGATTACCTAGTTGCCTATTTTCCACCTGTCTTCTACTGCTGTTATGTACATAAAAGGTCTAAACCTAGAATAACCATTTACTTGGGAGGCTATTTATGGTAATTACCTACACAGTTGTTGCAGTTGGGACTTTTGGAAATTCTGTGCTTGTAAATATAGCTAGTGTGGACCATTTTTTGTCCAACTTTGACAATTTCAAGATGTGTGGACTTTAACTCCAAGAATTCACCAGCCAGCATGCTTGTTTTGATGCTTGCTGATATTTAATAATTAAATATGAAAGGTTGTTGTTTTATTTACTGGTATAACTGTGTAGTATGGGTGCTTGTTCTGATCTGGATATCAGGATTGACTGGGAGTATGCTGGTGCAAACTAAACTAGAAATTACCCACAGTAATTGGCCAACTTTCCTGACAAAAAGTTACTTTTCTGTTTAATTCCTGCTTCCATTTTTTCTGTTTTCTTGCCCAAGTAAGTATTAACTACTTACAAGAGAATGTGGGAAGTTTTATTTGGATTTGATATCTTAGGATTCACATGGCTGAAGTCACACATGTAAATGGAGATATTTTTTTAAAATAAGGCACCTCAGTAATTCAGTTCATGCAGCCCTGATATTGATAGTACCTTTGGATACTGCCAGGACAGTCTTATCAGTTACCTGAGATGAACTGATGATCACAGGAGATCATAAAGAGCCAGAGGACAAAGATGTAAAAACAGACAATGGTTTACCATCAGAGCAAACCATTAATATGAGCCTCAAAAGGGGATTATGAACCAGGTGCCCCACTTACTCCAACACTTCCATTTGACTTATCACATATCACACTAACACAAAGTATGGCATCAGCAATATTTATATAATAGTGTTTTTTAGCATATCCTAAAAACTATCCAGTTTAGCATATGTGACACATGTAGTGTAGTAGCATTTCAGGATTTTGACCCTGTCTCACTTCTTCCTTCTTCAGTGTGTGTAAAGACAAAATTGTGTACATTCTCTTTTTTAGTGTTTCCCTTAGACTTGGCTGGAGTACAAAGAGGGAGACACTGTAGTTATCCTTTGAAACAATATGATAGTCTCAAATCAAATTATTAACCCAATTTGGGGAGAATTTTGTTTGTAGTTATACTTCTTTTGGAAATATAGATGTGATTTTGTGTTTCCCATGCATGTTCTTATTCACAATGTTGAACGTATTCTGGAAGGAAGGGCTGTAACTCACTTGGGAAAATTGCAAGAAAGAGTTACTGGATCTGCACACATGCATTTATCATAAACTGAAGTTACAAGTAAATGTCTGACAAGATTAAAAGTAATCTTATCTGCGTGAGGTGGT
The DNA here is from genome assembly GCF_028640845.1 of Ahaetulla prasina. Classification (NCBI taxonomy): domain Eukaryota; kingdom Metazoa; phylum Chordata; class Lepidosauria; order Squamata; family Colubridae; genus Ahaetulla; species Ahaetulla prasina. Next base: position 45,340,498 of record NC_080539.1, read on the forward strand.
AAAATCTGATTACACAAGTTCTTATTAAAAACAGTAGCTTAGTTTGAAGCAACAAAAAACTGTAATGATCAGTCTCAGTGTGGCCAGTGGTTAACATGAGCTGTATTGAGTTTAATTGACTGCTGCGACCTTACCTTGTTGGTATTTTCAACCCTCTATCCTACCCTTGACTCTGACATCACCTCCCAGTGAGATATATAGACACTCCATGTCAGGCAAGGACATTTTTAACCTTCCTAGAATTTCAATCAATTAATGGGCTGCTTTTAAGTATGTTTGATATTTAGAAACTTTTACTCAGGATTCTGTTATAACTGTTTGAGTGTTCTGTCAGCTTTGTGTTGGGTGTTTTGTCTCCTGTGTTTCATTTTGCATTTATTTAGTTATTTTTCAAAATACCAAAAGTAACAGAGACATATATCGATAAACTAATGGTATGATGGAATTTTAAGTATCTCAACATTTTTTTCCTAATAAATTCCTTCTTCTGAGACTAGAGGAAGAGAAATGTGGATCAAATCTTCCTAATTTGATTCTAACTATAAGGGAAGATTTAGTTAACAAAGTGGAAATAGCAGAAGCATGGGAAGAAAACAACTGTGCAATGTTGAAGTTTTTTATTTGAAGGAGTACTAAGGCTGAATCTAACAAAATGCATACTTTTGGATTACACACAAAAGTGTTTTAATAAACTCAGAGCAATGACCAGAACACATAGGGAAAGCTGCCTAAGATGGATGGAAGGAAAAAGATTTTTAAAAATGAAAATCATTGTAATGAGAAAAAAAATGAAGGTTGCAGAAGAAACCAATTTGACTGCATAAAAAATTATAGGCTTTCAAGAAACAGTACATACAGATAGGCTGGAATTTCAAAGATAGCATTTTTCGAATATTTGAAATTATCGTTATGCAGAGGAAAGGTACAGATTGTTGTCTATCATCACAGAGTGGGGCACACAGCATAGTGTTCTTAAAATCAGGAAGGAAAATTATAGTTGACAGTTAGGGAAAACTCTGCAATAAAATAAGCAGTGACAACAATAGAATCAATTACCAAGGGCAATTATGAACTCCCCTTCAAAAGTTATCTGTTAGGATCACTTTAACATGAATACCTTCCAGAGGTGGGTTTCAGCAGGTTCTGACCAGTTCTGAAGACCCAGTAGTGGAAATTTTGAGTAGTTCAGAGAATCAGTAGTAAAAATTCTGACTGGCTCCGCCCCCGTCTATTTTCTGCCTCCCAGGTCCCAGCTGATAGGGAGGAAATGATGATTTTACAGTATCCTTCCCCTGCCATGCCCACCAAGCCACGCCCACCAAGCCATGCCACATCCACCAAGCCACACCCACAGAACCTGTAGTAAAAAAAATGAAACCCACCACTGATACCTTCATAGACAAGCTGATTGAAATTGGTGGGGCAACTGGCCCTTTCTAACTCTTGGATCCTGGATTTAATTATTCTATGGGTCTAATAGTATTTGGATTGGAGTGAAAAGAAAGTGTCATGGTTCCAGAAAAACCTCTTCTGCATAAAAAAAACTCAGAAGCCATTGTCTTTCAGAGTTCTTTACTAGCATGAGGAAACTGGCACACGATGAGTGAAATTCCAAAACTGAACTTCCGGATTCTTTTCCCAGTTATACAAACCCCAAGAGTCCCACCCCCCTAACCCCTTTGCTGGTCACATGGTCCCACGTTCTCCCAGTTCATTCGAATATCTTCTCGCCACTCCTCCTGCAGATGTGAACACCATCCGACCTTGACCGCTTGAAGAATGTTACCATACCCCTCAACCCCCCTTCTTCCCCTCAGGGGAAAAATGTGGCAGCGTCTGGAACCCTAAAGTCTAGTATGGTTTCCAGGCCTGACAGGCGTCCCCCCTTGGAAAAGAAGCTATATCCTAGGAAAGAAAACAAAGAATTAATAAAGAAGAGTGTCAGTGGTCCACACTTCCCTTCTACCCCCCTCTCCCCCCTCCAAGAGGTTTTTTAGGTTTGTCAGGGAAAGTGTTGTGAAATTGTTTAATCAAATTGTCCGCATTTACTTTCCAACTTTTGACCCAAGTAGAATGGATATCCCTTCCAGTGGACTAAATATTGTAATTGACCTCGGTATAGTCTAGAGTCACGGATTTTCTTGATTTCATAGTGGGTTTCACCTTGGATTATCAAGGGTGGTGGTGGAGCGGCAGGTTGAGGTCTCAGACCAGATTGTCTAGCAGGTTTTAATAAGCTGGTATGGAATACCAGGTGTATTTTCCCCAACATTCGAGGGAGCTTGAGTTGGACGGTAACAGGATTAATAATTTTTACAATGGGGAAAGGACCCAAAAATTTTGGACCGAATTTTCTGCTGGGTATTCTCAACCTCAGATACTTAGTAGATAAAAAGACTTTATCTCCAATGCAAAAAGGGGGTTGAAGGGAACGGTGTTGTCAGCTTGGGCTTTGTAATTCTGAGCTGTCACAGCTAAGGCCTTTTTTGTATTTTCCCATCCAGTCCGTTAGGGAAACAGAAGTGGGGGGTTGCACGGGGAGTTCAGGCATTGGAACGAAGTCCATGCCGGTGGTTACTTGAAAAGGGGTTAACCCCGTGCTGCTGTGTACAGCATTATTATATGCGACCTCTGCAAATGGTAACAAATCTGACCAGTTTTCTTGTTGGTAATTTACATAACACCGTATGTATTGTTCCACCATCGAGTTCAATTTTTCAGCCGCCCCATTGGTCTCTGGATGGAACCCAGAACTAAGTCCTTGAGACGATCCAATGGACCGTAGGAACTCCCTCCAGAACTTGGCTGTGAATTGAACACCCCTGTTGGATATTATCCTTTTAGGAACTCCATGCAGTCTGTAGATGTGTTTCACGAAGAGCTTTGCTAATTTTCTCGCCGATGGCAATCCGCTGCACGCAGTGAAGTGGACCTGTTTAGGGAACAAATCCACTACGGTCCATATCACCATATTTCCCCCACTAGGTGGGAGTTCAACAATAAAATCCATGGCAATCTCTTGCCAGGGTCTGGTGGGTTGTAGGAGTCCAGGGGGTTTCCCTGGTCTGGACTTCATGGTGGCGCAGGTAGCACAGCTCCGGACATAGTCTTCGACATCTGATTTCATTTTTGGCCACCAGAATTGTCTTCTAGCCAAGTGGAGAGTCTTTAAAAATCCAAAGTGACCTCCTAGGCGAGAGTCGTGGCTTCTCTGTAGTATAGGAAGCCGCATAGCAATGAGTACATAAATCTTGGTTCCCTTCCAGGGTATTCCATCCCTTAAGGTGAGGTTTGGCAAGTTTTCTTTAAACCAAGCATCGTCAGTGAGTGCTGATTTTAATTCCGCTAGTAGTTTATTTGGTGGGATGTTAGTACCATGGCGTGATCGCGGTCGAGTAAGTGCTTGGCTGGCCAGTTCGCTATCGGGAATCATCGCATGTATTACCTCTTCACGTTGGCTGTCAAATTGCGGTTTCCTAGATAGGGTGTCAGCCAGTAGATTTTGGTTGCCGGGGATGTATTTGAGGGTGAAATGGAACCGTTTGAAAAACTGAGCCCATCAAACTTGTTTGGGAGAAAGCTTTCGAGGGTTTTTTAAGTATTCGAGGTTTTTGTGGTCCGTCCACACCTCGAATGGTTCCTTTCCCCCTTCAAGGAAGTGTCTCCAGGAGAGGAGTGCCCAGCGCACTGCAAAGGCTTCCTTTTCCCAAACTGCCCATCTGCGTTCAGTGTCCGTCAGTTTTTTAGACACGTACACGCAGGGCATAAGATTGTTGTCGGTATTCCGTTGTAATAAGACAGCGGCTACTGCTACATCACTTGCATCAGCTTGGACCATAAAAGGTTTATTTGGATCCGGGTGTTGAAGAATTGGTTCCATCGAGAATAGGCATTTCAGGTGTTCAAAGGAACGTTGGCAGTCCATTGTCCAAGGTAGGGGTTGGTTAGGTTTAGGTTTGGTGGGTAATGGCCAGTTTTTAGCAATTCTGTTAATGGCAGAGCTACTTCTGCGAAAGAAGGAATGAATTTGCGGTAAAAATTTGCGAATCCCAAGAAACTTTGAAGTTGCTTACGTGTGCGTGGCAGTTGCCAATCCAACACCGCTTTTACTTTTCCTGGGTCCATTTCGATATCTTTGTTTGATATCCGGTAACCTAGGTAGTCTAGGGATTCCTTATGGAATTCGCATTTGGAAAGTATGACATATAGCTTGGCCGCTAGGAGCTTTTTAAGGACTTGTCTGACCAATTTGATGTGTTGTTCAATATTGTTTGTGTAAATAAGAATATCATCTAAGTAGACAAGAACCCCATTGTAGAGATGGGGGTGCAGGGTTTCATTAATTAGTTGCATAAAAACAGCTGGAGCCCCTTGGAGGCCAAAAGGCATGACACGGTATTGGAAACTGCCCAAGGGGCAGTTGAAAGCCGTTTTCCATTCATCACCTTCCTTGATGCGGACTCGGTAATAGGCTTCCCTTAAATCCAATCTGGTGAAAATTTTGCCTTTTGATAAGTGGTTCAACAAATCATGCATAAGTGGTAAGGGTGAGGGGGTGCAGGTGGCTTTAGCTGGCCTGCTTGCGGTTGAAGAGGGATTTGTGGGAGGGCCGTTGCTATTGTGGCTGGTTGCTGAGTTGTAAAGGGGGGTGGAATTCCCCCTGGCTGCTGAGAAGGAAGTCCTTGAAATGCTTCAGCTGATGAGGCAAAAATCGGCCTGGGGCCCCCAGGAAAGAAAGGTGCTGAACTGGCTGGTTGCCATTGGTATTGGATCCATCCTTGTCCAGGATAAAATGCCCAACCAGGAGGAATAGAAGCAGCAGGAGGCAGCGTAGGCCTCTGTTGGCGGGAAAAGTCAATTGGAGGGGGGAGTTGCGATCCCCCCCAAGTCCCTGGTGCTGCCTGAACTCCCTGCCATCTGAAGGAGGGAAGGGAGGTCCTCCTGGGTTCATCGGAACGGCTTCGAGCTTCAGTAATTTCTCCCTCTCTGGTGGGAGGGAAGGTGAATTTAGGCTGAGCTAAACGCTCTCGAGGTGGGTGAGCTGAGCTTATACGAGGTCTCACTTCCAAACGCTCAAAAGTTTCCGGGAGGTCTAATAGGGACTGGAATTTCAGGGGGTTTCTCAGGTCCCAATCCAGTGACTCTCCCGATTCTCCGGGTTTTACTGTCCTCCATTGAGGTTGAGAAGAGGGAGGGGGCTCTTCATTCCGCCCCGGGGAAATGTTTTCTCCCAAATGACAGCTTACCCATGAATCGGAGTCTTTGGGCCGTGCACCAAGCTGACAAGCAGGCTCTACCACTTCGGGTTTTTGAGTCATATCTTCCGATGGGAAGTAGGTGATTTCGACTAAGTCCTCAGATTCCAACCTCTGTGCTACTTCCACGCTTTCAGCTTGCTGCCCTTCCATCTTCACTGGGTCTTTGCACTGCTGTGGAGGTTGCGGAGGCTGGGGCCCAGCACCCTCCTAACGGGCCCCCTCCGAGCGGAGGAGAGGGTACCGTTAAGCAAAAGAAAGTTAAGAGTTTTGGAATAATGTCATGGTTCCAGAAAAACCTCTTCTGCATAAAAAAAACTCAGAAGCCATTGTCTTTCAGAGTTCTTTACTAGCATGAGGAAACTGGCACACGATGAGTGAAATTCCAAAACTGAACTTCCGGATTCTTTTCCCAGTTATACAAACCCCAAGAGTCCCACCCTCCTAACCCCTTTGCTGGTCACATGGTCCCACGTTCTCCCAGTTCATTCGAATATCTTCTCGCCACTCCTCCTGCAGATGTGAACACCATCTGACCTTGACCGCTTGAAGAATGTTACCATACCCCTCAACCCCCCTTCTTCCCCTCAGGGGAAAAATGTGGCAGCGTCTGGAACCCTAAAGTCTAGTATGGTTTCCAGGCCTGACAGAAAGTTGATTACAACTTGGATAATAATAATTAATCAATCAATAATTAATTAATGAGCATATGGAAAATAAACAAGGAGATTCAGAGATCCTAATTTAGGAAGATTCATATAACCAGCATCACTGAAGCTCAATGGATTAATAATCAGCACTGTCAAATGTACAATTAGAAAATTGCAGGGTGTTTATGTTGCCTTATATGTAAAAATACATGTGCAGAAATTCAGGAATCAAAACACAGAAATCCTTTGCATAAAAATAAAGTTAAATAATATTTTAAAGAGAGGGGAGAAAACAGTAGTCATACAGAACCTTCATTGGAGTTTATTATGGATCCTGGGTAGACAGAAGATATGGATGAAGTAGCCTTTTGGGGTTAGATAACTAATCTTTCACAGAGATATACAACAGCAAAAACAGGACATTTTAAGTACTCTTGTATGCAGAGACATTAAAGAGTCAGATAGTCAAAAATTCTTGCCTTCTCTTGCTGAAATTGAATTTGTCTAAAATTGAAAAACAAAAACAAAAGGGGCTCCATCGTTATGTAGCTAATTCTTCACCTGCAGGGAAGAATTAGTTGAAGAACTGAAGATGATTGATCATGTATGATGAAATTGTTGTGCTATCTTTAAATTTGTGACCTGCAGGGGAAGACCAACTGAAAAGAGTCAGACCTGGCCTCTGGGCCATGTCCTGTTCAACATTTTTATCAATTACTCCACTAAGGGATTTGAGATGATACATATAATATTTGTGTAGGTGCACAAAGCTGGTGTGGTAGCTACTATTTTAGATATTTAACAGGGAGAAATGTTAAGTTTTGCATTTGAATGGAGAAAGTATAGGATGGAGGACACCACGGCAGTAGTACATGTGAAAAGGATCTGGATTGCCTCTATATCCACATGAGAAAACAATGTGATATAATTGCTAAATTTTGTAGGTCCAAATCCAATGGCACTGATTTTCTAGCACTTCATGTCTATTGATCACAAAGGAACAGTAGGGAAGAGAACTAAGGGTTTATTCTGTGTCCTTCTTTGTTTATAACTCTGCTCAATCTTTGTCTAAGAAATTGTTTATATGAAGTTATTGTCCTTGCCCTGGAAAGATGTGCTATAATATTTTAGAAGGAAAACATGAGCATACACAAATATTCAATTTCCTATCTCTTCCAAGTAAATCCCCTCCTAAAATATTAAATAGCATTATTAATGTTATTTTACATTAATAAGAAAACGATGGGGGTTGTTTTATTTTAAGATACTCTAATGAAATGTTGTTGCTGTTCTGGCACGTTTTGTGTCTGAAACAATATCCTTCTGTTTGTTTTCTTTTCTTTTAGCAATATTTTATTTAGCAACCCAAATATTGCACACTGCTTGTCTGTCTATTTATCTACCATAATAAGAAAATTCTGGGTTAGCACGTAAGAGTTTAGCTCCTTTTGGTTGCACAAATACTAATGACACAAACTATATATATATTTAAGTGTGGTGAAGCAGAAAGTATATCTAAAGCATTCTGGTTTGGCAGCATCTCCTTGGATCCCTCACAAATTCTTTTCTGTAACCAGATGTAAACTTTGGACTTGTTTTTCTCTCACTGGCTTCATAAAGCTGGGCCTTTGCACAGCTTCATGTTGTGTACTAGTTATGACCATTCCTTGATCAGTGGGCTCTGCTCAGTTACTCATGCCCAAGTCATCTTCCAATTGGAATTGCGTTCTACATGGAGCTGCCCTTGAAGAGTATCTTCAGTTGGTGCAAAATGGATGCTTCTAAACAGCACATTGCATGTCTCTTCCATGAGTCTGCTCATTGGTTGCCAGACTGTTTCCAGGTCTAATTCAAAGAGCTTGTTTTGACTTGTACAGTCCTTCATGGCATAGAACCAGGTTATTGGAGATACTATCTCTCCTTAATTACAATACTTGTCCCATCAGGTCCTGCATGAGGGGCATGCTGCAGGTCCTGTCTCTCAGGAATCTATACTTGATGTGTCCAAAGGGTTGGGTTTTCTCTGACATCTCTGCCTTGTGGTTTTCCAAACCAGGGAGCCTCAGGGGACCTGTGAGATGAAGAGGTGGCTCTTTTGTTTATTGAATCTCATGTGTGTGTGTGTGTCCGTGCGTGCATGTGTGTGTATGTGTGTGCGCTCGCACACACACACGCACACGCACTAATATGACTGTGTTTGCCATGTTTGTTGTTTTTACGTTTTTTTGCCGTATGCTGCCTTGAGTCATTTCTTCTGACAAATTTGATAAATAAACAAATACATGATTTTCTCTGTTATAAAATGTTCAAAATTAAGAATACTCTCAATCTGGAAGTAAAACTCATAGCAAATTAAACAGATTTCTTTCAGCAATCACTGTCCATTAGTAGTCATTAATGGCCACTGAGGTCATAATCCCTCTTTCTCATCTCTTCCTTATTATCCTTTTGCTAACCAAATTTTATTCCCAAACTTCTCAATGAATATCAGTTTTTGCACAGTTTAGTTGGGAAATTGTATAAGAGAATTGATTATATTCAGCCATAAACTCCCATTTAATCTCTGGCACTGCACTCTCCTTTGCCAGAAGAACAGAAGAACAGAAATGTGCCTCCTTTGTCAGAGTACAACCACTATGGTCTCTTGTGTGCCATCTTTATAAGATGGCAAGCTTAAACTAATTGAGGCATCCCCTAGAGACAAGATGCTGTGGCAGACACAAATTTAGGAGGTGCTAGGAGATGCAATTCAAGAGCTAGCGGGTAGGACAGAAGGAGAAAACCAGGCAATAATGGGAAAGACTGGAATAAGAAGGGATGGGGGAGAAACTGCAGCTCTTTGCTGATTTCAAGCAGTAACCATGACACTTTGCATAAAATCCCGCTTCCAAGGTCCTATCACAAATGAGATGTGTTCATGAGACTCAATGCACAATAGTGCTGTGCTTTCTTCTACTCAGTGGCCACAAGGTACAATTACTGAGCCACTCAAGACAAGTTCATCTCCCCCTCTCCCAGAAGCTTTTCCCCTAACTTTCTCCCATCTGTGTGACTCTTTGCAGTTCACCCACATGGAAAAGGCTTAATTGCACTTCTGCCTTTAATTTCCTTTCTCTGAATACTTAAGTTCTTCCAGTGTAACGCTTACAGTGGACTGCAATATAGCTTTGTGTGCAGAACTGGTTTATAGCAACCATCCCTACTCCCAGCTCTCTTGGCAATGTATTCTAGCTGTGCTATATAGACAGAGAGTTTTTCCCATCAAAATTGATATTTTACTACTGATAAATAAAATATGGCCTTGAATCTTGAGCTGTTTCCTTTGTGCCCAGAGAGCACTGTGTATCCCTTCCATTCAGAAGAACATATCAGAGGTGGGTTTCAGCAGGTTCTGACCAGTTCTGGAGAACCGGTAGTGGAAATTTTGAGTAGTTCAGAGAACCAGTAGTAAAAATTCTGACTGGCCCCGCCCCCATCTATTCTCTGCCTCCCAAGTCCCAGCTGATCAGGAGAAAATGGGAATTTTACAGTATCCTTCCCCTGGAGTGGGGTGGGAATGGAGATTTTACAGTATCTTTCCCCTGCCATGCCCACCAAGCCACACCCACCAAGCCACGCCACACCCACCAAGCCACACCCACAGAACCGGTAGTAAAAAAATTTGAAAACCACCACTGGAATGTATGTAACTCATCATGTGGTGACTGGAAGCTTCTTATGGACATTTTTGTAAAAATGAAAAAAAATGTGATTTATGGTTTTGATAATTAGACAAGGTATATTATAGAAAGAATAGAAGAGTAATATGATGGGACTCTAGAGAAAGAAGTTAAAATATAATTTACTTAGAATTCCTATGAAGAACATTGGAAGCCACTTCTTTATATCTTTTCTTTCTTTCTGTTTTTCTTCAACTTTTTCCTTTCCTGGCACTTTTTACTATTTGTTTGATTTATTTCTTTTTATTTTTTGCTTCCTTTTACTTTATATTAGTTTGTGTCAGTTTTCATCTTCTTGTTTAAAAGCGCTAATAAAACTTATCTGAAGGAAAGTATGTGATTCCCCTTGAGACTTTCTGCTGAGGATTGCGGTTTTCTCGGATTTGCATTTCTCGCCACCATCTTTAAATTTTTCAAAGCCAGAACTGGGGGACGGGGCAGGAAGAGTGGGTAGCTTGAGAGCTACAAGGAAAAAAAGGAAATCAACAAAAATAAATTTATAAGGAAAAACATCCCTGAGTAAAATTTCAATCACAGGCACTCTGGATCTGCTATGGCAGGGGTCTCCAACCTTGGCAACTTTAAGACTTGTGGACTTCAACTCCCAGAGTTCCTTAGCCAGCAAAGCTGGCTGAGGAATTCTGGGTGTTGAAGTCCACAAGTTTTAAAGTTGCCAAGGTTGGAGATCCCTGTGCTATGGGACAAGAGACACAGCAAGATATTCCATAAACTCCTGATGCTATTCTTAACTAACCATTGCTTCATGCCTTTTCTTTAAACACCAACCTCCCAAAAACTCCTATTTTTGCCAGTAGGCATTTCAGCATCTTCATTTTTTCAATTTCCCTTCATTCCCATTGCAACAAAGCACTGCAGCACAGTTGGGCTACTTTCCATGCCTAATAACTGCATTTCCTTGAAAGTCACCTGCACACGGCTGGGCTTAAGGAAGCAATAAATGAATCAGACATTATTTCTCTTTCTGAAATTTCCTTCTTCCTTTCCTTTTGGGCAACAGCCACTAATCCTGGCCCACCTATCGTCAGTAGCAGCTTCAAACCATTACATAAATGTCCTCATGGCTGCTCTCTGAAACTTGAAGGGGGAGATTGCAAGAGCTGTCTGATTGGCAAATAGAGAGTGGATTGCTTGCTTCAAGCTGCTTTTGGGGGAGGTGAAGGGTAGAGGAGGTCTTTTTGTTACATGTTTCATACACTAACAATCCACAACCATGCAGGAAGAGTGACAGAGTCAACCTTCTTCATGCACAGAAGGAAGTGGGGGGAGATAAGGTTGATGACAAATGGTACAAAGCTTTGACTTTAAGAACAAGGGAAATGCTGCAACTGCAGATGAAATGCTGCAAAATCATTTTTGCAGCATGTACTCTGGAGGAAGAGCTGAGCTGATAGTTAAGTAGCTAGTTAATTTGCTCAAGTTCTCAGGTTTTCTTCAAGTCCATAGCCTTGTGAGGATCCATTTTCACTATAGTTACATTTCTATGAGAAAGAGACTTTTATCTCTCTCCCTCCTTGTTCCCCACAGCAAATTCAGACAATTGCTTTTTAGCAAAATGTCTGGAGCAATTATTTGCAGAATGCTTTTGAAATAAAAGCTGTAACTTGTAGCTACAGTTGAAAATAATCCTGGTTAAAACTGCACTATTTATTATATTCAGGTTATAGATCCAGTGGGGAAGGCTGGAGCTGAACATATTTTTAGGGTCAAGCGAGCATTTAGCAAGCAATCATTTAGCTAGGGGAATATAAGGAAACTGTAAGGATTGATTTTAGACCATAAACAGGAGCTCAAGTTTCAGAATGTAGGTAGTGGAGGTTATATGAAAGATTATTTAAGAGAAAGCAGTCTCCTCAATTATCTCTTATATGTTGAGAGATTGCTCATAACATGAGGCTGCTTCGTGTCTAAATCCAATATTGACAGCAATAGCATGCTTTAATCAGTCTTTTTACCTCAACTTTAAACACCCATTGGCATTATCAAACTTAATTTGTAAAGGATTAAAAAATAAGATGGAAATAAGCTCCACATCTAGTAAAAAGATACATCAATTATTTCACAATGTTTTTAAAAGTTCAATAATTAGCTTGATAAAATCCTTTGGCCAAAGAATAGCAAAGGAGAAAACAGGCCTGCTCTCAGGGAGATGTTCCATGAGTGAGGTTACTTCACCAAAAAGCCTCTCTGCCATCCATTCAGCATCTAAGGTAGAGGCACATAATAGCCATAATTGGATATGAATTCCATTGCCTGACAAGCTTTCCAGTCATATTTAATATTGTGTAGAATCAGCTATTGTATAGAAATCTGGAGGCAAGAGAGTGTCAACTTGCAAAACTTTCAAGTTGCCATAAGCATGAGGGTGGGGGGAAGAACTGATGGAACTGCTTGATTGCCCTAACTCAGTGGTTCTCAATATTTATAGTGCTGCGACCCCTTTAATACAATTCCCCACGATGTGGCGACCCCTTTAATACAATTCCCCATGATGTGGCGACCCCAACCGTAAAATTATTTTTGTTTTGAATTTATCGCGCCTGAAGCTGTATTGGCTAGCAATCTGAACTGCTTGTGATTGCCTTGAGGACGGAGGCATTAAAGTGGAGTCTCCTCCCCTATTAAGGTTATCGCTCCTGAAGCCAGATTAGGCTAGCGATTGGGAGTGATTGCAGCTGGCTTGAGAGGGAGACATCAGAGCAAAGATTTCTCTCTTTTTTTTTTTTTTTGTTTACATTTATACCCCGCCCTTCTCCGAAGACTCAGGGCGGCTTACAATGTATAGGGCAATAGTCTCATTCTATTTGTATATATTTACAAAGTCAACTTATTGCCCCCCCAACAATCTGGGTCCTCATTTTACCTACCTTATAAAGGATGGAAGGCTGAGTCAACCTTGGGCCGGGCTCGAACCTGCAGTAATTGCAGGCTTTGTGTTCTTAATAACAGGCCTTACCAGGCAGAGCTAAACCGGCCCTTTTTTAATTCATTGCACCTGAAGCCGAATTCGGCTAGCGATTTGAAGAGCCTGCAGCTGGCTTGTGGAATCAACCATTGGAGCGCGATTCTTCGACTCGCAAGTATACTTCCCATATTTCCAATGGTCTTAGGCGACCCCTGGCAAATCGTCATTCGACCCCCAACAGTGTCGTGACCCACAAGTTGAGAACTGCTGCCCTAACTGAAACTACATTCCACAAATGCCTTTCTATAGATTGTGTCCTAAGTTACCGGAGTCAGCAGGAGAGCTGTGGGTTTCACAACCCGCCAACATGGTCAATTGGAGAATGATTTATGACATGCCCAGGGAGAAGGGGGGAGACAGGGTCATGGGGGAATGTAAATTTACGTGAGGTCAGTTCTGACTGCATCAGAGTATTGCCGGAATGGTGCTCCTAATAAATGACTGTATTTCTTTTGAAGTTTGGCTTGTGGCTCATGAATTAATTAGGGCATTTTTCGGAAACTTCACAGAGAGGGCAGTCTATTCAAGTAATGGAATATTCTTCTTTTGGGTAATAAATAGAGCTAATTTACAAAAATATGTTTAATATCCTTCATGGCAGCAAACAGGACTCATTGATATTACATACAGAAGAAACATTGCTACAGTATTATACATAGGATCCTCATGACTGATAAATTGTAATAAATTGCAAGTATTAATTCATAAGTGGGATGAGGAAAAAATCACTGTTGCAACCAAAACATTCATTCAAACAAAGCACCAACATGAAAATACTAGTACTCACAATTCCCTTTTTCCTGTTTATTTGAACCCAAAAAGTATAAAAATCACATACTGGGAAAATTCTGAAAAAATAAACTCTAATCTCTTATGTTTGATGTTATCAATTCTTCCTAAGTGGCATAATTGATTGCCAACATTTCCATATTCTTTTTCTTGTAAAGAGATTACAAAGTTGCATTTAAAATGGGAATAAGAATAATAACAATAATAAAAATAGAATAAAATATTTTAAGAGAGTAAAATTGTTTCATAAAACTGGTACATTTATTTTTTGCTGTGTTTCTTTAATTGCTATTATATAATTGCTTACCACCTTTATATTTTAAGGTAACGGTTTATTTTGTTTTGTTTTCAAAGAACTTTTCTGTCATGTATTGCAAGTATCAAACTTAATGGATCTTCATAAATGCAGACAGAGTAATATAAATTTTCTTAGATCAATATTTTGTCATAATGAAATAAACACTACAAAACAACAAGAAAAATCTAGCTCTGCTGGTGCCAAAACTAATAGTCTTGGCAGCTCAACACTCCATGCAATCTAGAGAGACACATTGGCATAGACAAAGCATTTTCTTTGTGTTGGTAAAAGGACAGGTCTAAACAAGCTGTACCATTTATCAAATGTCTTTTGCAGAAAGAAGTGGTACTATGTAGCAGTAGTATTGATCCAGGGGATGTATGAAATATACAAACCAGCTCAAAATAAAAGTAACTTGTGTTGCTGAAGCTCCTTAACTACATAGTGTACCGAGATGGGAAAGAGATTTCTTTTCAGCCCTATGAGACCAGATCAGGAAACTGCTTCCAAAGTAAAGCCAGAATTAGACTCTACTGAGACAGCCTATAGCTGTGATGGAGAACCTATGGCATGAGTGCCACAGGTGGCACGCGCAGCCATTTCTGTGGGCACGCGAGCAGTCACCTTAGGTCAGCTCCATCATGTATTCACGTGCACCTCCTGCTGGCCAGCTGATTTTTGGGGCTCTGCCGCACATGCGGTGATGTACACGCATGCCCATGCCGCCCCTCCCCTCCCAGGAGTCTCCATGTGGCTACAGGAAAGCCTCTAAAGCATGTGGAGGGCAAAAAATGGGCCTCCTGGAAGTACCAGAATGGAGGGCCGGGGGAGCCTGTTTCACCCTCCTGAAGGCTCCAGGAAACCTCTGGAGCCTCGGGAGAGTGAAATGTGGGCCTACTGGAAGTTCAGAAATGGGCTGTTTCCGGCCTCCAGAGGCTTCAGGGTGGCCTGCTAGGCCAAAAATGGGGCATGGGGGCAGGTCGCACATGCCTAGCCGGGGCATGCGTAGGGTGCATTGCATTATGGGAATGGGCACATGTGCACAAATTATCCCCCGCGCTTTTGGACCTGAGGAAAAAAAGGTTAACCATCAGTGGCCTATAGTAACAGAATCTTGCGCATTTCGCCTGTGTTTTTCCTTTCTTCCCTCTTATAATCCAGAAAATCAAGGAGGAGCCTGTCTGAGGTTTTTTTTCCTAATACTTTCCCACCCACTGTCTGGGCTCAACACATATGCTTCTTCTGCACCTGTTTTTCTCCTTAAAAGTTTTCTGGATGCTTTCTCCAAGGTCATAGCTGAGGTTTCCTACATCCTTGAAGAATATCTCAAATAACTCCACCCTTTTATGGTTATGAGAAGAAATCAGGTAGATTATCCAAGTTTATCTTGGCTAGTTCTAGTGCTATCCAAGTGGGAGATCATGCCCATATTCCCAAGACATGTAACCAATTGAATTAGCCTGCGTGGAAAATGATACTGCCAGGGGAAGTGGGGCTAATCTATTCTACTTTGGTTGGTTGACCTTTGCTGGGAAGGAGAAAGGAGCAATGGAACACAAGCTTGATTTATTTATTGATTTCAGGATCTGAACAGTTGAAAGGTGCCAAGTGGCTAATCAGGTTAGGCATCATTGCCCAACCCTGGCCAAAGTACACGAGCAAAAAAGTCAATTTACACTCAGTGGGCAGAAACTATCTTGCTGGATTTTCCAACCTGTGCCTCAAACGTCATTTCAAAAATCCCTGTTTGAGTGAAGTCAGATCTGTTCCTTCCAACTAGCCACTAATTAAATGAGAAAAAGCAAGAAACTGATCCCACCTACTTTTGACTTTGGCTTATTCCAGTGCTGGATAAGATCTAACCTACCATTGCATTCTCAGATAACATCTTCTCCTTATGATGATTAGAGATGAACTGCTAGTCGGGAGGGTAATAAAGAGCATCTCCTCTGGAGTTATCATCCAGCAAGAAGAGGGAACTGGAGAAGAAGGATTTGGAAAGTATATTTGCAAGGACTGGTTTAAGGGAGGCTGAGAGTCCAAACCAGTCAAACCTCACTCCGTCAGGGAGATAGGGCTAGGAATATTTTTAATACTAAGTATGCAAGTATTGATAAGATGTAGAAAATTTGTAGTGAACCTGTTTATAGGTAATTTTGTTGGTTATTTAATAAAAATCCATCTGTTCCTTTCTTTCAGTAAATCAACTATCAATCCTATTTTGTATCTTCCTCATATTTTATCTCACTGCCCCAAAGAGTTTCTAAGCTAAAAAAAAAAAGCTTTACTGAAGACAGCAAAATAAAAAGATAGGAAAAGAGGGTTTGTAAAGTTGGATCAATGGAAGTCTTTTATTGTCTTGTAACTTACAACTTCTCCACTGCAAAAACATATGGACTACCAACCTTGATCAAGGAAAACCAATAGATGCAATCTACATAGACTTCTGCAAAGCTTTTGACTCAGTAGTACATGACAAACTTCTCTTAAAACTAAAATCCTACGGCATTTCAGGATCTCTCCACAATTGGATAAATGCCTTCCTATCAAACAGACAACAAGTGGTCAAAATTGGCAACGCTCTATCAAATCCTGTTCCTGTCAAAAGTGGCGTTCCACAAGGTAGTGTTCTTGGACCAACGCTCTTCATACTATACATAAATGATCTCTGTGACCTCATCTCAAGTTATTGTGTTCTCTTCGCTGACGACGTCAAACTATTCAATACCACTAACAATACTTCTACTCTTCAAAATGACCTTGACTTTGTTTCCGATTGGTCTAAAACTTGGCAACTTCAAATATCAACCAGCAAATGCTCAGTCTTACATACTGGTAAAAAGAACCCTATATCAAGTACAAGCTTGATGGACATTACCTTACTGACGACCCCCTACCTGTCAAAGACCTTGGAGTTTTCATATCAAATGACCTAAATGCCAAAGCCCACTGCAACTACATAGCAAAAAAAGCTCTAAGAGTTGTAAACTTAATTTTACGTAGCTTCTTTTCCAAAAACTCTACACTACTAACCAAAGCATACAAAACATTTGCCAGACCTATTCTTGAATACAGCTCATCCATCTGGAACCCATACCACATCTCTGACATTAATACTATCGAACGTGTCCAGAATTATTTTACTAGAAGAGTTCTTCACTCCTCCGAAAACAACAAAATACCTTATACCACCAGGCTTGAAATCCTGGGTTTAGAAAACTTAGAACTCCGCTGACTCCGACATGATCTGTGTTTAACACACAGAATCATCTATTGTAATATCCTTCCTGTAAAAGACTACTTCAGCTTCAATCGCAACAATACAAGAGCAAACGATAGATTTAAACTTAATGTCAACCGCTTCAAACTTGATTGCAGAAAATATGACTTTTGTAATAGAGTTGTTAACGCTTGGAACTCACTACCTGACTCTATAGTCTCTACTCAAAACCCCAAAATCTTCAACCAAAAACTGTCTATATTGACCTCACCCCATTCCTAAGAGGACTATAAGGGGCATGCATAAGAGCACAAAAGTGCCTACCGTTCCTGTCCTATTGTTCTCTTCATTATAGTATTATATGCATACTTTTACTTATACTTTTACTTATATATACTTTTTCTCTCATGAGGAATTATTGTTTATGTTGATGATTGTATATACTGTTGTGACAAAATTGAAAAAAAAAGTCATGGCCAACCAGGGATAACTGCGAAGCAGGTCCTAATTTTAAGCCTCACATTTAGGCACTTCATTTGTTTTAATTAAACATTATTCACACACACCCTACACATCTTCAGTTCTTTTTCCAATACGTCATCATTTTTACTTTTATTGCAACCAGAGGCCTTAAAAGCTGACATGAGGAAATGGATCAATACTTTTCATTCACTTCAGTAAAATCCATCTGTTAAATGTAATCTCAAGTGTTATTTTAATATTTCGATTTCCTGCACACTCCCTTTGAGTGGCAAAAAAATAAACATACATTAAGATGTAGTAAGAAGAAAAGAGAGAACTTTCAATTATATGTTCTGTTCCCGCTATCTGAAAATCTTTTTAAAAAAACATTCTCCCACAGCAGACTCGCCCAAGAAACTACAGACCTTTGATTTTTTTTAAAAATATATTCCATTCCCCACAGAGACTTGGTATTCAGGCTTTTGTTGTACCTTGATGAAGGTATATTTTCTTTTATGTACACTGAGAGCATATGCACCAAGACAAATTCCTTGTGTGTCCAATCACACTTGGCCAATAAAATTCTATTCTATTCTATTCTATTTTACTTGAAAACAAATAAAAAACAACTTTTATTGGTGAAATCACCATGATCTCAAGAAGAATGTATCTGACATCTCCATCCATTTAAATGTTAATCAATCTCCTCCTTTTTTGATAGCCAAGAATGGCAATCTTTATTCCACTGAGAGTCAGCTGTGTGAATCTTACCTGGAACCAACCTATCCTTCCTGGAAAATTATTTGCTGATTTCAGAGCAAATGGATGTAAGATGTCAAACTGGGCCAGATGCGTCACATACAGGCCACGCCCACCCCAGCTCTGCGAAGGGGAAAAACATCACGATACATCACATGATGGCAATGTGACACTATAAGTTTGACGCCCATGATGTAAAGCAAAAGACCCAAGTGAGATCTGGTATTTCATGGGATACACCCAGTGGTGGGATTCAGCCAGTTCGCACCACTTCGGGAGAACCGGTTGTTAACTTTCTGAGCAGTTTGGTGAACTGGATGTTGGAAGAAATCATTAGGACAGAGAATCAGTTGTTAAATTATTTGAATCCCACCACTGGATACACCTTGTGTTACTGTGCTATAACAACTGGCTAGATCAGCTTTGGGCAGCTGCTGCTTCTTTATTTAACTGAGCATTAGGGTCTTCAGAGTCCTCAGAAACTGTACAAATAACTGGAAATTGGTAACAGAAGAGTAGAAAAATGAAAAAAAAAATAGTAATAAGCACATATGATAACATAGAAAAACAAGCAGGGAGCCTGAATTCTTTTTTTAAAAAAATCAGTTGAATACTATGTGAACTTTGCAAATTCCAACAACACAAAATTATAAAACTAATTCTAAATTATTGGAAGAGGGAAAAGCCACTAAATAAAAGAAAGGTGAAAGACACCATTCCCAGTTTCAACAAAGTATTAAAAAGTCTGAGATTCTCAATGAAGCCAATTTCCTGGTGGTTCTTGATATGCAGAGGTTATAACAAGAATAGTTCCTGTACTGTTGGATTATAATGGGATTGGGATAAATCCCCATCATGATCTCTCAACTTTATACAACCTGCCATTTTGGATATCATCAAACTGCTATTTCTATTATTAAAAATCCTAAATAGTTCATACCCAATTGTATCTCAAGAAACACCCGGTATGAGTACTAAGATACTTAGGATTTTCTGATGGAGCCCCTACTTCATCTTCCATTTTCAGAGAAAAAATTGGTTTATCCCAACTTTACCTAACCATTTAATAGTCTTCCTGTTGTGTTGACATCAATTACAAGAATCTTCCACAATAGCTCTAGTACAAAAGCAATTGAGTATTAGACTCCAAGAACTATATCCAGTTCTTGTCACTACATTTAAAAAACAATTCAGAGGCATTAGAACAGGAATGAAGCAATGAGGATGATTAGGACACTGGAAAATAAGTTTTATGAGGAGAAACTGATGAAATCTTTTAATCTATGTGTATGCATGATGTCCAAAGGGGTATTACACATTGAAATATCAAGACCAGTTCTGTATCATCTTACAAAACAGGACATGGACAAGCTCTGGCTGACATCATAGCATGTGTGTGATTGTATCTGAGAGTAACACACTAAGCTGGTTTTCATACCTAAGGCAGGAAAGACCAAGAAAATGGCTCCAGAATTATATCAAAGAAAAACAGCCAGCGACTACTAAATACTTCAGCATAATGCATTAAACATAAGATATAAGGATTGTGTCAGGTGTGATATGAGGATTATATCAGGAATATGAAAATGAATAAAACTTGTTAAAATTATATAAGTTTACATAATGCTAATTGTACTATTTGTTTTAAGCAAATTTGCTCCTTATTTATGCTTAGTATTTGTTTTGCCAATAGTACAAGTTTTACCTAGGCAAAAGGTTCTAGGCAAAAAGTTCTTTTTTAAGTTTAGAATGTCTAGATAATGTTTGGAAGTGACTCAAACAGAAACTTAATTCATGGAACTATGCGGAGGAAAAGGTTCAGCACAATCAGATACTTGCAGATATAATTTTATTAATTTATTGAAATGTAAAACACAAAGAAACATTAAAATAATTGGAAAGTAGGGGAGGAAAAAGGGAAGAGGAAAAAGTGTAAGGGAAAAGGGAAAAGAAAAAGGAAAGCATTGACTTCCAACTGTTTTAGCACGATAAAATAGGGTAATAATATACAGCCACAACTTTTACAACAAACCTACCTAATCAGCAAAATCAAAATCAAGTCTCATTTTGCACAAAGCACAAAGTCCATAAGTGGTTTCCAAGTAGAAACAACATTAATTGTATTCTTTTCTTTAATTAAAAGAGTCAATTTAGCCATCTCTGCTAACTCCATCAGTTTAGTCATCTATTGTGGGAATTAAAGTATCTTTCCATTTGTGTGCATAGACTATTCTTGCTGCTGTCAGCATATATAACATCAAATTTCCTCAAAACAATTCAAGTTCTTTGTCTATTAGGCCTAAAAGAAAAATCTCTGGTTTTATCTTTATATTCACTTTAAGAATCTTCTCTGTTAAGATATGACTCCTACTCCAATATTTCTTTGCTTTGTCCCAGTGCACCAAAGATGGTAAAAAGTTCCTTCTTTACATTTACATTTCCAGCATATATTTGAAGTTCCTTTATACATTTTTGACACTTTATCTGGTGTTAGATACCAACATTACATCATTTTATTTAAAAAATCCTTTAAATGATAATTTAATATACATTTTAAACCCTTCATCCATGTTTTCTCATTGTTCATCCATTATATGAACACAGTTGAGACTCTAGAAAGAATGCAGAGAAGAGCAACAAAGATGATTAGGGAGGCTAAAACGTATGAAGAATGGTTGCAGGAACTCGGTATGTCTAGTTTAATGAAAAGAAGGACTAGGGGAGACATGATAGCAGTGTTCCAATATCTCAGGGGTTGCCACAAAGAAGAGGGAGTCAAACTATTCTCCAAAGCACCAAGAAGCAATGGGTGGAAACTAATTAAGGAGAGAAGCAACCTAGAACTAAGGAGAAATTTCCTGACAGTTAGAACAATTAATCAGTGGAACAACTTGCCTGCAGAAGTTGTAAATGCTCCAACACTGGAAATTTTTAAGAAAATGTTGGATAGTCATTTGTCTGAAATGGTGTATTTCCTGCCTGGGCAGGGGGTTGGACTAGAAGACCTCCAAGGTCCCTCCCAACTCTGATATTATTATTATTATTATTATTATTATTATTATTATTATTATTATTATTATTATTATTATTATTATTATTATTATTATTATTATTATTATATTAGATCCAAAATTCTTTGTCCATTGGATCACACAATGCTTCACATACTCATTCTCCAAATTCAATTTCAATAACAATTTATAAAATTTAGCAATAATATGTTCATCGTTACCGCATAATAGTTTCTAATACATTTTTTACAAAGTCAATTCCATAACCTTTTCAATTTAATTTAAACCTTTCTTTCAATTGTACATATATAAACCAGTGACAGACTCATCCTTTTAATTCCAACTCCTTTTTGGATTTGATATATTTTTATCCCACCCTTTTTGTGATGGCTTCTGTCTGCACCACATTAATCTTGTAAGGTAGATTAGCCTGCAATAGTGATGTGCCGAATAGGATTTACATAAGGTTACATAAGGTTAGTAGAACACATTAACTACTATATCACACTGGCTACTATGGTATCTCATTTTAAGAGGCAATAAAAACTTGATGTGTTTCATAGAGCTTTCTGCCAATTGGCTATTGCCTTTCTGGTCAGTCTACATTTCCACGAGCGAAGATCACTTAATAAGAAGAAAGTCAACCAGGTAGGATCCAAGATTAATATGTAAAGCACAAATAACTATATATAATACACAGCAACTTTAACCCATACGAAGATATTCAAAAGACACATTTATAAGAAAGTGTCTCTCCTCCCTGCTATAAAAAGGGATACAGAATGAGAGATAATTATCTATCATTCTTTAGTCAGCTTGTTTCTTTAGAGTTTATAGTCTCCATAGCTATCTATATAATGCAGGCAAAGTTTTCCCTCTCTGGTCATGTCTGGTGGCATGGTGCTCATCTCTATTTCGTGGCCAAGGGAACCAGCATTGTCCGAAGACATTTTCCATGGTCATGTGGACAGCATGGCTATAGCCAAAGGCACATGGAATCCCATTACCTTCTTATCAAAGAGGTACCTATTAATCTACTCATATTTGCATGCTTTCAAACTGCTAGGTGGGTCACCCCATTGAGCGGCCCTCAGGTTTCAAACCGAGGCTTTAACTGCCGAGCCATTGCACCCCCTCGAAAGGGGCACTGTTTGTTTCATGCATTCTTCATGTAGTTACACACAGTTTCCTCTCTCAACCTGTAACAAAATTTTATTTGCTGGCTATTTTTGCATCCAAGACAGAAATGTAGCCCATAGATTTTTTTTAATATAACTATGTGACAGCATTATTCAATAGTGTGCATGAGCAAATTGTGTATCCCACCCTTTAACCCTAAAGTAATACCATGAAACACAGTTATCTGTCAGGTGCGAAAGACCAGAAGAACATGAAGTTCCAATTAAACTGATTTATTATTATTCATGCCTAAGCACAGGAATCTACTCAAGTAATGGTTAGCACTATTTTGATGCTGGATAAGGGTCAACAGAATTCAAGAGGCGTTGGGCTTAGTCTGTTCATGGCTATGTAGAGCAGTGGTGGGTTGCTACTGGTTCACCCTGGTTCGGGCGAACCGGTAGTAGCAGCGGCGGGAGGCTCCACCCACTCCGCCTGGACATCATGAAATATGCTCTGCACATGCGCAGAAGTGGTACATGCACGAACAAAGTGAGTAGTAAAGCGAACCAGTAGCAAAGGTAAGTGAAACTCACCATTAATGTGGAGACTCTAGGCCCATGATGGCAAACTTATGGCATGCAGCGCTTTCTTTGTGGGCACACAAGCCATCACCCCAGTTTAGCTCCACTGCATATGCGTGTGCGCCTCCCACCAGCCAGTTGGTCTTTGGGTCTCTGCTGCGCATGTGCAGGGGATGGGGTGCATGCTCAGGGGCAGGGCACGTGTGGGAGAATGAGCAGGTGCAGGGAACATGCGCGGGGGCCACACGTGCATTGCATTTTGGGGGTGAGTGCGTGCACTTTGGCACTCAATCTGGAAAAGTTTACCCATCACTGCTCTAGGCTGATTCCCCTTTTGACTCTTCGCCCAGACTCTGCCATTGCTTCGCCTACAGTATCATATATTAAGGCAAGGCAGGAAAGCGACAGAAGAGTGTGGAAACAGTAGTAGCTATTGATCATTTGCGTATTTCCTTGCCTATGCTGCTCCAATCCAAGCAGAGGATCCTCTAACTTTTCAGACATTGACCCCTACCACCAAAGGATAATGAAGCTTTCAGATGGTCAAATTTATATTCCACCAACCCTCCAATTCTGATCGTGCACCTTGTCAAACTTTCTTGCATATTCAAATTGTTAAGTCATTGCAATCATGAACAATGTGGTACATAAGCCTGTGTCTGTGCTACAGCTGCATCTGTCAGCCAGCAGCAATTGCCAAAATTACAGCTGTTCTTTTTCTATGTATTATTATGCTCAGAAGGTATTGTTACTAGATTGCTGGGGCTCTTTGTTGGTGAGCTCAATGCACCTGCACCGCAACATGCAAGTCCGGCTGTACATAGCACTTAAAATTTAGCAATCCACAGGCAATATCAGAATGTTAAGGATATCATTGGGGACTGGCAGGCATATCTGGAGTGTTGAGAGAAAAATGGCTGCCACAGGGAGCAGTAAAAGAATTGCCTACTTATAAAATGCTGCCCATAGCTACTCAGATACATATATATATAAAAAACCCACTTATCTGAAAACAAGCTTGGCAAGACTGCTCAGTGCTGATTACATGCTGTTCCTCAGATCCAAAGCCAAAATAGAATTTTGGAGAAGATGGAAGGTGCACTTGCTCCATCTTTTGGCATCTTGAATACAGGTAGTCCATGAATTACGAGCACAATTGAGCCCCAAATCTCTGCTGTTGTAAAGTGAGTTTTGCCCCCATTTTATGACTTTTCTTGCCACAGTTGTTAAGTGAATCCCTGCAGTTTATTAGTTAAGTCTGACTTAACCCTTGACTTTGTCAGAAGGCCGCAAAAGGGGATTGCATGACCCTGAGACACAGAAAAGGTCATAAATATGAACCAGTTGCCAAGCATCTGAATTTTGATCACATGATCATGGCGATGTTGCAAAGGTTGTGACTATGAA
Organism: Ahaetulla prasina; assembly: GCF_028640845.1. NCBI lineage: Eukaryota > Metazoa > Chordata > Lepidosauria > Squamata > Colubridae > Ahaetulla > Ahaetulla prasina. The sequence continues at coordinate 45,364,754 of NC_080539.1, forward strand.
AAACAGTCACATTTTTCAGTCCATGGTAACTTTGAACGGTCATTAAATGAACTGCTGTAAGTCAAGTAGAAGCTGCACAATCCTAGAAAATAAATATTTGAATTAAGGAGCATTTGACAGGCTGTAAAGACCATTTTATCAGGAGACACAGTGGCTCAGTGGCTAAAACACTGAGCTTGTCGATCAGAAGGTCGGCAATTCAGCAGTTCAAATCCCTAGTGCCGCGTAACAGGATGAGCTCCCGTTACTTGTCCCAGCTTCTGCTAACCTAGCAGTTCAAAAGCACGTAAAAATGCAAGTAGAAAAATAGGGACCACTTTGGTGGGAAGGTAACAGCACTCTGTGCGCCTTCGGTGTTTAGTCATGCCAGCCACATGACCACAGAGATGTCTTCGGACAGCACTGGCTCTTTGGCTTTGAAAAGAAATGAGCATCGCCCTCTAGAGCCGGAAACAACTAGCACGCATGTGCAGGAGAACCTTTACCTTTACCTTACCTTTAAGACCATTTTTGTCTCCTGAACTCAAACACATATTTTCATGGGACCATATGGCTACCCTATTAATGCAAGAAAAGTCACAGCTTCTTTAAGGAGATGCTAGAAGGTCCAGCAAAATACCTTTTCCGTTTGGATCTGAAAAGGTACACATTCTACAGCCTATCATCCCCTTTAGCCAGATTGCTCTCTACTATCTCATCTTCCTAATGTAGATGATATGCTTGCAAACACAGAAGTAGGACATGCACCCACCCATTACAGTTATTTCCAAACACGGATCTGGAACTTCTTCTGGGCTCAGAAATTTCTTTGAAAATCATGGTTGTAGTAGGTGATGATGATCTACATAATTACCATTTATTTTTCTGTTTAAAAGTGCAAAGAAAAAGGAAAAGAAAATAAAGGGACCACGGCATGCAATGAAAAAGATTCTTCTAGGGCTTTAAGTTGTCTTTTTCACTTCATTAAAACCAAGGAAAATGCTGGAAAAAAGATTGCAGATTTTTGCTCAAGCTTCTGAGAATGCTGAAGAAATTTTGTTCAAATGCAGGTTTTAATCCCACCTGGCTTTCTTTTTAATAACAGATAAACACATAATACATAAAACTCATTTTTATAACTCACCCCACATATTGTTATGTCTACATAATGCAAAACCCCTAGTTTTCCTTTCCTTATTAGAATTTGAAAATCCAGATTAAAAGGAAATATGGGTTGTGTGAGCGTGTATTCAACCAGCCATTTGACCACAGTTTGACTTCTCTAAGAAAAATTCAATATTAATTGAGGCCCAAGAGAACAGTTATATTCAGAGGCAAGTACAGCTTTTCATAGTTAATGGGATCTTTAATGCAAAGCATGAGAGTTGAGGAACTCTTGTTCTTTTTGGTGTTCTGAGATTCACCTCTAAAAGCATCAAAAGCTTTTTTTACCTCTAGTAAGATGCATTAAAAAAAACCTCTTGGCGGGATAGTCATGTATTTCCTACAGGAGAAAAGGGTGAGAATGACCAATTTATAATTTAATTATGATCAAAGCAATAAGCTCTTTGCTTACAAGGTTAAATCATAACTTTAAAAACTCTCTAGGCATTATGTTTGAATTTAACCCATAATAAGATAAATATTTATGTTACTACTTGAGGGGCAATAATTTTTCAATAGACTTCGAAAGGTTTTAGGAAGAGAGGCAGCTGAATGGCAGGCATTAATTAAAGAAAAAGAAGAAATGTTTCCATTCTTCAAAATTCTTGGCAGTGACCTACCTTCCTTGCTGCTCATAATATAGAACTCCAGCTCAACCAATTAAACTGATTGGCAGGATTGGAAGACAGGCAAAAGAAATAACTTCATTTGCCATCTATTACACACTTAATACAAGGGACTGTTGTAGGATGCGGTGCTAGATACATGTTGAGATGACCTTAAAAGGGAAAGGAACCCATAGAGGGTAGGTGGCTGGTGGTATCCTTTTAATCCTCAAGTAGGAACAAGTGCTACTGACAACTGATTATTTGGGGTGGAATAAGAGAAAAGAAATAACAATCAAAGAATTGTGCCTTCCTAAACAGTTTCTACAGTCTTTCAATGGACAAAAGAAATAATCTGCAGTCAATGGACAGCTGGCTTGATTCTATGTTATTTTATTACTACAGAGGTTTGATTCTTTGTTGCCTCATTCTTATCTCTCTAAAATCCCTTCCAAAACAGAGATTTTTGCTTAAGATTTAAACTTAAAAGTTTATTAAATAGATTGAAACATTTTTGTATAAGAATTTAGTGAAAAGGAAATCTTAAATATGACCATGAGGGTACATGGGGTTTATCTCCACCACCCAATAGCCAGAATAGGCAGGCAACCTTCTATGAACAGAAACAGATGATGTTGACTCACCATCAAAGCAATTTCAGGACCAGTTCTAAAGTTCCCTTTTTATGTTATGTTGACTCAAAGCTGCTCTCAATTTTGGAAAGCACATTTGTTAACCCAAGTAGTTCCTTGACTACCTTGCAAAGGAAGAGATGCTTTTTCAACGAAGTGAGTGCTTCTATAAGGCTACCTTTTTATTTTTATTTTATTTATTTTATTGTTTTGATTTGTATACCGCCCTTCTCCCAAAGGACTCAGGGTGGTTTACAGCCAAATAAAACAGGAATATAAATCAGGAATATTTTTATTATAAATGCTCTAATAATGTAATGGTTTTAGCTCTTGTCATGTTATCAAAATTTGCTGGTTTGAAATCTGGGTCAAAATACTCCAATGAGTGGAGAAAAGAATAAAACAAAGGGAAATATAGGGAGCTCCAGGAAAGAAAAAGAAATCTACTGGGTTTCAAGCCAGCAGTGTTGTTTATGAGAGAAAAATTATAGACCTTGTGTTATTACAATATTAGTGATAAAGATGGGTCTACTCTAAGGCATTAGAAAAAAGCACCATAAGGATATTTTTTAAAGCTGCTTGTTGTACCTGCATCTGCTTTGTAATGCTTTGATTTTATATATACACTCAGTTTAATTTTGTATCTACAGTATCTATTGATATGGCCAGCAGGACCTGCCCATAGGAAGGAAAGCAATTGGCAATCAGTTGGTTGTCTAGGGCACTAGACAATCCATACCATTCACTGCTACTATAAAGGTTTATATTCAGGCTCATATAATTTTTAAATCATTTTTCTCATTTTTAAAAACTGAAGAGCTAACATCACTATTCCTCTAGAACTGTTCACTGTAGACAAATGTGCGTAATTGAAGTTCAGGAACTGATGACAGCCAGAGTCCAATTATATCTGGAAGACTCCAAGTTTCCTTCTTCTGAAACCAAAGGCCCACCCACTAGCTCAAAAATGTTGTCACTTTAATGCTAAATACTTTTCCAATTTTGAAACTGGACAATAATTGTGAAGACCTCACAGTTGGTGCTGCTACCCCAGATCAGATCTACTTCAAGACATGGGCTGGGTAAGATAATTCATTTTCTTACTTCCCTATCTCCAAACCATGCCTCCCACAATTTCTATAAATTGGGGCATAACATACTTGCAGCTTTATTCCAGGAGCTCATTGAAGATGACCAGTGCTATGGAAAATAAATTCCATGTAGAAAGTTTGAAAATGTAGATGCATTTAATCTGAGCATTCATCCAATGGGAAAAGACTTTAAAATACAGGTAGTCCTTGATTACAATTGAGCCCAAAATTTTTGTTGCTAAGTGAGACATTTCTTAAGTGAATTTACTAAGGAAAGATAAGTAGAAAAACAAAAAACACAATAGAGATGGATAATAGTATTCCTCCATAGAATGGTAAGGAAATTTCAGACATCCAAATTGGGTCCCATTGAGAACAGAGTTGTACTAATGGCACACCCAAATTTGTCAAGAAGAAACAGGCATCATTCTCTTAAGTTTTTCCATTTCTGGAAATATAAGGGAACAACAAAACCATGCCTATTCATTTCAGAATCACTCATTTCCTGTTTCCTCAAGTGATAGGATTGGTTGTAACAAGCTTAAGTTATAGGTGGAAAAGTTAAGCAGTGCTGAACATTAAAATGAACTTGTTAATGATTTCTTTAATTACCATGTTTTTATCCCAATTTACTGGCAATGATTGTGGCTTGACATGTTAACGATTTGTTTAATTGCTATGTTCTTATTTCAGTTTTCAGATGATTGTCTCCCACAGCAACTTACAACCACGGGGGATGTATCTCCATCAAGTTTAGAATCAAAAAAGAGAATAAAATACTGAGCTATATAAAAGGAGGGTTATCTCTAATTTGATCTGATTAATATATCCTTGCTGGTGTTTTTGTGTGACAGCAACTGGTGGCTGTTAGGCAGATGGAGAGAGAGAATATAGAGAATATATTTTTCTCTCTTCTTTCTGAAGGGCCAGGACAGCAAGCAATTAGAGCGAGTAGCTGGAAACAAGCCTTAGCAGTGGCTCATGAAGACTGAGACAAACTGGCCCAGTGTTTAAGTAGAAGGATGACCTAGTACAGGGGTGGGCAATTAGTTTTCCCAAGGAGCCACAGGAGAAACTAGGATTGTTGTGGAGGGTCACCACTACCCCTCCCCCTCCCCCTCCCCCTCCCCCTCCCCCCCACCACCACCATCACCCATGTTGCTGCCACTGCAGGCCGAACAGGGACAGTCAAAGGAATGGTTGCGGCCCATGGGCCATAAAATGGGCGGTATAAAAGTCTAAATAAACTAAACTAAAATGCCCCAGTTTGATTTAGGGCCTCCCTACCATGGCAATCCTATTGCTGGGATGTATGTTTTACATTGTGCTTTCCTTCTCTGGCAACCTTAGTATTCATAGACTGGCCAGAGGCTCTAAAGTCCTGTAGGAATTTAGCACCCACCCCCCTCCTAGAAGAATGAAATATTCTAGGAAATATTTTAAAAAGCAGAATATTATACCTTCCTGGATGAGAAATGGAGAAACATATTTTAAAGACAAAGGAGCTCCCTGCAACTTCCTGACTCCCCCCCACCTTTGTCAATGGGCCATTAAAAGCCTCAGCTAAGCTCACTCATTCTCCCCACCTTTGTCAATGGGCAATTAAGGCTTCAACCAAGCTCACTCAATCCCCCCATGATTTGCAACACAATACAACTGAAACTCACCACATGGCAAGGCTCAAGCAAGCTTAAGAGACAGCCAGCAAGGCTAGCTAAGACTCCCACCCCCTGGGAGTCTGACAACCAATCAGGATACTCTTCCTGTGCCCCAGAAAGGTCAAAGCTCAGAAAAATCATAAAACCAGGGAGCACACAGGATCTCGAGCCCCTTTCTGTTCAGGAACTCAAGCCATGTGATCCTGACCACCATTAAACCATCTTTCCAAGCAGCCTCCATGTTTCCAGTGTCTTTGTCCCCACTTGGAACTGAACCCAGATGGATATTTCTTCCAACAGTCCAAAACATGGCATTGAGAAGTGTAACATCCTAGGAATGTCAATCTGAAAATCCCCTCAATGATATGTATACAAGGATGGGCTGCTAGCTGGAGATTAAATGGTGTAGGTACCACCAAAAAAAGTCTGAGGAGGCAGACATTGTGAAATTAGCAGCAAACCAACTGTCCTCTCATCTCAGGCTGCAGCCATCTCACAATGCAATTGGGGGACTCTCAGAACAACAGCTATACCAGCCAAAGGGCAGCAAGCCAATCAGGAGATCATGATGTCTTCATGCAATGGGAACAGCTGCTGCTGGGACATGTTTAGCTCAACATGTTGTTTATCCCAGTTTGACTGGTACTGCCTTATTCTCACATAACAATGTGGAAAATTGGGGCTGAAAAATTCCCTGTAGCTCCTTCTTTTGAAGCTTGTTTGAGCAAATGAGAAAAGTTGGAATGCCAATCCAGTAATAGATCAAAGGCTGCTAAAATGTCAAGATTTAGTATATGCTGAAAGATGTCCAGAGTTTTTAGATAAGGCAACTAAGAAGCAGTGAGCTGAAAAAACTTTGTGTGCTAGGCCACAAAATTGCTAAAGAGTTCTACTCAAACCCAGATGGTAAATTAAACTGAGAACTGAAAGTCCACCTGATTTTTATCTCTGTAGGTCACAGAACCTCAGAACAGTTAAGTATGCTAATGCCAAACAATACTATAGATAACAGAAACAACAATCTGATCGGATAGTACAACATTCCAAATAGCTACTCACCAAGAAGCTTTTAGTGAGTAGCTATTTGGAATGTCCTTCTAAAACAGTGTTTTTCAACCTTGGCAACTTTAAGATATGTGGACTTCAATTCAAGGAATTTCCTAGCCAGCATACTGAAGTGCAAAACAGATTTGGGTTGAAGGCCACTGATTTGAGCTGAAAAAGACTGGTTTTAAAACAGCACCAAGGATAAGTGTCTCATTTGTTCCAAACAGGTAGTCCTTGACTTGTGATCACAATTAATCCCAAAATGTATGTTGCTAAACAAAACATTTGTTAAATGAGTTTTGTCCCATTTTACAACCTTTCTTGCCAGTTGTTAAGTGAATCACTGCAGTTGTTAATGTCAGTGTTCCAGAAAAAGAGAAAAACCCCAACACCAAGTAAAAACTCTGAAGCAAGCATTGTTCAAAGTTCAATTTACTAGGATAGGTAAACGGACACATCTGGGAACACCCGAATCTGAGATCCAGGTTTTCCCTCAGTAAATCAAAAAACCCCAAAACCATCCCCTCACTCCTCAGTCGATCACATGCTCCAATCATCATCCGTCCCATCTCGAGACAGCACTCCGACCACTCCTTCTCCAGATGCAGGATCAGTCTGACCTTGACCAATAGGAAGAATGCTATTATATCTAAAGACAACCCCTCTACTAAATCCCCCCTCCTACTTTCCCACACATGAGAAAATGGCAGCACGGAAGCTTCCAACCTAATATGGCTTCCAAACCTGACAGTTACCGTATATACTCGAGTATAAGCCGACCCGAATATAAGCCGAGGTACCTAATTTTACCACAAAAACTGGGAAAAACTATTGACTCGAGTATAAGCCGAGGGTGGGAAATGAGGCAGCTACTGGTCAATGTAAAAAATAAAGATAGAGCCAAGTAAAATAACATGAATATTTATTTGAACTGTTGGAAGAAATATCCATCTGGGTTCAGTTCCAAGTGGGGACAAAGACACTGGAAACATGGAGGCTGCTTGGAAAGATGGTTTAATGGTGGTCAGGATCACATGGCTTGAGATCCTGAACAGAAAAGGGCCGAGATCCTGTGTGCTCCCTGGCTTTATGCTTTTTCTGAGCTTTGACCTTTCTGGGGCACAGGAAGAGTATCCTGATTGGTTGTCAGACTCCCAGGGGGTGGGAGTCTTAGCTAGCCTTGCTGGCTGTCTCTCAAGCTTGCTTGAGCCTTGCCATGTGGTGAGTTTCAGTTGTATTGTGTTGCAAATCATGGGGGGATTGAGTGAGCTTGGTTGAAGCCTTAATTGCCCATTGACAAAGGTGGGGAGAATGAGTGAGCTTAGCTGAGGCTTTTAATGGCCCATTGACAAAGGTGGGGGGGAGTCAGGAAGTTGCAGGGAGCTCCTTTGTCTTTAAAATATGTTTCTCCATTTCTCATCCAGGAAGGTATAATATTCTGCTTTTTAAAATATTTCCTAGAATATTTCATTCTTCTAGGAGGGGGGTGGGTGCTAAATTCCTACAATCCCTACTTTTTTTTTTTTTCAAAACGTGAGTTTTGAAACATGCTCTTGGCAAAAATTAAAATTGATCAAATCAGTGGGTGCTTTTAATTTTCCTGATGCAAAGGAAGCCATTGATAGAGACAACAGAAAAAGATTCCTTCAGTGGCTCCCAAAAGCTTTCAACCATGAAGGTCTAGCAGCCAGCGGAAAAGTTCTGGTAAGAATTTTACAGTATCCAATTTTTTATGCCAATTAATTTCAGCTGTTAGATATCACTTTCTGAGAGCTTCCAGTCAGGTCAAGCAAGCACACATCCCAAAATTTTCACAGCCATGGCTTTCCTTTAAATTACAGGCTGCCATTTCAAGGGTTGGTTACTGAACCTGCCCTAGCTCTTACTTTAGTCTATCCAAGATTTTTTTCCAGTCCAAATTGAGGTTAATCAGTGTGCAATCCAGGCTTTTCCTTTCTTCTTTTTAAAAAATTACACAATGAGCCCTGGGACTTCTACTCATGAGACCACCAGTGCAACATATCTTGCTTTACTGGGCAACTGGGCAGCATCATTTGTGAGTCATTCAGGGCTTGGGTTTTGGATATCACTTTTTCTGCTATCTCTTCAAGTGAGGAATTGCCTGAGGGGGATGCCCCTCCCCCATGGAATTAGCAGGGAGATCTGACTCCTTGGGCTTTTAGTGCCACAGAGCAAAAATCAACCTAAAAGTCTTGTGTGGAGGTAAGTGAAGGGAATAGTTTCAGTCTAATTCTGAATGGTGTGTCTCTGTGTGTGCCTGTGTATGCAGCTACCTTTACAATTCAGGCAATACAAACAATACAAACATGCTGGACAAATTTCCCTACCATTAGACAGAAATCTAAGGTGTTCAGAACTTGCTGTGGTAGCCACTCAAATACAATCCTTACATGAGTACTTTAGACTGATTACAATGTAAATGAGACAAGAAAGAAAACATTACAATGAATTTTCCACCCTTCCCCATAGTCTTTCCAGTTGTCTTCTGGGAATTGAAAAGAGTCTTTTAGTCTTTACTTATACATCTCAGGGTCCTTTCTTTCATATCTTTTGGGTGGCATGCTTGTTGGTCAGTCAGGTTTGGAAAGGTCTGCTCCAATCTGGTTGCTGTGATGACTTTCAGTGGGGGCTGGATTCAAACTCAATTCCTGGCTCCAACAAATGGAAGGTCTCCTCTGGGGGCAGCATCTGGAACCATGTGCTCTGCTTCCACAGTTGCAGAGTCATCTTTTCAGGGCTGAAAGACATTAGAACAGGATCTCCTCCCCACTTTTGTGGGTAATCTTCTCAGGAAAGGCATTGTAACAGGATTAAAAAAGGGGGGGTAGATATCTTGCAGGCAGAGTTTGAAAAGAAACAACACATCAATATTGCAGTTACTAAAAGGTAATGCAGTTTAAACAAAATGGAGACACAACTGATGAGAAAGAAAAAACTTCACATACTTCAGGAAGAGGATGAACAGGTAAAATCATTTAAATACACAGTAAATGCAAGACTGAATTTTTTTTTCTCTTGTAAGTGAACTTAAAACATTTCCTCATAAACTTCTCTTGTAAGTGAACTTAAAATGTTTCCTTATAAACTTGAGCTGTTACTTTAAGATAGAGAGGAGAAAAAAAAACAGAAATAGGATGAAAAGTCCTTTTTACTATTTTGTTGGCCGGACAAAGACAGGAAAAAGGCTCTTTCCTTTTTTTTTTCTCTCTCTCTTCCCCATTTTCATTGTTTCAACCTTTTGTTTTTCTTTTTCCCTAACAATTTAAAATTCTTGTCTCTAGAGATCAGATACATTTTACAGTTACAATTACCTCAAGGGCCCACAAAGACAGACATACACACATAAAAAACAAGGAGGACAAAGAGAAAAACAAAACTCTGAGATTTACACACACTGATCATTCCCGCCATAAATCTCAGTTAAATTAGGGAAGGCACAAATCTTAACAGACAGACCACGTGGTTCCATAGAAGAAAGAGAAAGAGACAAACAAACAAACAAACAAAAACCCAAACATTCCTATTTATATATTTCCCTTTTCTTTTAAGTACCTTTATTTAGCCAAATTTGTTTCCTATTCTCATCTTTATTACACAATTTCCTCAATTTCTTTTTCCGCATACCAGGTAAAACTGGCAGCCTCCGGGCACTCCAGGCCCCCAGCAGGTTTTCCAGGGGATTTCCCTCCACCCTCGAGCTACTGCTTCCCATGTTTCCCTCTCTGATGTGAGGTTTTATTTTTCACTTTGGCTTAGCCGGGTGGATCCTCCTACAGTTTTCAGAAAAAAAAGGTTCTGGGAAGGACTTCGACTCCCTTCTGTCGAAGTATGAGCACCTTCCTGTTAAGGGAGCTTCCAGTTTGGATCAAAAAAAGGTGATCCCAGAGGACCTACTGCCCTGCCAGTAGGTACGAGCACCTCTTCAACACTGCTTCCTGCTTCCTTTTTAGCATACCAGGCAGTACTGGCAGCCTCCGGGCATCCAGGGCCCCAAGCAGATCTCCTGCTTCCTTTTTTTTCCTCCTTTTTTACTCTCTTAATTGCTTCATTCACACTTACTTTCCTCTCGCTCGGCTTCCGTTCCTAATAAACACAAAGTTCCACGTTTGGCTTCCCCCCCTTGCTTTCTCTATCCTACCGGTCACGGCTCGGTGGAGCTAGCAGTAGGCAGAGGTGCGGCTAGAGGTTGCTCAAAGAGGTGGAATCAGACTGTTTCCTCAGGTGGAATCCCACACACACACTTCTTCCTTCCCTAACAGAAGGTCCTGTGCTCTGGCAAAACCCCCATGCTCTCCAGACTTTTGGTCTTTCTGCGGTTAGGAAATGCACAGAGGAAGCAAAATCCAGCTATGATTGGGAGAAGGGCTCTCTCATTCACACACATGCAGGCATACACATATTTCCCATACTTTTCCATGCTTAAAATTAAAATTTAGAGGTACTCACCTTCTTTCCAAGCAGTCTTTGAGCTCAACACTCAAAACCCCTTTAAAACCTAGTTCCAAATGGCCAAGGTCCAGGAAAACTTACCCACAGACTCAATGGGTCTGCTGCTAGCAAGGGAGGCTTACCTGGGCCAGGTCCATTGGTTAGGTTAGCTTGGAGTCCCATCTGGGGTGCCAATTGTTGGAAGAAATATCCATCTGGGTTCAGTTCCAAGTGGGGACAAAGACACTGGAAACATGGAGGCTGCTTGGAAAGATGGTTTAATGGTGGTCAGGATCACATGGCTTGAGTTCCTGAACAGAAAAGGGGCGAGATCCTGCGTGCTCCCTGGCTTTATGCTTTTTCTGAGCTTTGACCTTTCTGGGGCACAGGAAGAGTATCCTGATTGGTTGTCAGACTCCCAGGGGGTGGGAGTCTTAGCTAGCCTTGCTGGCTGTCTCTCAAGCTTGCTTGAGCCTTGCCATGTGGTGAGTTTCAGTTGTATTGTGTTGCAAATCATGGGGGGATTGAGTGAGCTTGGTTGAAGCCTTAATTGCCCATTGACAAAGGTGGGGAGAATGAGTGAGCTTAGCTGAGGCTTTTAATGGCCCATTGACAAAGGTGGGGGGGAGTCAGGAAGTTGCAGGGAGCTCCTTTGTCTTTAAAATATGTTTCTCCATTTCTCATCCAGGAAGGTATAATATTCTGCTTTTTAAAATATTTCCTAGAATATTTCATTCTTCTAGGAGGGGGGTGGGTGCTAAATTCCTACAGAACGAAAAACAATAAAAGTGCAAAAGGGGGAAGGAGGATTCCCAGCTTTAGAAAATTTAGAACTACGCCGCCTTTGGTATGACCTGAGCATAGCTCATAAAATTATCTGCTACAATGTACTTCCTATCAATGACTACTTCAGCTTCAACCACAACAATACACGAGAACACAATAGATTCAAACTTAAAAGTGAACCTCTCCAATCTAGATTGCAGAAAATGTGACTTCAGTAACAGAGTTGTTAATGCCTGGAATGTGCTACCTGACTCTGTGGTCTCTTCCCAAAATCCCCAAAGCCTTAACCAAAGACTATCTAGTATTGACCTCACCCCATTCCTAAGAGGTCTGTAAGGGGCGTGCATAAGAGCACCAGCGTGCCTACCGTCCCTGTCCTAATGTTCCCTTTAGTTGTATTCCTTTTATGTATTCAATTCATGCTTATATTTATATAATTATTTAATATGTATTTGACAAAATAAAATGAATAGAATAGAATAGAATAGAATAGAATAGAATAGAATAGAATAGAATTTTTATTGGCCAAGTGTGATTGGACACACAAGGAATGAATGAATGAATGAATGAGTGAATAGAATAGAATAGAATAGAATAGAATAGAATAGAATAGAATTTTTATTGGCCAAGTGTGATTGGACACACAAGGAATGAATGAATGAATGAGTGAGTGAATAGAATAGAATAGAATAGAATTTTTATTGGCCAAGTGTGATTGGACACACAAGGAATGAATGAATGAATGAGTGAGTGAATAGAATAGAATAGAATAGAATAGAATAGAATAGAATAGAATAGAATAGAATAGAATAGAATAGAATTTTTATTGGCCAAGTGTGATTGGACACACAAGGAATGAATGAATGAATGAATGAGTGAATAGAATAGAATAGAATAGAATAGAATAGAATAGAATAGAATAGAATAGAATAGAATTTTTATTGGCTAAGTGTGATTGGACACACAAGGATCTACCACTTCTTTGGATGCCCTTCCCAAATTGAACACTGCAAGCATGAAAATGAGTCCTCCTTTAGCTTCCAAGGGACCAGGGTGCCTCTGAAGGTCAGTGCTCTAAGTACTAAGAACCCAGCACAAATCTAAGCCTGTATGCACACCAACAGTGAAAATACCCTGCACAGTGTCTCTTGGAAGAGAAGGTTAATTTTCATAGACGTTGGGGTGGCTCTTTTTTTTTTTTTTTGGCAGGGCAATAAGGGTCTCTAATATCATTAAACCCACTTTAGAAGTCTCTGTGTGTGTGTGTGTGTGTGTGAGAGAGAGAGAGAGAGAGAGAGAGAGAGGGAGGCTCCGGCTGAGCAAAGCGGCGGCGGGGAGGCCGCGGGGGAAACGCGGGAAGTAGTCGGAGATCTGCTTGATGGGGCGGATGGGACCTGGGCAGACGTCGATGGCCATGTGCTCCTGGATGCTGATGGGCGGCTTGTCGCCTTTGCGGTGGCTCATGCAGGTGGCGCCCGGGGAAGGAGGCGGCTGCGGGGGCTGCTGCGGGAGCCGCTGGTGCTGCTGGTGCTGTTGATGCTGCTGCCGCCGTTGCTGCCGCCAGGAGAGGCCGCCGCCAGCCCGGCCCTGCCGCGCCGAGCGCCCGCCACGCTGCTGGCTGCTGGAGGAGGCGGAGGGAGGGACGGAGGCGAGCAGCGGCGGCGGGCGGCGGGCGGCGGACGGCGGACGGCAACGGGTGGGCGGTGGAGGTGATGTCACGGCTCTGCCCAGCCCTGCCCAGGCGAGGCCAGCAAAGGGCCGGGCGAAGGCGACCGAGGCGGGGCTCGCAGCCCAGCTGAGCCGCTACGGAGGGAGGAGGCGGGGCCGGCTAGGCTCCGGGAAGGCAAAACGGGAGGCGTTCGTCCACCGGGATAGACTGCTGGGATCCACCGGGATAGACTGCTGCTGGAGCTGGAGGCTCGAAGGAAAGGGAAGGGAGAGGGGGGGAGCTCAAGGTTCTTTAGCCCCAGACACCTGCCCGCTAGAGAAGGGAGGAGATCGGGCCGCCAGTCTCCGGAAGGTAGACGGGCCGGATTCTTACCGGGATAGACTGCTGCTGGAGCTGGAGGCTCAAGGAAGGAAGGGAGGGCGGCTGAGAACGGGCTCGTTTAAGGCTCTTCCAGCAGCCCTGCTGAACCGCTACGGAGGGAGGGAGAGCGGGCCGGCTAGGCTCCGGAAGGCAAAACGGGAGGCGTCGTCCACCGGGATAGACTGCTGGGATCCACGGGATAGACTGCTGCTGGAGCTGGAGGCTCAAGGAAAGGGAAGGGAGAGGGGTGGTGGAGCTCAAGGTTCTTTAGCCCCAGACACCTGCCCGCTAGAGAAGGGAGGAGATCGGGCCGGCCAGTCTCCGGGAAGGTAGACGGGCCGGATTCTTACCGGATAGACTGCTGCTGGAGCTGGAGGCTCGAAGGAAGGAAGGGAGGGCGGCTGAGAACGGGCTCGTTTAAGGCTCTTCCAAAGCAGCCCTGCTGAACCGCCACGGAGGGAGGAGGCGGGGCCGGCTAGGCTCGGAAGGCAAAACGGGAGGCGTCGTCCACCGGGATAGACTGCTGCTGGAGCTGGAGGCTCAAGGAAGGGAAGGGAGAGGGGGCGGTGGAGCTCAAGGTTCTTTAGCCCTAGACACCTGCCCGCTAGAGAAGGGAGGAGATCGGGTCGGCCAGTCTCCGGAAGGTAGACGGGCCGGATTCTTACTCGGGATAGACTGCTGCTGGAGCTGGAGGCTCAAGGAAGGGAAGGGAGGGTGGCTGAGGACGGGCTCGTTTAAGGCTCTTCCAAAGCAGCCCTGCTGAACCGCTACGGAGGGGAGGGAGAGCGGGGCCGGCTAGGCTCCAGGAAGGCAAAACGGGAGGCGTTCGTCCACCGGGATAGACTGCTGCTGGAGCTGGAGGCTCGAAGGAAGGGAAGGGAGGGTGGCTGAGGACGGGCTCGTTAAGGCTCTTCCAAAGCAGCCCTGCTAAACCGCTACGGAAGGGAGGGAGAGCGGGGCCGCAGTAACTGAGAAAAGCCTGACGAGGGGCGGCTGGGCTACCTTCTGGCCTCGTGAGTCGGCCGTCCGTCCGTCCGTCACTTCTCGGCTCGGCAGCCGGTTTTGAAAAAGGTTCCGTCGCTGGGTTTCGGGACTTTTGGTTTTTAAAAACACCACCTTCCCTTTCTCCCTAGTTGGGGCGTTTTCCCAGTTCCTGTTTTTTCCGCCTTGCCTGTTGAGTTTTACCTGACAAGTTTCTTGCGCTTCCTCGACCTCCCTCCTCCCTCCGTCCTTTCCTTCCCCTCCCTCCCTCCCTGTCTTGTTTGTAGCCCCAGCGCCCCTTTCGGTTGTATTTAAATCCAGAGCTTGAAACCTCCTCAGTGGGAGGAGAGGAACGCGATTTGGCAGCTGACCGCACTTGCACGGGCTGGGTAAGGAGAGCCCTAGACGGCCTGCGCGCCGGGGGAGAAAAGAAGAAGCAGCAAAGAAAAAGGGGGGGGGGTGGGGTGGGGGAAATGAATTTAGGAGGGCGAGCGTGTGTGTGTGTGTGTGTGTGTGTGTCGCTACCGTCACCCGCGAGGAATGCCAGCTATTTCTTTGAAGGCGGGTGTGTAGCCAGGCGCCTCCTTCCTTCGCTTGAAACCCGGAGGGTTTCACTCTTCTCCCGCGTGTGTATTTGTCAACAATTATAACTCTTCGGTCGGGGTCCCTTGCCTTGCCTCGCCTCTCCCTCGTGCCCTCTCTGTCAACGCTGTCAACAATTATAACTAACGCGCGGGTAATTGTGCGTGAGGGGGTGTGCGCGTGTGTCCACATAGGAATAAGTACGCATGCGCGCGCACTAACGAGAGCTAGCTGCCTGCGGTAGAAAGGACTCGCTGCAAGAGGAAGGGCTGAACGGCTTGGCTCGAGTATAAGCCGAGGGGGCGCTTTTCAGCACAAAAAACGTGCTGAAAAACTCGGCTTATACTCGAGTATATACGGTAAATTAGTAACTTGGTTGTTAAGTGAATCTGCCTTCCGCATTGACTTTGCTTGTCAGAAGGTTGCAAAAGGGGATCACATAACTCTGGGACACTGCAACCATCATAAATGAGTCAGTTGCCAACTGTCTGAATTTCGATCACTGAGGATGCTGCAACGGTTGTTAAGTGTGAAAAATGGTCATAAATCACTTTTTTTAGTGATGTTATAACTTTGAAAAGTCACTAAGTAAACTATTGTAAGTGGAGGACTACCTGTACAGTATGGGAAAAAGGGACCTTCCTTTTGGAAAGGAGCAAATGTTTAGAAGTTTAGCACAGAATTTATTTTATTAGGCTAAAGGACTGCTGATTGCTGTTATGAGAAACATGGCATTACTTAATAGGTATTCTTCTCTAGAGGAAAAAACAACAATTAACACTGTTAATTCCCCAATGTCATTAGACGTTCTGTCACCAGGTTGGGTATGTTCTGTATGTGGGAGACAAGTTTGTTCAATTTGGGCAAGCTGCCTTATTAGTGATAAAATTATTTTTGTTTTGCTTCTCTATGCAAGGCTGCTGCCAACAGGCATTTGCGCATGATAGCCTCCACATCTAATTTGTTATTGTAATTATCAACTTTGCCATTTTTAAAATTAAGCAAATAAAAATCAGGATTGGTATCTAGCATAATAGTGATCAGAATAATAGAATAAGGAAGTATAAACTTGGTCATGTTGATTCAAATGTACCTGTTCAAACCCAGAAAGAATATAAATCACCAAATGAAAAGAAGAAAATGCTCTTAGAAGTGGGAAGGTAATGTTTTCATCCTTAGATTTTCAAACCAACTGAGAGGTTGTTTGTTGTTTTCTTTGCTTTTAGGTTATAGTTCTGAGAACAGTCTACATAAGACTTGCTTTGAATTCACTCTCAGTACAGATTTTGCTAATTCATTTCTTTCATGCATGGCACGCAAAACCAAAAGCATTTGAGGCAACAGAATTTTTAATTATGTAACTTATATTTCCTGCAAGATTTCTTTGGCATCATTAAACAGCTTGTTGGCACCTAATACTGGAAACCCATCAAAAATAGGGGACATGCTGCAAGAATAGAACAGTCTTGTCAAACAGGTCTCATTAGAGAGGTTGACTTTGAAAAAATAACCAAACAGAGCTGTTTGTTGCAATGCTAGAATGGCTGACTATAAGCTTGTTTGATTCACAGCTTTGTCATCAAAGTGGTAGTAACTCTGAAACAATCACAAAAGAAATTGGGTTTCTGTTTCTTCCAGTGCATCATCTTATTAAAGCCAAGGATACACAACTACTGCTATGGAAATCTAGCAAATATCAAAGGTCACTCCAATAAAAGTGCCTTTCTGTTCATTATACTTGACGGAACTGGAATAGCTGCCTGAAAGCATACCTGACTTCCACTCAGTAGCCAGAAACCTTACAAATACATTATGAATGACCCATTAAGGACCAAAATATATAGAATGCTAAATTAGTCAATGCATCTTTTTCTTTCCCATTTACCTACTGAAGAGAACATTAATCTAAGTTGGGATCAGATCAGGGGAGAAATGCTACCGGTTCAGACCGGATCAGGAGAACCGGTAGCGGAGATTGGGGATGGTTTGCCATACCGGTAGCAACTGCTGGCTGACCACGCCCCCAAACCGGTCCATGGCCCACAGCTCTGCCATGCTTCCCTGCCTTCCATGCTGCCAAACTCATCGTTCGGAGCATCTCAGGAAACGTCTTCCAACTCTTCAAGATGGACTTTAGGAGTTCTGAGAAGCCGACAGCCAAATTAGTGGCAGTGGGGGCAACAGGAGTGTGTGTTTGCATGTCCCTCCTCGGTACTCCTCTCCCAGGTGACAGCCAGGGCTTCGCCGCCGCCTCTTTTCCTAAGAGGGGCGGTGTCTGCCACCAAGTCCTTGCAGACAGACACACACACACACACATGCCCGTCGCCCCCATTGCCACTATTTTTTCTGTCAGCTTCTTAAAGTCGATCTTGAAGAGCTGGAAGATGTTTCCTTAGATCGCCAAACGTCAGCAATCTAAGGAAACGTCTTCTTACACCTTCTCCTCCCCATTCTCCTCCCCCCGTTTTTCCATTTCTGTGCCTGGATTCTGCTTTTTACACCTTCTCCTTCCCATTTCCCCTTCCCCCGTTTTTCCATTTCTTTGCCTGGATTCCGCTTCTGCAAGAGAAGGCTCCATGTTCGCTTGGGTGGCGGAGGGAAACTCAAAGCATTGGGGGCTTCGGAAGGGCAGAATGTGTTTCAAAATGTGCAGCTTCTGGCTCTAACAGTGAGTGACGTCAAGCCGGCCACACCCACCTGGTCAAATGACTGCCACGCAATGCCCATCAAGCCATGCCCACAGAACCGGTAGCAAACATTTTTACATTTCACTCCTGGATCAGATCACACTTTCCATTTCATCTCCAAAGTAGATACTATTCAGGAAAGAAATAGAATAACATGTGAAGGGCTGTCATGAATGCTTTAGTAATGGCTATTTTAATATGTAGTAAAACTATATGCTGCAGTGGGATTCTTTTTTTGGACGAGCACCCTTTAAGATTGTAAACGCAATAAAACATGTATTTATATAAAAAGATTCTATGATCTTAAAAAACCCTAGAGGGTTTTTTTCCCCCTACATATACAATGAGTTGCTTTGTATCACCCACAATACACCTACACTCCTGGAAATGTTTACTGTGTAAGAAAGAAGTAAGCAGAAAATATGGGAAAAAATAATTTTGTGAAGTTGACAATGTTAAATTCTAATCTTCGAAATGGTTATGCCAGTGGGCTGGAACATAGACTTTCTATATTCTTTCTAGTGACTTACTGTGCACCCCAACACAATGAGAAATGTAAATGTCATTTTATTTTCATCAGTATGATGACTTGTCAGAATGTATTCCTAGTGACTCTCACAGTAGGAATGTAAGTCTCCCAATGAAAATAATTACCAAATTGAAACACTTGGATGGGAGAATACCATATATTTAGAAATTGGACATTAGAATGGAGTTTTAAAAAAATGCTGGGTGACGTGAGGGAAAAATATAAGAGGAATGGATATACTATTGTTTTTCAGAAATAAAGCCTAATTGTGTTATAATCTCTCGATCATCAACTGTAGCAAGAGTATCAAATACTGCTTCACTGTTCAATATAAGCAAAGAGTTTCCAGTAGCAGATATAGAACTCCATTATATTATTCCACTGACTTAATTTGGAGCAATATGGTGATATTTATGCATCTTTAGACTATTCCACAGGTCTGAAAAGACCCAGTGGCATTCAGTATAATTTGCTTACCCTGAACAATCCAGAGAAAAGAGCAACATCCCTAGAGATTCCAATGTAGCATTCCTCCAACATGGTGCCTTTAACAAATTGATACAACACTCATTCTCAACCAAATCAGAGCAAAATCAAATGGTCATATTTCACATTATGCTTTATTTTATATGATTTACTGGGGTACATTTTACGGGGCTTCTGTTTAACATTAACTATGAGAAAGTTTGTATCAAGAGCTTTAAGGACTCTTAGCAACCACATAGATTTTCTTTATGATGATCTATCCCTAGCTCAGTTTTTCAGGCCCAGTGGTGCAATAATCACGACTAACCGTATCCATCAGCCTTGCTGCTTCCGTTTCTTTCCATCTTTCCCATCATTAGAGCCTTCTCCAGAGAATTAGTTCTTCACATTATGTGATTTTAGTAGGATAACTTGAGGCCAGTTATGTATCTCTCAGGTTAGAACTCTGGGATGATTTATTTGATGATCCATTTGTTTGTTTTCTTGACTGTCCATGGAGCTTCATCAGGTGGAGTTAGCAAAAAATCAATAATTTATAATATTCTTAACCAAACTGGGTCCCAACATGACATTTTTCACATCTCTTACAGTGCCTGACAGGCATCATGCCTTATCAGATGTTATTTTATTTGAATTTAAACTGAAAAAAAAGGAAAACTAGTATGCTGTAAAGCCAATTATCAACTCAAACATAATATTTATTTCTAAGACTGCTTATGGATTCTGTATACCTCTTGGAGGGATCTTTAGAAATATAAATAATGGGGATCTTCAGCCCAGTTTTCTGATTCAGAGTATGACTACTCGATCTGAAGAAAAGACAGATATAAGCTGGAATGTAGAAGACTTAGAGGAGGTAGCTGGGAGCAAACAAACTAGTCTAATAAATGGATGTTTTGTCCTCTTTCACACAGCAATTTTTAGAGTGCCCATTACAACCCTGCAACATTGAAAATGTACTCACTGATCCAAAAGATTAGGGATTCTTGACTTAGCAAGTCATGCAATAGTCTACCGGTAATTGCAACCTGTCAAAGTCATGACCATGGCAATTTCAGTCTCTCTATATAAAGCAAAGACTTGGATATAATACAGCAAGAGGATATATGCCCTGCTGTATAAGACCCTAGATTCATCTATAAGACCCACAAGGACTCAGATTGTTGGGGCCAATATGCTGACTCTGTAAACCACTTAAAGAGGGCTGTAAAGCACTGTTAAGCGGTATATAAATCTAAATGCTATTACTATCTAATCCAGCAGTTTGTTTTCACAGTGGCCAATCAACTGCACTAGGAAGTCCACTAGTTTTCCACCAGATGGCCTTCAGAGAACATGACCCCAACAGTAAGTATATCCTTTGTAATCAAAAACTGCCAGGCCGGTTTGCTGGCATCTCCAGTTCAAAAATATGAAGAAACTATAATTAAAGATCCCTGTCAAAATTCACAACATGGAACAGTCATGGAACATACAAGACAGATCACTATGGCCACCAATATGTATATTAATATATATACCAATATCCTTATACTTAACAGCTTTTTAGCTAATGGAGTGAACATAAACTATGTGCTAATTGTAATTGCTGAACAAACTCAAACAACCTCATTTGCACAATAATACTAAGCCATAAACAATCCAACCACATTATAGCTTAGTGCAATGCGTGACCCCAGCTACTGTTTTGCCAATTCTATTAATGAATAATGCTGAGGCCAGGAAATGTTTTAGACAATAATTTCTGCCTTGACAATAAACATGCTTGCATGTTATATACTGCTCTACAATAATCCCAAAATGCTACGTGCTGATTGGAAATAGAAAACATTTGAAAGGGGACCTCCAATAAGACAATATGATCCATATTTTTCAGGCCCATTCATTAATTCTAAAGGCTGTTCTCCCCTTAACTGAAAAGCTACCACACACAACCACTTAGTCCTGTTAGAACTAAGCAGAAAGAAAATCATTTGTACAAAAAAATTGACAGTTAAATGACACTTTAACTCTCAACAGTAGCACAATTTACATCCCAAAACTGTCACTGTTACTGCATTCCTATTACAGCTTCTTTTTCAGCTACCATGTACTTCAGAAAAAGAAGAGAAAGAAAAATATTTTTTTGAAGAAAAGTACTTGAGTTTTAATGAATTGGCTTACTTAGCTTTAGAGGATTTCTTAGAAAATTGAGCAGTACTATATAGCCCCTGGAGGATCTCAACATTTGTCTGAGAGTGAGTATTATTATCAATCATAATTTAAACAGATTAATAAATGGTTAATACATAAATTAGTATACTAGCAAAAAGTTTCCATTTGAACAAAACTATGCCTTCTGTTCACTTAGATTATCAATCGATCGATCAATCAATCAATCTAACTTAGAATGGCACAATGGCTCAAAGGTTAAGATGCTGGGCTTGTCAGTTAGAAAGCTGAAGGTGGGGGGGGGCCTTCCAGTGGCACCACAGATTGTTGATGGTGGTCTTTTTTTAGACCGCTAGCCCCATGATCGCGTAGAGCCACTCAGACAGCGCAAATCAGCTGTCTGGCGACTCGGAAACCTTTCCCTCTGGCAAAGAGGGAATGGTGAACAATCGAGCTGAGGTAGAGCTCCCTGGAAAGCCCCAGGAATGATTCTGGAGGCTTGAGGGTGAGAGCTCCCTCATAAGCTCGACAAGCTCCGGATCCGGGGCACCTCTGCCTTGGGCAGAGCAAAACACCGTGACCACTTCTGTGACCAATATTGAAGTTGGAATGGATTTTCTTTTACCAGACAGAGCAAAATCAGGAGTACTCTAGTGGCAAGTAACAGAGTTTAACTCCTCAGTTACAATATAATTTTTTTGAAACGATCTAAGAAGAAGAAAGGGAATGGCGTTGTTGTAACAAGGCATGAAAGCGAAACTTAAGGAAATGCCTGTTAAAGCTGTCGGTGCCGATGTTACACGAAGAGACTGAATCAAAAGATTGCAAATAATAAATTTTAATTTTTTTAGTTAACGTATATTTTTTCTCTTGAAATGACTTACTGAATGCCTGAGATGTTATGTAATCTTATTTTCTGCCTGCTCCATGAGGTAGATGTGAAATGACTTAAAAAGAGGAAAGGAAATGGTGTCTTTGTTGCAATAAAGCGTGAAAGTGAAAGTTAAAGAGGTGCTTGTTAAAGATGCCGGCGCCGATGTTATATGAAGAGGTTAAGCCCAAGGAGTGAATAAGAACTGATCTATTTCATTTAATTACTGTGTTGAAGAGAAGATCCGAAGAAGATTCATTGAATTTTTTTTTCCTTTTTGTAGAGTACAAAGTTTAAAAAGAAATGGCTTTTAAGCAAACGAAGCTAAGTGTTTCTAAGGACTTTGAAATCTCGCTAGCTCAAATACACAAACTAAAAGAAGATCTGAAGGAATATTTAAAAGGCTTGATAGACCAAAAATTTAGTGAAATTGAAAAAGAAATATTGGAACTAAAAATACGGTGGAAGTCTGGAATAAGGATATGGAAAGTGTGGTGGCAGCATGTCAATGTTTTTCACAAAATATCATCCAGTTGGACGAAAGAATGGAAGAAATTAATCAAATTAATTTGAATTTGGAAAAGAAAATAGAAGAGGTTCAGAATTGAATTTGGCTGGAGACTATAAAATCCAATAAAAACCCCATTTAAAAACCCATTAGGCCAGTCCTGCGTGATGGAACAGAAATGTTTTCAGCTCACGACGAAAGGTCCGGAGATCAGGGAGTTGGCAGATACCTGATGGTAGCTCGTTCCAGAGGGCTGGAGCCTCTACAGAGAAGGCCCTCCCCCTGGGGGTCGCCAGCCGACATTGTCTGGGTGACGGCACCCTGAGGAGACCCTCCCTATGAGAGCGCACTGGTCGATGGGAGGCCACCGGTAGCAGCAGGTGGTCCCATAAATAACCTGGTCCTATGCCATGGAGCGCTTTAAAGGTGGTAACCAACATCTTGAATTGCACCCGGAAGACCACCGGAAGCCAGTGCAGCCTGCGCAGGAGAGGTGTTATATGGGAGCCACGAGTCGCTCCCTCTATCACCTGCGTGGCCGCATTCTGCACCAGTTGGAGCCTCCAGGTGCTCTTCAAGGGGAGCCCCATGTAGAGACCGTTACAGTAGTCCAGGCGGGAAGTGACAAGGGCATGAGTGACTGTGCATAGGGAATCCCGGTCTAAGAAGGGATGCGTATTTTGAAGTCCATATTGAAAAAATCTATCGGGTTAATTCTTGGTTTGCCAGACAAAGGCAGCTCCAAGAGATGTTGTGATTTACTTCACAACCAAGAAGATTAGAAATGGAATTTTACAAGAATTTTATAAAAATAAAATTCAAATAGTAGAACAAGATGAAAGAAATTCCTTCTAAAATGCTAAGCAATAGAAAAGAGTTTGCTTTTTTGGTGGAAGAACTTAGGAAACATCTGATACAGTATAGGTGGGATGTTCCAGCCGGTTTAACAGTATATTATAAAGCAAGAAAGTTTTGTCTTAATACAGTTGTTAAAGCAAGAGATTTTTATACTAATGTATTAAATCTCCCACTGTTAGAGGTTAAGATGAGAACAGGAGTGGAGAGGGAAAAATGGTGGGAGAAGGAAGGAATACAAGATAATGTTGGGAGTGCAATTATTGAAGAAGAAACATTGGGAAAAGTAGGGGATGCAGAGAAGCGAAGATTGAGCTGGGCGGAAAGAAGAAATAGTTTTAAGCGAAAAGAGTCTTCTTTTTATGGGAAAGGATAAATTATAACTGAAATATTTGAATATAATATAAGAAGAAAGGTCAATTTATATATGATTTCTGTAAAGATGTTATTTGGAGTTTGTAAAAAAAATTATCTGTGTTTGAATTTATAATTTAAATGTTGGAGATTTGATTACATATGGTTGAATTATTAATTGAATTAAAATATTTGGTAATTTATAATGATGGATGGGGAAGAAGGATTAAATGTAAATGTAAATGGTACTGTCTGAATTTTTAATCTAAATATTGGAGTGACCATAGTAATGCTATCTGATTATTTAAGGTTTGGGGTTAAATAAGGTAATGATAATAGAATAAGAGATGGAGAATGATATTATTTATTATTATGTATGATGGATTTCAAATATGGTGGACTATATAAGACATTATTTTGAAGAATAATAGGGAGTAAACTGACTTTAAATCTAATATTATCATATGGATTTTTGATATGAAACTTTAGAGTACTTAAAAGACTATTTACGAAAGAAGATTGGAATGGAGAAGAAGGACTGAAAACAGCGTAATATTACTTATTATTATGCATGATGGATTTACAAATCTGGTGGACTATACAAGATATTATTTTGAAGAATAATAGGGAGTAAATTGACTCTAAATTTAATAATAATAGTTGGACTTTTGCCATTGAAATATTGGAAGATGGAATACTGTACTTAAAAACTGTTTACGGAAGAATATTAGAATGGAGAAGAGGGACTGAAAATATTTTATGAATAGAAATATCTTTATTCTTTTTTTTTCTTTTTTTCTTTAGGATGAGGGGAGTTAAGGTACTAGGGGAGAGATGGAAATTTAAGGATTGTTTGCTTATTTTAGTTTATGTTTGTTAGGTGTTATATCCTGTATTTTGCTCTGGGAAGCTTGGGAGGTGGGGCGAGTGGGTGAAGGTGGGTGGGGGAGGGGATAGGGGATAGGGGGAGGGTTGGGGGAGGAGGAGGGGAAGTATGGGTAAAAATGTTTGTAAAACTTTTTGAATAAAAAAAAACCACTGAAGGTGGGGTTCGAATCTCAGTTCTGCGCAACAGGGTGAGCTCCCATTCTTGCCCTAGCTCTGCCAACCTAGTTGTTGAAAAGCATGCAAATGTGAGTAGATAAAGAGGTACCACATTGGTGAAAAAAGTTACTGTTTTTTGTACTTTCATGCTGATGGCCACATGATGATGAAAGCATCTCTCAAACAAAACAGGATCCCTAGGCTAAGAATTGGAGATGAGCATCACCTTTTAAAATCAGTCATGACTGGACAGGGAAAAACTTTAAACTTTTCAAAATTAAACTTATATGCCATTATCTCCTCTAGAAAGTAAAGTATTTTCTTAATTCTCTGTTTCATTAGTGGCATAATTATTACCTATAAAATATTAGAAGCAAATATTCTTGTATTTTTATCATTTGTTCAAAAAAAGAAATAGAGTAATATGTGTAATACAGTACAGACATGTAAGAAATTCCACAAAGATTCACTGAAGAAATATGGGTATAATATGCCACTAAACGATAGTGGAAGACAGACTAACAGGAAGACAAACTAATTGGAAGACCAACTATTTTTATTTTCTTCAAGTCGTTTGAAATGTTTTGAATAAAACATGAATAAAATATGTAGTAAAACTTTACACTGCATTAAGGATAACAATTTTAAGTTTGGAATCCCATGGAAGTCATATAACGACACCCTTCACCAACACGCAAATTAAACACAAGCATTAGTAAATGCTTTTTTTGTTCCAGACTTCAGAGTTAAATATATTGGCATAAGCTATGGGCCTCTCACAAATAATAGCAAAATGCCATGTCTCTTTTTGTTTCTGTGACATTAACATACCTCTTAATGACAGAGAAGTGTGATTTATTCCAAGGCTGTCAAATGCCTGAAAGTATTTCAGAGGATACCACAAAAGTATATTTTTCAAAAGTAAGATTGAAACAAGAATTCTTCAGTGATTGCAGCAAAATACAACCCAACAAGATATAGCATATATATACATAAACAGCACCAAAAGCATAGCTTCATGGTTATAATATTTAGTAATGTAAAGAAGTCTGTAGCATCCAGATCCAAAGTAGTTAAAGGAACTTTGGATCTGGCATGGAAAAAGTACAACTGACAGAACACCAAAGAAGAAGATGTGTATGTCAGTTCTGAAGCTTTTCTGCCCACTTAAGGGCAGTCCGACTAGGTGTTTGTATCATTGTTATAGATTTCCCAACTACTGTTCTGACTCTCTTTATGTATGTGGATGAGAAAATGGAACACAATGATTCCTGAGGCTTCTTCTTTACTATTGCATTGGAGTAAGAGGGGACAAAGTAGTTGTGGTGTCACTTCAGAGATTATGATCAGAAAAGAATCACAAGTTCAAGTGGTTTTAGTTATGTATCATGAGGTACCATTGATGCGGGAAATGATTCCATTTACAAAAGAATTATTTTTCCTCAAAACGTAGTCCTTTAATTCCTTTAGTTTGGTCCGGATTTCTTCTTCAGACATTTCTGTCAATGGCATTGCTTTCACTTGAGAAAGGAAATCTTGAATTATTTGTTCCCCCTCCTGAAAAAGGAAAAAAAAAGTACTTGTCAATTACTTAATATCAACTTTAAAAACACAAGTCCTTTATTTCATCATTGACCAGACTAGAATAACAAAGCAGAATAATGAGATAAAACTATTAAGCCTAAAGTAGGCAAATAAACATAAATAAAAATATATAAATACAATTGAACTGTTTTTACCCAAGTCCTGACAAATTTTGTCAACTATGTAGCAATTAACTAAGATATATATCTATATACTAGTAAACCCTTTGTGCCTGTATCCTTTAACTGGGTGAAACGGTATATCATAGGGCAAAACTTTTTTGACCAAGGTACCTAAAATGAGCTAATTTACAGAATGTAAGCAAAATCCAGGACCCAAGACTCCAGTGAAATTAAAATTTGACAAACTTTGTTAAACATTTTATGACATAATACAAAACGTCATAAAATATTTCTGGGGACAACTGCTGATGTTTGACTGTGCTATATAGTTCAACATGGGCTACTTTTCAGAGTATAAGGTGCACTTCCCCCCCCAAAAAAGAGGGTGGAAATGTTGGTGTGTCTTATACACCAAATACAGCCATTTTTGGCCTCCCGAAGCCCCACCCCACGCATTCCATTTTTGCTAAAAACAGGCCCGTTTTTCCAAAAACAGGGCATGCAGAGGCTTTGGGAGGCCTGCAGAGTGCCCCTGTGGGCTGGGGAAAGCAAAAATGGGCCTTCTTGCCGGACTTTCTCTGCGATGCGAATGTTTACAGCGGCTGACCTTCTTGCCCTGCGAGATGCCCCTCTCTCGCGGGTTTGGCCCTCCACATTATCGAGGGCCTACCTTGAGGACGGGCTTTGGAGCCCCGAGAGGTGGCATGCTAAAAATAGGAGGCTTAGGGTTTTTTAATTAGTTGTTTTAATAGATTTTTTAAGGGGAGTTTTAATGGGGATTTTAAGGGTTGGGAAGGGGGGGATGGATGTGACGGGTGGGGGGTTAAAGGGGGGGAGGGGAGTGACGGGTAGGGGAAGAAGCCCATCAGGGAGGGTATGTCCAGTCCCAGCGCGCACTCA
Source organism: Ahaetulla prasina (assembly GCF_028640845.1). Classification (NCBI taxonomy): domain Eukaryota; kingdom Metazoa; phylum Chordata; class Lepidosauria; order Squamata; family Colubridae; genus Ahaetulla; species Ahaetulla prasina. The sequence continues at coordinate 45,391,848 of NC_080539.1, forward strand.
CGGCATTATTCCATCCGGTCTGAAGGCGGGGGGGAGGGGGATGTTCAGAGCGTAGAGTGTTATTCCATCTGTACGGTAAGTGGGAGAGGCAGATATGGCCGTATCGTTCCCCGGGAGCACGTGCTCGATGTCTAAAAGCGATCACGTGCTCCGGCCCCTTAGTCCTTACTCGTTCCCCGGTTGGCCAAGATCCTCAGAGCCTTGGGCTTCGGCTGATGTTGTGCAATGCCCGGTCCGTGGTAAATAAGGCTCCCTTGATTTGTGATCTTATTCAGAGGGAGTCCGCGGACTTTACAGGCATTACGGAGACCTGGTTGGGCACAGAGGGGGGTGTACCCCTGGTAGAACTGTGTCCTCTGGGTTTCCATGCATTCCATCAGCCGAGGGCCCAAGGTAGGGGTGGGGGGGTGGCGGTTGTGATTAAAGAAAGCCTAGAGCCGAGGGAGTCCACTGTGCCTCATATAACTGGTTGTGAATCCCTCCTTGTGAAGTGGGGCCATAGGAATCAGATGGGTCTGTTGATCGCGTACCTGGCTCCTTGCTGCGTGACTACAGCCCTACCTGAGCTGCTGGAGGTGCTTGCCGGGATGGCAGTTGAGATTCCCAGACTTTTAGTCATGGGTGATTTCAACTTGCCATCGGCCGGCTTGTCATCGACGGTAGCTCAGGAGTTCATGGCTTCCATGACGGCCATGGACCTGATTCAAGAAACTGATGGTCCTACACACACGGGGGGAGGCACACTAGATTTGATTTTTATCTCTGGACAGTGGATTAATGATCTGGAATTAGGAGATTTAGTGACGGAACCAGTGTCATGGTCGGATCATTTTCTCCTTCGCCTAGACTTTCGGACCGCCGCTCACCACCGCAGGGAGACGGAGCCAATGCGTGGGTTCCGTCCCAGGCGCCTGATGGACCCTGAGTGATTCCGGACGGAGCTTGGGCCGTTCCCTGAGGATCTTGCCCACGGCACGACTGAAGAACTAGTTGCGGCCTGGGAACAGGTCGCGGCTGGGGCTTTGGACCGTGTCGTGCCTTTGCGGCCTCTGACCCGGCGCAGATCTCAATTGGCTCCTTGGTTCTCTGAGGAGCTGAGGGAGATGAAACGCCGGAGAAGACGCCTAGAGAGTACTTGGAGGTCTAGCCGTTCCGAAGCTGATCGGACACTAGTGAGATCTTTTACTAAGACCTACCTAGTGGCAATGAGGGAGGCGAAGCGTTCTTACGTTTCCACCCTCATTGCATCGGCAGATAACCGCCCGGCCGCCCTGTTTCGGGTGACCCGCTCCCTCCTTCACCAGGAGGGGCGGGATGACCCCTTACAGGGACGTGCTGAGGAGTTTAACGGTTATCTATACAATAAAATCGTTCCGCTTCAGGATAGTTTAGACCAAAATTGCGATGATCCAAGTGGGATGACTGAGGCACGTCTTGTTGAGGTTGTTTGGGATGAGTTTGAGTCTGTGGCTCTCGAGGACGTGGACAGGTTGCTGGGGAGGTTACATGCAACCACATGTTTACTGGACCCGTGTCCTTCCTGGCTGGTGCTGGCTACTCAGGAAGTGACGTGAGGCTGGCTCCAGGGAATTATAAATGCTTTATTGTTGGAAGGGGTTTTCCCCGCTGCCTTGAAAGAGGCGGTGGTGAGACCCCTCCTCAAGAACCTTTCATTGGACCCAGCTATTTTGGGAAATTATCGTCCAGTCTCCAACCTTCGCTTTGTGGCGAAGGTTGTAGAGAGTGTGGTTGCATGGCAGCTTCCCCAGTACCTGGATGAAGCTGTCTTTCTAGACCTGTTCCAGTCCGGCTTCCGGTCCGGACATGGTACGGAGACAGCTTTGGTCGCGTTGGTAGATGACCTCTGGAGGGCCAGGGATAGGGGTTGTTCCTCTGCCCTGGTCCTATTAGATCTCTCAGAGGCTTTCGACACCATCGACCATGGTATCTTGCTGCACCGGTTGGAGAGTTTGGGAGTGGGAGGCACCGTTTATCGGTGGTTCTCCTCCTATCTCTCCGACCGGTCGCAGACGATGTTGACAGGGGGGCAGAGGTCGACTGCGAGGCGCCTTACTTGTGGGGTGCCTCAGGGGTCGATTCTCTCACCCCTCCTGTTCAACATCTACATGAAGCCGCTGGATGAGGTCATTAGTGGTTTCGGGGTGAGTTACCATCTGTACGCTGACGACACGCAGCTGTACTTCTCCACCCCGGACCACCCCAACGAAGCTGTCGAAGTGCTGTCCCGGTGTCTGGAAGCTGTACGGGTCTGGATGGGGAGAAACAGACTCAAGCTCAATCCCTCCAAGACGGAGGGCTGTGGATGCCGGCACCCCGGTACAGTCAGCTGCAGCTGCGGCTGACTGTGGGGGGCGAGTTATTGGCCCCAATGGAGAGGGTGCGCAACTTGGGTGTCCTCTTGGATGAGCGGCTGTCGTTTGACGATCATTTGGCGGCCGTCTCCAAGAGGGCTTTTTACCAAGTCCGCTTGGTTCGCCAGTTGCGCCCCTTCCTTGACCGGGATGCCTTATGCACGGTCATTCATGCTTTGGTCACTTCCTGTTTGGATTATTGCAATGCTCTCTACATGGGGCTGCCCTTGAAGTGCACCCGGAGGCTGCAGCTAGTCCAGAATGCAGCTGCGTGGGTAATAGTGGGAGCAACTCGCTGCTCCCATGTAACACCAATCCTGCGCAGTTTGCACTGGCTTCCTGTGGTCTTTCGGGTGCGCTTTAAGATTCTGGTTACCACCTTTAAAGCGCTCCATGGCTTAGGGCCCGGGTACTTACGGGACCGCCTGCTGTTACCCTATGCCTCCCACCGACCCGTACGCTCACACAGAGAGGGCCTTCTCAGGGTGCCGTCCGCCAGACAATGTCGGCTGGCGGCCCCCAGGGGTAGGGCCTTCTCTGTTGGAGCTCCTACGCTTTGGAATGAACTTCCCCTTGGCTTACGTCAAGTGCCTGATCTTCGGACTTTTCGCCGGGAGCTGAAAACGCACCTATTTATTCAAGCGGGACTGGCTTAGAAGTTTATTAATTTTAACTGGGGTTATTTAGATTTTAGTATTTTAAAGGGTTTTAAATTTTAATATGTTTTAAATTTTGGCCAATTTTATAATAAGTTTTTTAATTGTTTATTTTAATTGTATTTTGTTACTGTTTTTATTTTGGCTGTGCACCGCCCTGAGTCCTTCGGGAGAAGGGCGGTATAAAAATCTAATAAAATTAAATAAAATAAATAAAATAAAATACCCCCTTTTTCGGAAAAACAGGCCCGTTTCTGGACTCCCAAACCTCCCACATTTTGCGTTTTTGCCCTCCCCAGCCCCCAGGAGCACTCTGCAGGTCTCCCAAACCCTCTACGTGCACCATTTTTTCAAAAAACAGAACGTGTCAAGAGTTTGGGAGGCCTGCAGAGTGCTCCTGGGGGCTGAGAAGGGCAAAAACTTTTTTTTCTTGCTTACCTCTTCAAAATCTTGGTGCATCTTATACACCGGTGCATCTTATAGTCCGAAAAATACACTACTTTGTGGATCCGCTCCACCATCTTGCTGCCCTGTGCTTCACCCTGATTTAGATTTTAGATTTAGATTTTTAGATTTTTATACCCTGCACCCCTTCCACTTTTATTGCCCTGCCCATGCACCTGCCACTCTGTGTTCTCTACTGCCCTGAACTTTACCCTTCATTCCCCCCCACTCCTCTGCCCTACACCCCTGCACTCTGCTACCCCTGCTGCTCCCAGCTGAACTTCAGTGTCGTTGTCTTCTTCCTGATGCTGACAAGATATGTCCAGCCTGGCCCTTCATGAGGCTATTTAGCTTTGCAGACTTCCTGTGTGCAAGGTGGCAGATGTCAAAGCACGGTGTAGAGCAGTGGAGGTACAGGACAGGGCACAGAGAGACATGGACACCTGAACAGAGGACAGCCAAAAGCAGAGAGATGAAGGGAGATATGTGGATGTGGGGAACTGAAATGCACCCTGTTGTCAAAAATTCAGGAGGGCTGCCAATTTTATCAGACTGCAGGAGCACCGCAACAGACATAACTTCAAAGACCAGGCATAAATACCATTTGAACAGTCTGTTCTGAACCAAGTCACACACAGCAATAGGTGTGAGTAGAGTATGTTTATTGCACCACTCTACTTGTTATAGCAATATCCCCCAAAATTTCCCCAAGTCACAAACAGTTCAATGAGTAAATCCAAGCACACACATGAACCTGATGCAACAAGTTCCCAAGCAAACGCACCCCACAAGGAAACTCCCTGAGGCAAGTCCAGAATAAATAGTCCAAATCCAAATCCAGATCCAAACCCAGGTTCAGGTTCAGGAACAGCCAACCAGACAAACCCAAGGATCACAACACAAAATCAATATACAAGGAGCACAGCCAAAGACACGCATGAAACCAAATGGCTATCTTCACCAACCACTCCCTGCCACATGCCTGACTATGTAATACACAACCCAGTCTTCCTCATTAGGAACGGTGAGGCTGCTTCTTCATGAGCAGCCTCACCGACCTGCAAGCTTCCTGTCTCTCCGCTCTTTGCATCCGCGGATCAGGCAAGGGAGGCAGCTGTTCTTCATCAGAGGCAGCCTGTCATCAATTGTCAGTGTCAACTGATGGCAGCCGTGCCTTTCCTCCCTTTTCCTGAGTAGGTGGCCGTTCATCCATCAATTGTGCCCCCCAATGCCTGATAGACCCGGGACTCTTCCACTCCTGGGCTGAGCGCTCCTGGGGACCCTGGATCCCTGTTTCTCACAGCCCTGGTTCCGACTCATCCTCCTCTTTCAAGTCAGAAACCAAAGGGTCCATCAGACAACACTGAACAAATGATCATTAAATGAACCTATAGTTCAATATTTATTGAACCTAGTTAGGGTTTAATATTTTCCATCAAGGCAACTATAAAGAAAAATAGAAAGAGACTAGAAAGTATCTTTTATGTTCATCCATAACTCTTCGATCTTTTTTCCTATGACTATTTAAACAAGACGGACTACCACAATGAAAGAAAAAATGGAAAACATTTATTTAGAACAGTGGTCCCCAACCTTTTGGGCATCAGGGACCGGTTCCATGGAGAGACGTTTTTCTGTGGACTGAAGAGGGTGTGGTTTTGCTGCCTGCATCCTGAAGATGGGGCTTTACTTGTTCGCGAGGCCCAGTTTCTGGCATGCTGTGGACCAGTGCCAGTCCATGGACCAGGGTTTGGGTCCCCCAATTTAGAAGATACACATTTACTTAAAGAACCTGGTACACAATTAAGATTTTCCTTATACTTCAACAAAGGCATATGAGCACAAATACTGTGGAAATATAGCAACAGCAGTTTATTGAACTGGCTCATTGATTAAAAGTTTTACTTCACCCACCTGCCAGGTGAAGAAGGTCCTAAAACCGGCCCCTGTTCACTCTATTTCTGCCACCCACAAGCTCTCCAAAAATGTTCACTAATAAGAGCCCTAATTATCACCTTCTAGGAAAAAATATATTTAACTAGAAATGGTATTAAAAAACATACCCATTTTATTTAACAAGTCCTTGGAACAATAGCCTAATTCCAAATTGAACTGACAAAAGAATTGAGGAGAAAAGATGCACTCTCATACTTGCTCAGATAGCAAATGTTATTCATATCTGTAATAGCTGAAGAAGGCATATGATTAACGCCATAGTGACTAACTGATACATACCTCCATTGCAAAGTGCTCTCTTTCCAAAGACGGAGATATCTCGATTCCTATGAATGGCCTGTATGTTTTTCTTATAAGTTGCAAAGAGGTTTTTTGACAATGGTCAAATGAATCCATCAGCTCAACTTCAATCTTTATAACCTTATATAAAAACTTGGTTGACTAATCTCCAATGTTCTTTGTTCTTAACAGCAGGAGACCAATGACTCAGTATAACTTGTTAGTTTTAATGAAACAATAGCTGGATCATCTCTAATTGTTGACATGTTCTGACATGAGCTTTTCCACCATGACTGTGAACATTTCTGGTGTCACATCTAAAAAAGGTTATGAGAGAAGTGCAAAAAGTGCAAAAGAGAGCAGCCAAAATAATCAGGGGGCTCAATCATTTCTCTATCACAAGTTGAGGTGATGGCCATTAACTTTAAAGGAGAACTTAAAGCTTTGTGTAGAACAAGTCTATCAAAAGCTATTAGTTTTAAGATTCAGTGTTGTCTCCAATTACTACTGCAGGGGTACAACAGGAGGAGATGCCTTTTCCTGCTTACAAACACCTCAGAAGCATCTGACTGGACATGGTAAGAGAGAAAATGCTGGATTAAAATGAACCTTAGATTGATTTTGCAAAGCCATTCTTATGCGAAAACAAACAAGCAAATTAATATTGTCTTCAATAAGGGATGAGCACCAGAAATATACAAGTTGAAAAGACTGCTTGAAATGACTTGCTGCTGATTCTCTAAGTTTTGTCTCATAAAAATATCTTACAATCTGAAGCCAGTTTAACAATGTTCTGTTTCAAAATGTTCCTCTCGTATTCTTCATCTTTTCTAGTTCCAACTATTTTTAATGAACAATGATAACAAGGATTGCATTTTTAAAAAATGTTTTGATAAAAGTCAAGATTATTGATTGTAAATATGAGCTACATTTTTTATTCAAAAGATTTGTATGGATGCTCATCTTAAAAGCATACATCTGTTGTCAAGTCTCAATGGTTGTGTTGACGCATCACAATAAGCCAAAGTGACATTATGATAAAGATATATGAACTTGGCAAATATTTTCCAAAGAATTATGCAAAGCAGAATATAGACATTTTAATAACTAAACAGTAAAATCCAACAAACCTGCTTCTCCCTGTAGCATCTTTTGGCAGCTGGTTCTTCATCCTCCTCCTGAGATATTCCAATGTTTTGGAAGTCCTCCAGTTCCAGGGCTTTGGCCTTGGCACACTCAATGACATGTTTGGGAAAGGCAGCTAATTCTGCTACATGGATACCAAAGCTCTGGTCACAGGCCCCTGAAGAAGAATCATGAGGAAGTCATTTTAATTTGAATGTTAATTTAATAACTTCAGACCACACAAAGAGCAGAATATGCACCCAAAACAAGATATTGGCAAGTATTCAGGTCAATAGCAACAATACATGTAATCCTCTACTTACAAAGTTACCATGTTCTTCTCACTTAGGACTACTGCAGCATCCCCTGGTCACGTGATCATAATTTAGATGCTTGGCAACTAGTTCATATTTATGATGGTTGCAGTGCCCCACAGGCATGTGATCACTTTTTGTGACCTTCTGACAAGAAAAGTCAATAGGGAAACCAGATTCACTTAACAATTATGTCACTAACTTAATAAATGCAGTGATTCACTGAACAATATGGCAAGAAAGGCCATAAAATGGGGGGAAACTCACTTAACTATCTCACTTAGCAACAGAAATGTTGTGCTCAATTGTGGTCGTAAGTCGAGGACTACTTGTAATCAACCCTTTGAAGTTGGATAAGACTACATATTCCCCAGATTTCTTATAGTTGAAAAATGCATCCCCAATTGATAGCAAATAAATTTGAAATTTTTCTATTTTTGTACAATGTATAAAGTGCAATGTAATTTCCATGCCAATCTATTAACCATTTTAATAAATTTCCATATATCATTGTACATTGAAATATCATCTAATGATTTCAAAATGTAGTGACAATAATTATAAATAAATAATAAATGCATATACAATTCTATATATATAGCCAAGATAAATTATATTTTGAGTAGAGGGTTGGATTAAAAGACCTCCAAGATCCCTTCCAACTCTGTTATTCTGTTATAATCCTGCACAAATATAACTTTCAAATTATTATTGACTTGATTGGTTATTCCAATATAAATATTCAAGCTGATATGCATTGTATCCGTTGTTATGAATTTAAGTCCTTCCTTACAAAAAAATTAAATATTAAAATGGGACAAATTGAAAATTGACAATTTAATTTTCTATATGAGATTTTTAACTCTCCTACTATATGTTCTTAATTTTAAGTCCACATTTTAAAAGTGAAAAATGAAACCATTTCTGTATCACTATCCTCTAATAAAGGGGTGTCAAACTGGCGGCCTGTGGTCTGGATGCATCACGCACAGGCCACGTCCACCCCAGCTCTACAAAGGCAAAAAAGTCACGCTATTATTATTATTATTATTATTATTATTATTTATTTGATTTTTATACCGCCCTTCTCCCGAAGGACTCAGGGCGGTGTACAGGCAAAGTAAAAACAGGCAATACAACATACAATTTAAAATGCAAATTAAAAAACTTATTTTATAATTGGCCTAAAAATTTAAAATATATAATAGATTAAAACCCCATTTAAAATTATTAATAGAAAATTTAAAATCAATAAAATTTAAGCCAGCCCCGCGCGAATGAAAAGATGTGTCTTCAGTTCGCGACGGAAGGTCCGAAGGTCAGGTATTTGGCGTAAACCCTGGGGAAGCTCGTTCCAGAGTGTGGGAGCCCCCACAGAGAAGGCCCTTCCCCTGGGGGCCGCCAGCCGACATTGCTTGGCGGACGGCACCCTGAGAAGTCCCTCTCTGTGGGAGCGTACGGGTCGGTGGGAGGCATGCGGTAACAGCAGGCGGTCCCGTAAGTACCCAGGCCCTAAGCCATGGAGCGCTTTAAAGGTCATAACCAAAACCTTAAAGTGCACTCGAAAGGCCACAGGTAGCCAGTGCAGTCTGCACAGGAGCGGTGTTACGTGGGAGCTACGTGTAGCTCCCTCTATCACCCGCGCAGCTGCATTCTGGACTAACTGAAGCCTCCGAGTGCACCTCAAGGGGAGCCCCATGTAGAGAGCATTACAATAATCCAAGCGAGAGGTAACGAGCGCATGAGTGACTGTGCACAAGGCATCCCGATCAAGGAAGGGGCGCAACTGCCGAACCAGGCGAACCTGGTGGAAGGCCCTCCTGGAGACGGCCGTCAAATGATCTTCAAACGACAGCCGTTCATCCAGGAGGACACCTAAGTTGCGCACCCTATCCTTTGGGGCCAGTAACTCGCCTCCAACAGTCAGCCACTATGTCATGGTAGGTCACGTGATACAATCAAGTTTGACATCCGTGCTCTAATACCTCATTCTCCATTTTTAATAACTGTTTACTTAAATCATCTCATCAACTACCGTGTTTCCCCAAAAATAAGACCCTGTCTTATATGTTTTTGAACCCCAAAATAAGCACTTGGCCTTATTTTCGAGGAGGTCTTATTATTTTGGGTCACATCTGATTTCCAGCTCTGTCTCCCTAACCCTAACCAGAGGAAATGGCGGGGATCGACTGTGCAAACGGTTAAATATTTTTGGGGAGGGCTTATTTTCACGGAGGGCTTATTTTCAGGGGAGGGCTTATTATCCGGGGAGGTCTTATTTTTGGGAAAACACAGTATTCTTTATCTGAATCTGCTGAAATCAGTCCCAATCAACAATTCAGCTGGCATTTCTCATAAATATATTATTAAGATAAATCAGATCCTAAGAGCTATATTTTCATAAAATCAAAGAAAGTAGAAATATAGGAAAGTATACTTTACAATCTATAAAGAGAAATATCTGAGACAATTTTTCAACTTTGCAAAGAAACAGTCACTCATTCTACAATAAAATAAAGCAGATTTTCTCTGTCCCAGTTGAGTAATGCATTTCACCTTTTTTCACACGGTACAACATTGTCAGTGTTTCCTTTGTGGTTAATGCTGTAACATGCAAGTTATTTACAGTGGGTATTTGATCAGCCAGTGCTGTCAATTCATGAAAATGAGTAGCAAACATAGCAAAAGCTTTCATTTTGCTGGCAATGTATTCAGAAATTGCCCAAGCCAATCCAAATCCATCATATGTTGATGTTCCTCTCCCTAACTCATCAATGATTATCAAAGAATGCTCGGTTGCAGTCCTAAAAGGAAAAAAAAGATATTAGACTCTACTTTTAAAGTAGAACAACTCAAAACATTTTTTCGTAACACATTTGTGTGCTTTATATCCACTAATATTTGCACTTTTGTTTGTACCTTTTATTTGCACTTTCTTACAAATTTGTGTGTGTGTGTGTGTGCGTGCAAGAAATTTACAGTGCAATTCACATGCCAGTTTGGAAATACACATTTTAAGATTGTGCTAAAATGTGACCTGAAGAATTTCTCTGCATCTCTATATTTCTCTATACACTTGATCTAAACTTACAGATGGGTTTGTACAAGCAGACCTTAGACGGAGATACTCAGGACAAGGGAAATCTGTAAGGAAGTCTTGTTTGGAGAATGCTGCAGCCCTTGTTCAATTCCTACCATTCCCATTCCCATTCCCATCCCCCACCCCCACCATCAGTATTCTACGCTCACTGGGCTGTTTGAACAAGAGGTTTTCAAGATTTTGTGATTCCTCTTGAGATTCCGCCCAATAAAACTTCCTTTTGCACAAGAGCAGTTCTCGTGCAAGCAATCAGTTGTGCAAGCAATTAATTTAACATAGAAAAGAATAAAGCCCTGAGGGTAGATATAGAAAAAAGCCATTGATTTCTTTAGGAGCAAGAGCAGAAGAAAACAGCAACTTTTCATTGAAGCAATGTAGCTAGGAGAAAAAAATGGGGGAATGAAAGATAGCTGTGGCAATAGGTAAGTGAAGGCAGAATAGATCTGACAGTCATCTGTATGTTCTTTAGAAGGGGCAGATCAGTAAGCCTGGAGAAACAGTCCTTTATCTTTCACACTTCTGAACAAATGTTATCAACTGCTCTTACCTAAGGATGGAGGAAGTCTCCAGCATTTCTGCCATGAAGGTAGATACCCCTTTCAGTTGACTATCTCCAGCTCCAACTCGAGCCAGGATGCAATCTACGACAGTCACTTCTGCAGAGTCACACGGCACAAAACATCCAATTTGGGCCATAAGAACAATCACCCCAGTCTGCCGTATATAAGTTGATTTTCCTCCCATGTTTGGCCCTGCAGAGCAAGTATTTCTCAAAAGTTAAATAAAACAAACTTCATATTTGCCATGTTTTTTTTTTACAGTCTTTAACTAGAATGTCTATTCTATATAACCAAATAATTATGGCTAACTCTGGCATCTCCCTTATTTCAGCTTCTGTATAAAAATGTTTTCAATATCTCCTATCATCTGCTTATAGGCAATAGAAAGCCTATGTCTCCACCCACAATCTAGAGCTCCCAGAACACCAGCTGTATGGGCAGCAATAAAGGATGCTGGGAGCTACAGCTCAGGAACATCTGGAGCACCAAGAGTGTTTCGCTCTTGCACAAGGGTCTAACAGACAACTGAATTTTAAAACAGGCAAGGCAACATTTCTGAATAAACAAAGTTTGAATGCCAGGATTCTCCTGGTGACTCACATTCATGACCCAAATGCAGACAGCAGCAAAAGGACTTATTTTCCCAGCAATGAAAGCAACAGAGCCTTTGGGATCGCCCTTCCTCTTATTATAAGCCTCTGCTGCTCACGCCCATTTGCCTCCTCATGGCTCATGACCAACTGATGAATGGAAGGTTAACCAGAGATGAAAGGTCCCTTGCCCATGGCCTAGCTTGGGAGAACCGTGACAAATGGGATTCTGTATTTTTAGTTCTATGGGGGTTTTTTCTTTAAAAAAGGGAAGGATTTTTCTTTTTAAGTATAGGATTTACAGCAAACTCCATGAAACTAATGAGTACTAAAAAAAATTAGCCGTAGGCTAATGTAATCCTCTCTTCCCACCCAGAAAAAAATAAGCTTACATTTAAGAAATGTCAAAATTAGAAATGGTCAGTTTCTTTTAAAAATAAAACAAAATACAAGAGAAATTACTGTAGGTTAGATTGGAAAACCAAAACAGCATCTCAGAAGGCACGGGACCAAATCATTTCTACACTATTGCCAAGAAATCATCATATATTTACCAAGTCTGTAAATACTAGGAAAGTGTAGGTATGTCCAGTTAGGGGGAAAAGAAAAGCTCTCCCCAGCAACCATAAAATCACAGCAAAACTGTTTCACCAAAGGTGTTGTGGGAGAAGAGAGGCTGGGAAATGCCTAGAACTGAGAGTAAGATAACCAAGGATGCATTCTTCAGACTTCCTCGTGTTTATTTATAAGGGAGGGAATTAAAATCTTTGGGGTAGATGAAAGCACCATAAAATTACTTGGGCATTTTGTTGGGACAGCATTCTACGAGAGGAAAAGTCTGGTTTTTTTACACGGAAACAAAAGGAGAGTGGATGTTTCAAATGCACAGGGATACATGAGAATTGAACAGAACATTCAAAGGTCAAACTGGTCATCTGTGCCCTCACTTGCATAGACCTCACCTAAAAACTCTAAAGCATTTTACAGATTAAAGTGCTGCAGATCAATCGTTTTCAAGGTATGAGTCATTCAATTTGAAGAACTGCTACAGAGAACAATAAGTTTAAAAAAACACCCAGATTTACAACTGAGCTGTGGGCGGAGGAGGGAAAGGTTACTTTTATTTGGGACTTCCCGGAAAAGGAAATAAGGAGGAGGAACAAAAAAAAAAACAAGAACAGGGAACAAACTGAAGGTGTGGGTTTGCTCCAGACTTTTTCCACAGAAAGCCCAACCCCCACCCAGGCAGCCACAGCTGTTCCAAGTTTATTGCTTTATTTGCATATCATGAAAATCATCCCCACTAATTTGGAGAGCAGCAGTGCATCAATTCCCGTTTTACAAGTGAAATTTGGGTGCATGAGGCTTACTTGAAAATGCCTCCCTCTAGAGTCTAAAATTGACTGAACACCTAAACACAAAATACTCTTGGAACAACTGTTATGCCATCTTTTTCTGTCTGTTTAAAGGCAAAGCTTCAAGCCTTTTAAAGCATCCACATAAAAAAATTTGCAGTTCAAACAGGGTCAGAGGGGGAAGACCATAAACATGATATAAAAATGAAGTCTCACCAGTTATGATGTGGAACATCTGTTTGTCCTTCTCAAAAGTAACATCATTTGGGATGAAGGCAACATCATCTTGAACTTCAATGCAAGGGTGCCTGGAAGCTTTCAAGATAATTCTTCCTTGCCCTTTTTCTAGAATAACTGGGCGCACATATGGTATTGGTGCTGAATTTGATGCATGAGCAAAACTGACAATGGCATCTAGCTGGGCAATGACATCATTGAGAATTTGAATGGGTTCTTTATACCCTATTGAAAAGAAAGAATGTTCAGATATTTTTCTCACTATGCAGAAATCAAAGAGAATTCCTAATGTTATTTTAGTACCATTCTCTGTAACCAGTTTGGTCAAACTGTGATCAGTTTGACATAGAATTTCACCCAATATATTCTTTTCATTTAGAGTTGGATTTTTATTTCACTGTAATTTTATAACCGGGGTATATAGACTGATCTTTAGCAAATAAAGTTAGTCCTACTTAATAACTTGGATGAGAAATCAACAAAAAAGATCAAGGCTAAACAAAAAAGAAAGAAAAAACCTAGAATATAGCAGGAAGCTGCTTCCACATCATTGTTCCATTTATGAAATCATCAGGAATCAAATTGATTTTTTATAACTAGAGAGGAAAGATCCCTGGGGAATTCCAGTTTGATAGTCTCAGCTTTATATGTTTCAGTTTTAAAATCCCTTCAGATATTAGATTCAAATTCAGTCAAAGTTAAGTTCCAGCAACCAATGGGGCTTAGGCTGCTGAATCCAGCTGACTCAATTAGTCCTTCTTCTCCAACTTAGTGTTATATATACTAATGCCATCAACAGGGATCAAAAGCCCATTAATGCAAGAGATTCTCAGAACAGGATATAAAGAATGCCAACAGACAACCCTGGCACTTACAACTGAGAATGAAAAATGGAAGACAGAAAGTTCACTACACAAAAGGAATCATGAGAAAAGGGTTTGAGTCAAGATGAGATACAACTTCTACATTAGACTCATATCCCTCAGTAAAGTGAGTTCTTGAGTTACTATATTTAGTTTCTATCTATGTTGTTTCAAGAGTCGGAGAAACTTAGCCAAGTTCATGCTGCCTTAAATGAGCCTGAAAACAGCATGTCAGAAGCAGTAAGTTTTGTTGTTATATCTGGTAGGGATTGCCTAAGGGTATGTTTGAATGTAACTATGAGCTTGTTGAGGAATAGCAAATTAAAGGATTAACAAGCCAGCAGAGGGGGAAAGTATGATAGTGGTGGCCCTACACTTTCATTTCCTGAAATATAAGATGTATAAAACAAGTTCTGGACCAGGCCTACAAATAGATTTACAAAAGCTCCAGCCTCCTCATACTATAATTAAAACAAAGCTGGATCTTCTTACTACTTGAAGGAATAATGAAGCTGTTTCCCGTGCCATGTGTATTTTTGAGGACTCAGATCATCTTCCAAGTAAGGTCTTTATTCGGTCATCACTTCTTATATATAGTTTTATATATAAGAAGTGGTTTACATAGGGTTGTCTTTGGAGAATACTCATGAGCAGCAGCTAGTACAGAATATTTCAGTTCTTTTTCTCAAAGAGGAAGTTGCAGACAACATACTCTCAAGACAACTGCAAGGGCACCATGCTTCTTCCAGTGACATGTCAAGCCTGAATATCTTGAAGGAGTCTCTTCTACCTTCCCTTTCAGATTAAAAACATGCAGCTTGGGCTCTGTGTGAAGACATCAATACAATGGAATGGTCTTCCCAATCAGATTCATCTGACAGTTCTTGTTAAGCAAGAAATGAAGACCTGGTACATTAGGGTCATAAATTAAGACAGTTGTAAAGTGTTTTTAACTTTGTTGCAGCAGTCATTAAGCAAAAACCATGGTTCTAAAGTAACCGCCAGGGTCATTAAGTGAAGCTATTGTTTGTTATATGCTATTTTCGCTGAAAATCAGAAGTAAAGATCAGTTTTCAGGAGAAAAAGTTATACATCATAGTCACGTGATTACAGATCCAGAAACAGCTGTAAATGCAAGTCGGTGATTGAGCACCCAAAATGCAGTTATACGACTGGATATAGGGGAGGGGTTATTGGAACTTTAGTACTGGGTCGTAAATACCTTTTGAGTTGTCTGTCATAACTTCAAACGGTTGCTAAGCAATTGGTTGTTGAGGACTACCTGTATGTATCTATCTGACAAGAATCGACTGACCTGATGACACACAATCAATTTTTGTTTCATTTTACTTTCTTTGCTTTCAAAAATGTTGAGAACTATCTTTTTAGCGTTTGTAAGCACACTTTGAATATTACTGTTTAAGCAGAAAATGAAGGTTGATAGTTATGTAAAAACAAGCATGCCAAATACATATAAACATAATTCACAGAAGACATACTAATGTAGCTTTTTATTATTCATTTTTTGTGTTTTGTATAGTTTTCTTTTTCTGGATAAGAAAAAATATTTGATAAACAGATTTCTATGTGAGCGAAAGTAGATTCTTGCTATACTTAGACTCAATCATATTCAGACAAAAACACAACAAAGGGGATCAATGAACCTTTGGCTTTTCACCTCCCCCAGCCCATATCAAAGTCTGAGATCCACTAGCTTTAACCATTAAAGTCTAGGAATGAAGGCAGTAAAGATACCACTGTAATCATCCACCACATAGGCCTTTTTGTCAGATAACCATAATAGAGAAACGATTATTCAGTTATAAATTATAATTCAGTTATAAGGATAAAATACTTACTATTTAATTACACAAAACAATAACAAAGTAATAACTTTTGCTCTAATTTTTGCAATCAGATATTGAGGAATTCCATGCTGATTAGCAAAACATATCTACAAATCACACAGAGTTATAACCATGGTTACGTACAACACTGACTATTGCTTTGAGGAAGTCAAGGCAAAATGCTTTCTATCATTTAGCCACATTTGGTGTGATATGCTAAATAATAAGTGTGTTCCATCAAATTCAAAATGCAGCAATCTAGGCAAGAAAGGACCAAAAATCCCATCTATAATTTTTATAATTAGGTGCTTTGATTTTAAAGGAACTATCATTTCTTTATTTCCTTTCAATGGGACCTGCTCTGAACATCTGTATTCAGCAAATAAGCAACTTGTTAATGCAGATGGTCCTGGACTTGCAATCAAAACAGCACAGCGATGCATTCATAAAGTGTAATTGCATTCAAAAGCCATGGCAATCCCTGCAGTCCCAGTTATTATCATTAACTGAATCCCACAGTCATTAGGAGACACAACTTCTCGCCGACTTCCCACAACCAAAATCAGTGGTGAAGTTGCAACGTCCTAAGCTGTTTGGCAGGCAAGTAGCTGCTGCCAAGTGGGAGCGGAAGTGAGGGTGCAGGACAGATCGGGGGGGGGAGGATTGGAGAGGATTCATGGTAGTGCAGGAGAGGTGCCATGTGGGTCAGGGAAAGTGTGGGAGAGGTGCCACATGGGTTGGGGAGGATATGCTAGGCTGCACAAGTGGCCAGCAGAAGCACAGAAGAGCTGGGGAGGGTATGCAGGTGGAGACATACCTACAACTTGTGACCTTCCTTCCACTTCTCCACTGACCTTTTGGGGAAGCCAGCAGGGAAGGTTGCAAATAGTAATCAAGTGATTTCAGGATGCTTGGCAAGAGGTCCTAAGTGTGAATGGGCTGCCAAGCAAATAGGTCGCAATAGAATAGAATAGAATAGAATAGAATTTTATTGGCCAAGTGTGATTGGACACACAAGGAATTTGTCTTGGTGCATATGCTCTCAGTGTACATAAAAGAAAAGATACGTTCATCAAGGTACAACATTTACAACACAATTGATGATCAATATATCAATATAAATCATAAGGATTGCCAGCAACAAGTTATAGTCATACAGTCATAAGTGGAAGGAGATTGGTGATGGGAGCTATGAAACGATTAATAGTAGTGCAGATTCTGTAAATAGTCTGACAGTGTTGAGGGAATTATTTGTTTAGCAGAGTGATGGCCTTCGGGAAAAAACTGTTCTTGTGTCTAGTTGTTCTGGTGTGCAGTGCTCTATAGCGTCGTTTTGAGGGTAGGAGTTGAAACAGTTTATGTCCAGGATGCGAGGGATCTGCAAATATCCAGGATGCGAGGGATCTGCAATCACATAACCATGGAGGTGCTGGGATAGCTGTAACTCTGAGGACCAGTTGCAACCACCATTCATTCAGCGCCATCGTAATTTTCAACAGTCACTGAATGAATATTCCTAAATCAAGGACTATCTGTACGTTAATAAATTAGAGACAGTTATTTGAAGGCTTCCAGCATTTAGTGGATAAATTGATAAATGGGTCTCATGGCATCTAATTATGTTTTATTTCATTCTATAGTGAATGAAAGATTCAGCAAGCAAAGAGGCTAAAGACTATGTAAATGAACCTTAAATTTTTTTTAAAGAAAGAAAAATCCCTAGAAGTTTATCCTATCCCCACAAACCTATTCTGATATATATTCAATGTCTAGAATCAAAAATTACTATTTAGACCAATGAATGCAAAGTATTGCCTATTGCTTGGAACATTATGTACCAAATGTTTAGGCAGCCACTAGTCATGAACTCTCATGCAATCTGGAACAGCTTATCCAACAGAAAGCTACAAGTTAGTCCATTTGCCTGTATCATAATCTTACCCATGTTTATGTTATCTATTCATCACTTCCCTACCTCCTAGGGGAAAGCTTTTTCTGCTCTACCTGCAAGAAGTGATAAAAAAGGGTACTTTGGTTTATCATTTTTTTATACCAGGGGTCTCCAACCTTAGCAACTTTAAGACTTGTGGACTTCAACTCCCAGAATCCCTCAGCCAGCAAAGCTGGCTGAGGAATTCTGGGAGTTGAAGTCCACAAGTCTTAAAGTTGTCAAGGTTGGAGACCCCTGGTTTTATACCATGGCAAAGGTATACATAGCCAAGAATATTTGCCAAAATTCATCTGTGTAAATGACAAGCATGTTGCAAATTTGTTTTTAAAATGGCAAAATTAGTATTTAAAACTCACAAACTGTTAATTCCTGTTAAAGCTAAAATCCCATTTTGCCTAAGTTGTGACTGTAAAAGAGACAGAAATACAGAGTTCCTGCATTCCCTTTCTTGGAACAAAATAATCTACTATGCTATGCTATACAAATATACAATACACACTAAAGTAGATATATATACTATACTAAACAAGGTCAACTACTTCAATTTCCATGACAAAATGGAACATCACTGAAACTGACAGCAGACATTTTCCTGGGATTCCAGAAAGCCCTTAAAATCTGGCTCTGCTTCATATTTGTCAAGACCCTTTTCGGTTTTTATTGTTGCAGTTGTTTTTAGACCAGGCTGTCTTCTATTACTTTATGTTTTTAACCCTTTTAATTATGTATTAGATTTTGGTAAGCCAACCAGTCTAGTGGAGTAAGCACCCATAACGAATTAAAATCTATCTATCTATCTATCTATCTATCTATCTATCTATCTATCTATCTATCTATCTATCTATCTTCCATTCATCCATCCATCCATCCATCCATCCATTTTGGTTTAAAGGGAGAGTGGATACAATTTGATGGGAGTGAAGACTAAGTAAGAATGACAATATGTTTTAGCAGAAATTAGTTGTGTGAAGTTTCTATCTATATGCTTTCTGTTTATTCAACACCATTTTTTGCCTTTAGAATTGGTATTATTGTTTATTATACCAAATGATGAACTAAATGAAATTCTGATTGAGAACGGATATTAACATATTGACAATTCCTCATGATAGAATTTAGAAAAATTCTAAATTCAATGCAATTTCAAAAGCAAGCATGTAGTCTTACCTGATGCAACATTGATTATTTCTTTAACTACAGCATCTTGCATTTCTTCATATTCTTTTCTGTTCTTCATATAGTCTTCATTAATATCTTTCAATGCACTGGACATAAATAAAAAAGCCAGAAATGTTTGCAACATTTCACATTGTAATATTCCACTGTTTTCCCAGGAACGCAATCATTTTCCAAGTAGCATATTTTGGTAGTATTCAGCAAGTTCGCACCAGCTTGGGCAAACCAGTAGAGGAAATTTGGCCTGGGTCGCCGAACTGGTAGCGAAATCTGGCTGCCACCCCCCACACCCCGGTCGCTTACCCGCTTGACACCTGCCCGCTCACCCCACCCATCCCAGCCTTATATGTTGCCTTTGCTTCGCCATGTGGCCCAGCTACTCCCTGGCTCCGGCCTTGGCCCAAAGCTACCACCCGCCTCGACCAGGTCAGGGAAAGCCATTCCCCAGCTCTGGCCTTGCCCTGGAGCCACTGCCTGCTTGCCATCCACCTCAACCAGATCAGGGAATGCACCATTTCCTGGCTCTGGCCTTGCCCAAGAGCGTCTACATGTTCTCCTTTAAGTGTGACGCGTTGCCCCGTTTCTCCTCCTTTAGAGGCCCCAGCCCTTAATCTCCCCGCTTCCTCCCCCACAACCATCCTTTCATCATCCCACAGCTGTGACCTTACCTTCCTCCTGTGGCTGGCTGCCAGGGAAGGCAAGTTAGGGCTGAACCTTTGCCGCTAGGCTCCCCACCAGCCCGCATCTCACTCCCCCCACTTGTCGTGAGATGCTTGCAGCCACCTCTTTTTTTCAGTGCGGTTGGAGGTGGTGACTGCAGGCTTCTTGCAGTCGTAAAATTACTGGCTTCCGGCTCCGCTACTCAAACGCACCTCCACTGCCCTGTTCTATGCACCAGCCGCCCAGGTACACCCCATTGCCTGCTGCCACTGCGCTGGAGGGAATTGCCCGGCTAAGTCCCTCTGGCGCAGCAGGCAACGGGATGCGCATGCACAGCCAGCATGAAGAATGGGTTGGCGATGGCAGCGGCTTTTTCGGTGTGTTCAAGACCTCCAGTAGTTTTTGGCACCCTCTGCTGCTGGAAAGCTTCTTGCAGTCACGCCGAAAAAGAGAGCTTGCCTTCCCCTCTGCCACCAGCTGCCGTGGGAGGAAGGTAAGTCCAAAGAAAGAGGTGGTCATGGGGGAGCAAGCGGGGTATCTCGCAACAAGGAGGGAGAGATGTAGGCAGGCGGAAGCCCAGCAGTGACAGCTCAGCCCTGGCTTGCCTTTCAATCTGCCACCAGCTGTCACGGGAGGAAGGTAAGCCCGAAGAAAGAGGTGGTTGTGGGGGAGGAAGCAGGGCTAGGGCCAGGGCCTCTGAAGGAGGGGAAACAGAGCAACGTGTGCAACTTGCAAAGGGAGAGCAGGTGGCATGCAGGATTGGGCCAGGCCTTTGACAAATTAGGCCAGGCCTGGGCAGAAAATAGGTAGAAAGAATAGGAATTTCCTATTGTGTTCTGTGGCCGTAGCTTGGCAGGAGAGGAGGTCATGGGACTGAGTGGGCGTGTTACATCAAGTTGGACACACCCACTCAGTCACATTCCCCCGCCAAGCCACGCCCACAGAACCAGTATGAAAAAAATTTGAATCTCACCACTGCTGTTCAGGGCTAAAACCAGGAATAGAACTGACTTGTGATGTTGACATTACCTGTTAGAGAACTTCACCCCATTTTTCTGGGTTTCCAAGATCTTATATTTCGCATTATTCCGCAGAACCTTCTCTTCTCTGTAGGTAATTCTGAAAAAATGTCCAAACTGTGCATTGCATTCTAATTTGATACTCTTGCCAGGTTCCAAACCTTTTTTTTTCATTTGGGAAGGAAAGAGGAAATAGCATTGATGACTGATTATGGCACCATAAAAGCACACAAATCACACTTCATTATCTTCACTCTGTGATCAAATTTTTTCCTTGGTTTTGCTGATTAACATTGTACCAGGTTCCTTACTGAAAAGCTAACTGACTAATCATAGGACTTGGAGAAAGTCATATCATTCAGCTGGCCAGATAAAAGCAGCCGAGAAATTTTCATTAATGGATCTCGCAACAATAGAGGTATATCTAATTTATAACATCATCACAGTACCTAAAACAGTGGGTAAAAGAACCAGGCTCTTATTAAATATTTTGGTTCAGAAAGCTCCGTAAGCCATAGTCTACAATCAAGAAGTATGAGATTTTCAGTTTTAAAAATGCCCACCTCAATCTATAGTGCAACTTGGTAAAGACAAGGTAAAGTTAAGGTAAAAATAAAGTTAACCCAGAATTGAGTTATATAATGACTATAATGATAATTGGGGGTGGGGAAGTACAGAAGTAATTTGTCACTGGCTTCTTGTGGGATGTTTTTCAACTTCCCATAGAAGTAACAATTTAGGGCCAATTTTCTTTAGTTTCAAATTCAGACAAGTAGATGCTGCCATTTGCTGAGACAAATAAAATGTAGGTGTTTAAATAAGACCATGTATTGAATTTCTTTGGACAGCATTATCAAATAAAATTATATAATTAATCTGTCAACAGGATAATCTTACCTTCATTTCAAAATTACAAACATTCTAGGATTAGTAATAGCTGTTTTCTACAGCCTATTTATTCTTTATATAATAATTCCCATTATGGCATATCAATTTAGCAGTCAAAGTTGCATTAGGTGGATCTCCTCAATGTACTGACATATATAGAAAGCCGAAGGAGAGATGCAGTTCAGAAGTATGGTGCCTCTGACTCCACAGCTTTTGCAGTTTTTAACATTTTCAGTAGAAGTGAAATGACAAGCAACTAATGTGGGGTGGGGCAGAGCTACAACATCATTGACTGGGCATCCTTGAATACTGAAATAATTTTCCAGAATTTTTCCTTCAGAGTGTCTTTTCCACATCAAGGACCCCTGAAGATACATAAAAGTGGTATGTATTCATTGAAGACCCTGAATGCGTACAGTGAATAAAAGCAGGGTACTAGCAGAACCGAGAAAGTTCAAAGTAAATATCAGTAGTAGTGGGAAAGCTTATCTGACTTTCTTATTGAAGAAACCCTAATAAGTTTCCAAGAAGGGATTAAAAGAGCAATATGCTGCCACTTTACCTAACCTGGTGCCTCCAGATGTTCTGGGTTACAACTCCCAGAAATCCCCAGGCTGGAGAAGGCTGACATGTGGCACTGCATTTTAGGCTGTGAACCTGTCTTAAGCAAGTCAATATTGATGGTGACTTGAAAGGAGAAAGAAAAAACTCAACAAACTTAAAAATACTTCTTGGTAAAATAATTTTCACCCTCCAACATACTTAATTCCTTGGCTGCAATTTTCAGGACACCCTGCATTTTTTCTTCCAGTTTATCCATACTTTTTCTCAATTCAGCAAGATTGGGGTCAATGGAAGGTTTGACAAGGTATTCATGACTTTCCACCTAGGAAACAAATTTCACAAAATTTGCACTCTTATTACAAACTTAGTTTACAAATAAGGTGTAGTAACTAAAACTTTCATTAATCAAAAGAATTTGGAAAAATAATCACAAAAATCATTTAATTTTGCAGCCAAAGGGCTAATCAGACCTTTCAGCAAAAATAATGATTTGTTCAAGTGTACCACTATAAAGCATGTGCTGGAATCTCCCTTTGTAAACTCTTTATTTCTAGAAAATCAACACAGCAGCAGGTGAGGGCATTATTGTGCTACAATCTGCCTTATTTCATCCAGGAAAGAACACCATTATAACTCAAGGAAACCTGTTCAACTTTCCTTCTTCTAAAGAGATTCTGTTGTTAACATTCCAAAGGTACTATATTAATATCCCATTTTCCTTCTTTAATAGAGGACTAAATACTTAAAAAAAGATAAACAAAAAACAAGGGTTTGGAATGGAAAGCAACATTTGGATCCTCTTCTTATTACATGGAACAAGGCAAGGATTCTGCACAATAAAAGCTCTATCTGGAAACACCAATCATCCAGAAATCTGCTTCACAGGAAAAAACCATTATTTCTTCCATGCATAAATCAAAACAACAAACTGAAATTGCATAGTTCAAAAGAAATTTAGAATGCAATGTATTACAATTATAGTGGAGTTCTTCAACGCCTGAGGAATTCCTCTCCCTGCACACAAATGGAGTAAATCTAAATCAAATCTTAAATCTTTCAATCACAATGCTGTATCAGCAATTGAATATATCTGTCCTCAATAGAAATTCAAATTTTATTTATAAGTCATTGTTCTTATCATAGCAACAACACTAATGCTTCAAGTCTGAGAGAGTCCTGTGATAAATACTCTTGTATAAACTCCATTATTTAGAATAGAATAGAATAGAATAGAATAGAATTGTTTATTGGCCAAGTGTGATTGGACACACAAGGAATTTGTCTTGGTGCATATGCTCTCAGTGTACATAAAAGAAAAGATACCTTCATCAAGGTACAACATTTACAACACAAATGATGGTCAATATATCAATATAAATCATAAGGATTACCAGCAACAAAGTTACAGTCATACAGTCATAAGTGGAAAGAGATTGGTGATGGAAACGATGAGAAGATTAATAGTAGTGCAGATTTAGTAAATAGTTTGCTAATATTTGCTAATATACCCCTGTAATGGGCACCATCTAAGAATGCATCCACAATTATCTATAGACCAATCTTCTCTACCTTTTAAAAAACAAAGTGGCCTGAGCAAGAACTCCTATACCTTGAGATCAAATAATGAGAGGGAGGGAAGGGAAGGGGGGGGTTACTCAAGGTTTTTTTGTTTGTTTGTTTTTTTGCTTTTTAATTTCCCTAGGAACAGCAGTTAGCTCTGTGGGAAAAAAGGAAGAAAAGAACCCACATCCAATCTAAGTTGTGGGGTTGAAGATATTCTGGATGCAGAACATCTAGATAATAATTGCAATAACAAAGGGAAGAAGTAAAGTAGAAAGGAGGGTGAGGGAAAAGTGGATGTGTGAGGCTGACATTCTGAGGGTAACTGACCTAGAAGTGGCTATTTGTAATCCATGTCTGAAAAATTGACAAAGGAGATGATCAGAGCAAAGACTATATTCTAGCATATCAAATACTTTTACATAAAAATACAGTTACATAAGTAGTGAATGAAACCATTGCTGGGGTCGAAAAAAAAGGAGGGAAAGCTATAAAAACCATGATTTATGGGTTTCCTAACAATGTCATTTTTTTTTCTTCCTGTAGTGAGAGTAAGAGAAATCTTATTTAATTTGCCCCTTTAGAACAACACGTTTTTATTCCTATACCAAAATGGAGGATTTATCATTTATCTCCTTCCTGCCAGTTTAATTTTTAGTATCCACTAACCCAGTGATGGCTAATCTTTTTGCTACTGTGTGCCAGAAGGGGGAGTGGGGGGTTGCGCGCATGCCCACACCCATAATTGTATGTGCCCCGCCCCTGCACATGCAAACACCACCCCCCGCTCCTGGCACGCGATGGCCCGGTAGGCCCGTTTTTCTTCTAGTCCGGAAGTGGGCAAATGAGCCGTTTCTGGCATCCGGAGGACCTCCAGAGGGTTGGGTGGGGAAGGCTGTTTTCGCCCTCCCCAGACTCCTAGAGAGGCCCTGGAGGCTGGGAACAGCAAAAGACGGACCTTACGGTCCCACCAGAAGTTGGCAAACAGGCCATTTTCAGCCTCTGGAGGACCTCCGGGCGGTGTGTGGGGAAGGCTGTTTTTGCCCCTCCCCCAGACTCCTAGAAAGGCCCTGAAGCCAAAGAAAAACAGGCCTTCCCCACCACCACCCTCAAAGGCCCTCCGGAGGCAGGAAACAGCCTGTTTCCCTACTTCTGGTGGGCACAAAAAGCTCGCAAATCAGCTGGCCGGTGCGCCCATTTGCGCCAGAGCTGAGCCTGCATGCCCACTGATATGGCTATGCGTGGCACGTGTAGCATGCGTACCATAGGTTCGCCATTATGGCACTAACCCCTTGTAAGTACAACCAAAGATCTATTATATGAGGAAAAGCTTAAAACAGCAGTGTCAATTAGCCAAAGCTCAAGAAGCCCAATATTATTACAGGTAGTCCTTGACTTATGACCACAATTGACACAAAATTTTCATTGCTATGCAAGGCAGTTAAGTGAGTTTTGCCCCATTTCATGATTTTTCTTGCCACAGTTGTTAAGTTAGTAACACAGTTGTTAAGTTAGTTGTTAAATGAATCTGGCTTCCCCATTGACTTTGCTTGTCAGAAGTTTGCAAAAGTTGAACACTTGACCTTGGGACATTGCAACTATCACAAATGCATCCTAGCTGCCCTGTAACTCTCATTAAGTGCAAGTAACGGTTGTAAGTCATTTTTTCCAGCACTTTGGTAACTTCAAACAGTTGTGAAACAAATGGTCCTTGAGTTTAGAACTACCTGTAATGCAAATTTCTTCCCTTGACAACAGAAGTGGGTGGATCAGCCAGACAGGCTTCAAATCCACCATGGGGAAAGAGATGTGATGCATCACAGAGAAAAACACAGCAGTTAAAGGAGCAACACTCAAGTCTTAAAAAGCATAATCTTGATGGTTTACCAGTTGGAAATAAGAGGAGAGAAAAATGACTAAGACTTAAATTCTGTAAGAAAATCTTATGGAGGAAAAGAAGAATTGTCTAGAAGAAGAATAGGCAGAAAATGGGACCATGAATTGTCCAACTCTGATTTATGGAATTCACTGTCACAAAATAGTTCCACAGTTTGAAATATCTGATGGTCTCTCCTAGCCCTTTAATGAAAAAATAATAGCATTTTCTGTACTTGAATTATTTTAAAATTGTTTTTATGGCTGGACTGTATACTACCTAGAGTCACTTTTCTTAAGATGGGTAGACATATAAATATGATTATATAAATCAAAATGCACTAATGATTACTATCTTTTCTTTTATGTACACTGAGAGCATATGCACCAAGACAAATTCCTTGTGTGTCCAATCACACTTGGCCAATAAAAAAATGCTATTCTATTCTGTTCTGTTCTGTTCTATTCTATTTCTATTCTAATAAAGATGACTCTAAAAGAAACAGAGACATCCAGACCATGTCAATCCTGGACCACGAATTATGTGGATTGAAGAAGTATGTATATTGGTTCTGCCGTGGGTTGATTTCTCTCCAAACGTCTTTTAAACTTAGCTCTCCGGTCATTTCAAAGAAAGTCTTTGGTAGTGTTCCCCTTTCATAATTTTTTTACTTCCTATTTTGTAGTCTTTTTTTGGGTCAACCACTGCATTGAAATCCCCTAGTAAATATATATTATCCATTTCCAATTCTACAATTTGCTTGTGTAATTCACTGTAATATTCCTTCTATTTAATGTTCGGTGCATATATGATTGCAATTAATATTCTAAATTAATATTCTTTAATATGAAATCATTATTGATATTTCAATCAGTAACATTCTTTCCTCTTTGTCCACATGTATTTGTTTGGGTTTTAACCAGTCTTTTATATAAACTGCAATTCCCCTTTTTTTTTGTTTTAGCTGATGTCGAAAATAGTTTACTTAATTTGGGGGATTCCAGAAGGTTACCTTCCCCTTTTTCATGTGAACTTCCTGTAAACATATAATGTCCATATTATGTTTTTGCAATTTAGCAATTACTTGTCTTCTTTTTATCGGTGAATTTAATCCATTTATGTTGACCAAAAGTAGTTTCACTTCTTCCTCCATTCCGCTACTTATTTGTCGCCATTATTCCTCTCCTTTGTCTCGTTTCCCTTTGTTTTGTTGTCCTCGCTCCATCTCTTTCTTGAACTTCTACATCATTTCTTTCTCTTGTGTCTTGTTCTAGTTCCTTTTCCTCTAGCTGTTGCTCCTCTTGACTTTTGGTTTCCAACTCTTCTCTACTGTCCAATTCTTCCTCTATATATCGCTCATAGAATTCCTGGGCTTTATCTATTGTGTCTATCCTTATTTTCTTATCCTGCCATGTTATTAATATACCTCCGGTATCAGCCAGCAGAACATTATTTTACTTTTTATTAATTGTGTTCCCACAACACTATCTTATGCCTGTCAAACCACCTAGTAGGGCTGTAATATCTATTATCCTTCTCATCTTTTCATCTTTTTTATTTCTTATGACTATAACTTTGTTGTATCTCATGATTTATGTTGATTGCTTTTATCAGTATCCTGTTATGATTTATGTTGATTATTTAGTATTCTACGACTATCACTGAATGTTGTATCTTATGATTTATGATGATTGTATTTTATGATTATGATCATAATTTATCACTTTCTGCTTGTAGGTACGCTAAGAGCTTATGCACCGGAGACAAATTCCTTGTGTATGTCCAATCACACTTGGCCAATAAAGAATTCTATTTTATTCTATGTAGAGTAATGAGACCGCAGAGATGATCTATTCTAAACACCAGCATTGACTGAGAGAAGCACAGAAGATGAGCCAAATCAAGTGAAAAGTTTAAAAGCCTGCTTGTCTGCATTTAGCAGTTTACAAGATAGCCTGATCAGTGTGTTGCAAGATATCTAAACACGGGTCTGTAAATGATCTATAGCTATACCCAAAATACTGAAAAACTAAAATGTTCCACTTATTACTATGGATCTACTGATTGACAATATGTCTCTTTTTATATGGAAAGCTGAACCATTTTATTTATTGAAAGTTGAAAGACAGAAATAGTCTTTCTCTGAAGGTGAAAGCAAAAAATATGTCCTACAGATGGTAATCTGCCTTATTACACAAACCATTAATGTGTAATGGTACAATTGTTCCTGACTTTTAGAAGTTGTTAGTCAAAGCTAAAAAAGCATTTTTTCAAAGACTTCTCAAAAGACTTTATCACTCAGCTGATGCATTGTTTTTATTTTTAATACAGTACAAAACTCTTCTGTTGTTGAGATTTCACAACCAAACAAAGAGTATGGACAGGGGAAATAGATGTACCATAACAGAATAATTGCAGAAGAATTGAGATATTTTCCATAATGAAAAACGAATAGAGAAAAAGGGAAACATCAGAAGTTAAAGGAAATAAGACCAGAGCTTTTAAAAATTAATAGCATACAAAATCTTTGTAGTGAAAATCAGACATAAATGTAGATTAAACCTGATCACTTTCACTACTCAAGAAATTTCCATCAACTTCCATACAGCGAAAATGAAAGTGATTCGCAACTGTTCTCATGTTAGAAATGAAGCAGTAAAAAACCACAAAGAATTCAAATTAAAGTACAGCAAAGGGTTAGAATAAATCAGCATTCAATCAATCAATCAATTAACAATTAAAGATAAAAGTCAAAACGAAAAAAGAAAACTTCAAGAACTGCAGTTAAAAACTGAGATGCATTTCAAAAGAACAAACAGCTGAAAGGAAAAGATGAAGATCCAACTGTCTGGTCGCTCCTACTGAAAATTGCAACCATTGGGATTTCTCTTTCCTGGTAGGTCCATGATCATCTAAGGGTCATTCCTAGTTGCTCCTGTTCAAATCGGGTGACTGCACCACTAAAGCTGGCTCTTTGGCAGCAAAATTATCTGTTTGCCAGCAGAAGGAAAAAAACTGCCCTGCCGCTCAGTGCATCATTTTCAGAGAACTGATTTTTTTTCCTTTGAATTTAAAATTACTAGTAGCACAGTAAAGAACTGGAAAGAGTGTACAGAAGAGCAAATAAGATGGTGAGAGGCTTGGAGGCTAAATCCTATAAACAATGGTTAAAGAAATGAGTATGACTAGCTTAAAGAAGAAAACAGTAAGGGAAGAGCTGAAAGCCATCTTCCAATCCTTGAAGCTGCCTATAAAATATAATTCAAAACAATGATTCTATAGGAGAGCTAGTTTGGTGTAGCGGTTAAGGCATCAAGCTAGTAACTGAGTTCTAGTCCTGCCTTAAGCCAGCTGGATAATCTTGGGCCAGTAGCTCTCTCTCAGCACTAGAAGAAGGCAATGGCAAACCACTTCTTGTCAAGAAAACTATTGAAACTAAGGCAATTGCCAGGAATTTAAAAGAGGACAGGAGGAGGAAAAGTCTTGAAAGGATCAAAAAGAGGGGAGGGCTCTATATAACAAAGAGAATGTACCTTTCACAAGGTAATATGTTGGTGGGTTCTAAAACTTCAATTTATACACAAAGAGTTTCTTCAGCAAAAATTAATAATTTGGTTGCTATGGTGACTTGTAACTTCACCATGCCCTGTGCAAAGAGAAGAATTAAACGATTCATAAAGGTTTTCACATCAAACTGAATGCCATAAAATCTCCAATCACAAGAGTGTAGATTTTTACACTCCAGAAAGTTTACTATCCCAGTAACCACGAGTGAATAGTTCATGAATGTAAAAATACTAACAAAGCCTGGCACAGAATGCTCTATTTATTTATTTAGTTGTATGCCCTGCTCAACCATTTCACATCACTGTGTGTAGGAGTTTCATTTTACAAATCGCAATTTTGTTGTTTGGTTTTAAAGAATAAACAGCTTAACTGGAAGGAATAGAAGGACAAAAGGGAATATTAACTGCAAGACCAAGAACAGAGAGTACTAAGTAATTCAAGAGTTGAGTTCTAATTTATAATAATTTATTTATAATTTTACTGGCATTACACAGCAAAATCTTAATGAATCATTTTTTAAAAGGGCAACAAGTATCCTTTAGATCATTTTTGGAATTTTTAATCCTTTATTGTATATGAGCCTTTATATTTCTGGAATTATGAATAGGAGTTGAAATCCAATACTATTAGAGGCATGAAGTTGGAGAAAGCTAATATAAGTATTCGATGAAAGTGGAGACAAAGAACACTCAATTTTTCTCTGATTTTGTCTTTATCATTTTTTGAGTGGATCTTCCCAGAAAAAAAGGATTGCTTGTTCAAAGAGTTCTGCAAAAATGTTCACTGCTAACACATACACACTCACAAATACATAAACTCTTTCCATAACATGTAACTACTATTAATCTGAATAACAGGAATTGCAATACATTTGATATACATAGGTCTGAGTTACCAATTTGATCCATTTTTCTGAGTGACTATCACTATTCTGCATGAACCTTTTTATTGATACTGATACAATACTGAGTGTACCGTAATTTCTAAATTATAAATCCTAACTTCCAGAGAAGTATGTGATCATGTTTGGGGAAAAATATTCTTGTAGCATATTGACCAAAATGTGCCAGTACTGAGAGTACTGATCTTATTATTAAAAGGCAATGCTGCATGTAGCATTGGTATGACTAAGCCTAGTAATTTTATTATATTACAAAGCATTATGTGAAAACTGTGATTGATCAAAGCCATGATGGGCAGCAGACATTAATTTATGGGCCCACCAGGTGATTAAAATAAAGTATGCTAGACTGTAACATGCAATCCGGGGGGCGGGGGGGAAGCTTTATTATATGATATTAATAGATGAATAGAAATAAGAGACTATGGAAAATACTACTGGGCCATTCAGAGTCACAAAAATGAATGAGAATAACAATTCCTTTGTAAGTATTTCCTTAGAAAAAGCTGTTTCAAATAAATGGTTTATGCATAAGTCTGTTCATGCATACACATGGATAAATAAAAAAAAGAACTGAACTGATTTAAGTTGAATGCTTAGGAAGAAACATAGAGAATATTAGTGAAGGAAAGAAAGTGATAAGAGGTTCTGAATATGAAACAATCCATTTTGACCAGTCAAGAGTGAATCTTGGGAAATATAGACATTGAAGAAATGTAAGAAATAAATGTGAAAATAAAACTACTTCAGGAAGAGAAAGCAATTATGAAAAGGTACTACAAAATAGGTTATCTTCCCCAACTGGATAAATAGAAAGTGGATATTAAAAGAAAGGGAAGCCGTTGTGGCGTAGTGGTTCGAATGCAGCATTGCAGGCTAATTCTGCCCACTGCCAGGAGTTTGATACTGACCAGCTCAAGGTTGATCCTTCCGAGGTCAGTAAAATGAGAACTCAGATAGTTGGGGGCATTAAGCTGACATTTGTAGATGTCTCTTATTGCTCAGAGAATACTGTAAAGCACTATGGAGAGGTGTATAAGTCTAAGTATTATCGATATTGTATAAGTCTAAGTACTATCACTATTGCTAATATAAAAGCTTCCTCGAAATGATGGAAAACAACTATATCACTAAGTACCTCTGGAGTATGGAGGAGCTTGGGGAAATGTAAGTAGCAATGGTTGAAAAAAAATAATGTAAGAGCAGTCATCATTATCCCTAATGATGGAGAGGGTAAGCATTACATTGCTTACCTGAAAGATAACAGCAAAAATGAGGATGTAGTTATGCATGTACCCATAGATAGGGAAATCTACTACTGAAAATCTTATTATTGTTTTTATTCAATATTCTTATTAGTAATGCAAATAACCAAAGCATCCTGAATTATCAATGTAACAACTAGGAGAACTGGAAATGTGTCCACTCAAAGGAACTTTGTGTTGGATACATTTACAGTACTTCTAGTTGCTATATGCAGGTCCCACTGCACGTTTTTAGCACCTGGAAAGAGAAATCTGAGCTTGCCCATTCCTGGTATGGCAACATGTCTCTGAAATTTCTTTCCTGACCAATTGTGCTCTGTGCTATAAACTGGCATAGAATATATATGATAGGACCATAAATCATTCTACTTTCATAGATTACCGTATTCATGTCCAAAGTTTCATCGATCATCTTTTGGAAATTGGAGAAATCACAATTTAGCTCTTTAAGAGGTTTTGTGAATATCGCATCTAGTAGCATATTGCAGTTTCCTGTCAAAAGATAAAACACATAAAAAAGAATCACCAATAAATACATTGACTGACAATCCTACTTGAATTTATCAGATATGTTTAAATAACTTAGCAGCTGTATAGCAACTTACTAAATAGTAATTTAAGAACCAGTTTGGTGCAGTGGTTAAAGCTCCAGGCTAAAACCATGAGTTTTAGTCTTGCCTCAGGCTTGAAGCCAGTTGAGTAACTTTGGGCCAGCCTCTCTCTCTCAGCCCAGGGAAGAAGACAAGGGCAAACTACTTTTGAGTCTTGCCAGAAGAACTACAGAGAAAACCCAAGCAGTCTTCAAGAATCAACAATAATCTGAAAGGGAAAAATTTTACTAATTTACAGAATTATACTTTTAATTATATGGTCAGTAGTAGACAGAATTTTAACACTTTCGTGGATTCCCAGAGTCTTGATCAGCTTGCCATTTTTCTCCTTTTTATCAGGAATCCTGAATCAAATCAATCTATTTCTAACATGAGAACAGTTAGACCCTTTAATACAGTCATGGCATGTAACCCTACTCAATATGGAATGCCATATATCATGTAGATATTTTGGACTGCCTTCATTGTATCTTGAATAGAAAGGGTAGAAAAGTGCAAATTATTTTTTAAATTATTATTGCTTAAGGAGTCTACTTCACAATTCTGAACAAAACCTAATTTGTTCATCATTTGTTTCCACAATGTAGCACAATACTGTAAATTACTTTCTTGCCATTAATGGAACAGGTGTAAATCCTGACTTACTGTAAAATATTGTCCTGCCTCACAGGTAACAGTCCAACAGAGAAGGGATAATTCCTACTCAGGTGAGAAGCTGGGTCAGAAAGAATTTTTCTTTCTCTACCCTTAGAGGGAAACTCTCCTTAACTATTATTTATCACAGCAGTAACCAAGACCACAGAAAGAGAGTTAATATAGTAATATTTCCTAGGTTTATAGTACTCCCTGCAAGACCAATGGTTGCACTTAAGAAGCCAATCTATCAATCTTACAATGTCAGAAAAATATCAAATGGTGAGCCCAAGTGAGTTCAATTTGACTCCTAGTGGTTTCCTTAACATGTGTGTGTAACATTATTATCCATATAAAATGGGGATGCAGGAATCCTTCTGCTCCAAAGAAGTGCAGAAGGCTCTTTGGTACCATTTATTTGGATACCAAGTACCAGGGTGGATTTGATTTAAATCAATTTAAATCATGATTTAAATCACTAGTAAAAAGGCTTGATTTAAATCAACTCAATTAAAATCATAATTTTTGAAGAGCAACTGTCTTCTCTGTCCCGCAGCTCCTCCTCTGACCTGCTGTTGACTCACCGACAGTCCCGATATTGAAGAATATGCAGCCTCATGCTACATAACGAAGCTTCATTTCATGCTGAGTAAACTAAATTACAAATGTATCTTAAATAGAAAACTATATTTAGATAGATTTTTACTCCAAAAGCGTTTTATTAAAATAAATTTGATAAACATAAAAAAAATCCAATTTAAAAAAAATTCAATTTTTTTTTTTAATCATCGATTTTTATCCATCCTGCCAAGTAAATGATGGAGTACATACTCTCCCTGGCATTCTCCTATCTTCAAGGTTAGCTCCTAAAAAAGCTTGCCTATGTTACCTGCACCAAATCAGACTTCCTAATAGGAATGTACAGACAAGATTTTGGGGTCCTTCCATATGACTCTCAATACAAACAACACAAGCTGTATAAGAAAGGGAGGTATTTACAACTTGCCTGCAGTAGTTGTAAATGCCCCAACACTGGAAATTTTTAAGAAGATGTTGGATAAGCATCTCTCTGAGGTGGTGTAGGGTTTCCTGCCTGGGCAGGGGTTGGACTAGAAGGCCTCCAAGGTCCCTTCCAACTCTGTTGTTGTTATTATTATTATTACTAAGTAACCTTCGCAGAAATATGCAATAACCATTATCTAGGTAAAGGGACTGAAACATTAAGTACTGGAAAACACAACTGAAGCAAATGCTTCTGATTCTCTGGTCTGATCTATCTGGTAGGACTGATCAATTTTATAAAGCAATTTCTACTTCTGTTCAACCTTAGGAGTTTCTCTAATGCTGTAAAATAAATACAGGTAATCCACGATTTACGACCACAATTCAGCCCAAAATTTTTGTTGCTAAGTGACACGTTTGTTAAGTGAATTTTGCCCCATTTTATGACCTTAAGTGAATCACTGCAGTTGTTAAATTAGAGATACCATTGTTAAGCGAATCTGGCTTCCCCACTGACTTTGTAAAAAGGTGATCACTTGATCATGGGACACTGCAACCGTCATAAATATGAATCAGTTGCCAATCATCTGAATTTTGATCACATGACCATAGGAATGCTGCAAAGGTTGTAAGTGTGAAAAACAGTGGTAGGTCACTTTTTTCAGTGCTATTGTAACTTTGAACAATCACTAAATGAACTGTTGTAAATTGAGGACTATCTGTACTGTTTGCCTGGATTAAACACATTTTGCCAATTACTAATATAACCCCCTAAAATTAACAACATAAATGATGGAGGCAACAACAGGCTAGAAGTGAATACTACTCTAATATTTGCAGAGGAACAAAGAAAAATTAAGAGAATAAAATCCAGAGGAGAGAGACTTTTAAAACCAATCTGTAAGTAAGTAATACACAAAGTATATTCAGTGGCTACAGAATTTTGACAAATTCTGAGCAAAAAGATAAATATAACAGAGTCCCTTGAAGAAAGTATGACTGATTGGCTGACACCTTCAACTTACTTTCACACAATAAATTTCTGTTCCAGACCCTATTTTTAGAAGCTAATACATTTTTGGATTTACGATTCTGAATGTGGCGTTTGCTTCGTGGAGGTATTTTTTTTTTAAAAAACACCTTCAAATTTGTAGTAGCAGTCAGGCAGCAAGCATGTTATAAAGATTTTAATAGATAACAAATCTGGCATTTTTCATGCTGCCAAATTAAAGATGTTTACCTAAAATGCCATTTAATTTTCTCAGCTACAGTACTGGCACATTTAAATCAGATGGGTTGTTTTTGCAGAAGTTAGAAGGTTCACCTTTTGTTAACTTAATGAACAGTCAGATCTTTATATTTGCCATTTGATGTTAGATGCAAATTGACATTTATTATACTGAAAGGGAACAGCCTGATCACTCAGTTCAAGCTGCTAGAGAAATGTCCAAAAGATTAGAGACTGTAGTGCACTTGGACTATTCATACAATAAAGCAACAGCTCTTCTACATGGCCTTTTTAAAAACCAATTTGTTTTCATTCAACTTAATAGCCAGGAATTTCCATCAGATTCTGATTCATTCCTGGACATAGTTAATGTATTTTTGCCACGTCCTATAGACATTGAATGTTATTAAGATTTTGTTTGAAATGGATCAAGTTTGAATAATCTGTTTTCTTTTCAATATCCCACAACAATCAATTCCAAAATTACTCAAGAGTTCCCTTGTATAATAGAATATTCATCGTGCAAGTTTCTCTTTCTTACTATAAATATTTGTACTGTGTTTACATGTACAGACTTCAACTCCCAGAGTTCTCAGTAATGGCCATGATGGCTGGGGAGTTCTATGAGTTGAACTCTCTGCACCTAGTGTTAAATTTTGGAAAGATTTTTCCAGAACCAGAATGTCAGTTACCTTCAGCCAAAAATCACTTTGCCTTTTTATGTCTAACTCTATAATGCAATAGCAATAGCACTTATATACTGCTTTACAGTGCTTTACAGCCCTCTCTAAGCGGTTTACAGAGTCAGCATATTGTCCCCAACAATTTGGGTCCTCATTTTACCCACCTCAGGATGGAAGGCTGAGTCAACCTTCAGCCTGGTGAGGTTTGAATTGCCAAATTGCAGGCAGCTGGCAGTCAGCAGAAGTAGCCTGCAATACTGTACTCTAACCATTGCACCACCATGGTTCATAGGTTCTTGTACTTCCGACAGAGTGTGTGTGTTAATTTGCAGGCGACTGTGACACTTCTTAATAGCTGCTGACACTATGGCTTATTCATTTATTTGATGGACAAGCTGGAAATCTGGGGTGTTCTACCAAGATTTTTAGTCACAAACAAATGTTTATACGTTCACAACTAAATTAGATCTGCTTCCCGTATATAATTTAATCAGTCAGGGCTTCATTGGATATTCCTCTATGAATAGGAGTCTATATCAACTCCTTCAAGATTTCTCAGCCATATTGCTAGTTCTTTGTGGACAACGTGCTATATAGAGGTTTCTAGACAAACAGTGTTGGGACTACATTTTGAACAAAAGATAACTAATGCTTGTTATGATCAACCAAGAAATGTTATATTTTGGCTTCACCTTATTCTAAAGCCAACATACCAATTTATATCTTACTCTTTTTCTCCGTCCTATTTCTATTCATCTTTCCTTGTTCACACTTGATCAATCCTGAGTTACAAATATTTCTAAAGATTAGCATCCCAAACTGCTTTGTTACTATTCTAAAATTCTTTTTTTATTATTTAGCAAATTAAATTTCTCAGTCTTCCTCTCTTTCTATTACCACAATTCGGAATAGCATGCTGAGCCACATAGCAGGATTATCACACAAACAAACTGAATGGGTTTTTTATTCAGCATATGGAAAACTTGACTCTTTTAAAGAAAAACTCTTTAATAATTTGGAAAAAGACACACTTAATGCAACTCTGAGAAAGATGTAAATTATATGCTCACTGGACATACAGGTAACTTCATGTGCACATGTAAATAAGTTCATGTAATAAGAGTCATGATTGACACAAAAGTGTAGCTAATCCTGCTTTGTTGTAAACAACTTGGTTATATCCAAGCATTTCTTATTTCAGAAGTAAAGTGAGCAGAAGTGAAGTGAGCAATCGTGCTCTGAATAAAAAATACCCTAGCCAGAATTTTTTTTTGCTTATTGCCCAGTTTAGAAATTTCTAATTGCTGCACTGTTTCACTGCATCAATTAGGATATTTTAATTGCTATTTTCTTTCCATTGATGATGTTTTTAAATTTTTATTGATTCAGTTCTTTGGTTGTTCTGCACTTAAGAGATTGCGGCTATATTTCTAATACCAAAATACTGATTTCAAGTCAATTTAATAATCAGAATTGGGGTTTTTTTCCCCATGTTGCCTACACTAATTGTTTTCTTCTTATATGAAAAATGAACAAAGGAATACAAATATCAGATGATAAGGCATTCCAAACCAGAATGCTTAGCTTTTTACACAAAACCTACACACTAACACTGGCAGTAAAACAGTTTTCCTGGATGCCTCTTGGCAGCTGAATAGAGATTGCCTCATGATCTTACTACAGGCACAATATTTAGAAAATTTCTATTTCTAAAAATTTTAGAAGTAAAACCTCTAATTTTTTCTAAAATTTAGAAAATTTCTAAACATATTTAGAAAATAAGAAAAAAAATTACCATTATTTTTTTCCAGTGCCTGTATCACATTAGGTAGCTGATTAATTGCCTGATACATTTTGTAACAGTCCTGCAGAGTAGCTTTCTTCTGAAATTTTTTTCCTATCCGATTGAAGTCTGGGAAGCGGCGGAGATCTTCCTGAAGAATTTGCCTTAGTTCTCCATCTTCCATGAAGGCCTCCACCATATCTAACCTAAGTGTAAGATACGTTTAAAATAGACAGAAAAAAAGTTAAGCATATGGAACTGTCATGATTTTGAAAACTATGACAGATTTTCAAATTAACTTTTAAAATTGGAGCTTAAAATTAATCAGAGTGCTAGACTGGGGATAACTGTTCTAAGATGTCAATGACCATAACCATAAATTATTTCACCATCAGAAATACTTTTGTATACATTTTACTAAGAGTTTAAAAAGAAGTTAAAAACTAACAAAAATTAATACGAAAAGTAAAGAAAGATAAGAATGGGAAAAGAATTTGATAAAAGTATAAAAAGATAAAAAAAGAAAGATTTTTTTGCAGCAAATAGAAGTATGATTAGAAAATTACCTTACTCTATAATTACAAATTAGGCTCTTTTTCTACTATCTAATATTTTATCATCAAAACTATAAATCAAAAGTTCATTTTTTTTATTTCATGCAAAAAGTGTATAAGGGGTTTCCAGTAAGCAACAAATATAGATGTTGCCTTTTCTCTAGCCAAAGAAGTCAATTTAGCCATCACAGGAAATTCCATCATCTTCATCATTCATTCTTCCATTGTGGATAGTATCAAACCTTTCCACTTTGAAGCATATAATAAATCTTGCTGCAGTTATATATTAAAGCAAAATTCCACGACTTTTTTCCATCTGTTCTTGTCCCAATTTCATTCCCAAAAAATAAATCCTCCAGTTTCATTGTACATTAGTGTTTAAAATCTTCTGAATTAGTATATGTATTTGTATCCAAAATTTTCTGGCTACCAAAGATTCAGCTACAGAATTCCCAAAATCATAGCCCAGTAACAATAATCATAATGATTTTACTAAATGTATATGCTGCCCAATTCCCAGTAACCTGAGATTATAAAAATTCTCAATTTACATGTAATTCTCAATAATTTTCTAATTATAAAGGAATTATAATCTTCAATCAGTTATCATTTTCAGTATGCTTATTAGGCTCAAAGAATAGTTGTCTTTAATTACTGCATTTTGCTACCAAAAGTAAGCACTAAAATGAGCCAAACTAGAATTTAAATGTTAAATCCATAATTAAAAACACAAAAATAATTCAAAGCAAAATAGAAATCTCCGCATCTATGAAACAAAACTCGAATTCTGCAACAAATGATGTTAATTGTAAAGTGCTTGTTTGGGAAAAAAGAGTGATGAAGTTAATGTCATTTTTTCAAAGCAATGCTGTTCTGGTTGCCAAATATGACTTAGCAAGTTACCTCAGGGTATCACAGCCCACTTGCTCAGTGGAACTGCTACCACACTAGACCTGTAAACAGGATTACCTTCACAGAAATGTGTAAAAATACAATATGGTCAGTCATCCACATACATTAATCATTAAAGGCCAGACCTTTAGGTCCACCATCCTAACAGATGATTATACAGCTATAAATCATCCTGACCACCTCCCCTTGCTATAATAAAATGCTTTTTTGTTGATTCCATGTTCAGGCAACCCAAAAGTTCCACCCTAGAAAGGAACACATAAGAGTTGTTACAAGTACCCAAGGAAAGTGCTCGTGTTTTATAATTGCTTCTAAACTATAACTGATTCTTCTGTATATGCTGACAGTTTCAGACATGTATATTATTTATGGTTATTTTTAGCTGTTATTAGACAACCTGTGCCCCTTTGGGCCAACTTTTCAGATACATTTCCTTACCTAAACACAGAAACAAAATGGGTGGGCAAAAAAGCAATAAAGCAGGAGCAACTTCTGACATTCTGCCAACTCCCCCATTGAGTTTCATTGTGGTAATTTGGGAGGGAGCACTGGAAATCTCCCTTCCTCCCTTCCCCTTCCTTTTGCAATAGGCAGGTAAGTGGCTGCTACTGGATGGGTGGGGGAAGTGAGTGATTGCAAGACTGGCTGGGAAACTGTCACAGAACTTTGAAAATGAAAGTCATGTGACTGCAGCAGCAGTCAGTAGCACTGAAACAGCCACAACCTTTCCAAATTTTGGACACATTCGGTAAATTAGCCTATTTGAGGTATCTTAGTTCAAAAACTGTACTGGCCAAAATAGCCTACATAGTTCTAGACTGCATTAAAAGAGGTACAGAATCAAGATCACATGCAGCATTGATGTCACTTTATGTTGCCTTGGTAAGACCACACCTGGAATACTGTTTTGGTCACCATGATATAAAAAAAAAGATGTAGACTCTAAAAAGAGTGCAGAGCAGAACAACAAAATTTACTAGGGGAATGGAGATTGAAACATACAAAGAACTGTTGCAGGAATTGAATATGTCTATTTTAATGAAAAGAAGGACTAGGGGTGACATGATAGCAGTTATCTGAGGGGCTGCCACGAAGAAGAGGGGGTCAACCTATTCTCCAAAGCACCTGAAGGCAGGGCAAGAAGCAATAGATGGAAACTAATCGAGGAGAGAAACAACCTAGAACTAAGGAGAAATTTCCTGACAATTAGAATAATTAATCAGTGGAATCTTGCCATCAGAAGTTGTGGGTGCTCAATCACTAGAGGTTTTTAAGAAGAGATTGGACAACCATTTGTCTGAAATGGTATAGAGCAGCGGCCCCCAACCCCGTTCCATAGAGAGGTTTTTCTGTGGACTCAAGGGGATGCTACCTGCATCCAGCAGATGGAGCTTCACTTTGTGCGGCTCGGTTTATGGCAGTGGTGAAATCCAAATTTTTTTACTACCTGTTCTGTGGGCATGGCTTGGTGGGTGTGGTGTGGCTTGGTGGGCATGGCAGGGGAAGGATACTGTAAATTCTTCATTTCCACCTTCATTTCCATTTGCCGGTTCTCGGAACTACTCAAAATTTCCACTACCGGTTCTCCGAACCTGTCAAAACTTGCTGGATTTCACCCCTGGTTTATGGCATGCTGCGGCCCGTGACGATCCCCGGACCAGGGGTTAGAGACCTCTGGTATAGAGTCTCCTGTTTCAATGGGGGGGGGGTTGGACTAGGAGACCCCCAACTGTTATTCTGTCTTCCAACTGTTATTCTGTTATTGTTGCCCTATGGTGCATGCTTTACCCAGTTAAAGGTCACAATAAACAGAGTTTTAGCGATATATAGGTTTTGGATTGCCTTTCAGGCTGATAGCAATCTTTGCTAAAAATCAATTAACATTTATAGCAAAGACAATTCCAAAGTAAACCATTTGCCATGGCTAACCATCTGCAACTGTAGACAGATAGTTTTTGGTCTTCTGATAGATTTACTTAGAATTATTCTTTTGACTATAAAAAATAATTCAAAAATAGGAACATCTCAAACAAATATTCGACTGGAGAGTGTAAATTTATGAACATATCAAACTATTTTAAGTCCTATGTTAGGACTTTTAGCCAGGATTGCCTATTTTTACTGACCATAAATTTCAAAAGTTTATTACTCAAAATGTCAGGGATTAAAACCAAAACTTTTCATATGCAAAGCACTGGATTAACTTCTAAAGCAACATTTTTGTGGGCAATGCATTAGCAATATTTAGCTAACTAATCTAATGCAATGATTCAATAATACTACATTAGAGTGATGCTGCTGCTTTCATTTTTAATTTGAACAGATACACTATAGTTTTCCATTTGCCAAATGGAAGTATATAATGGGACAAATGACATGATTAACATATATTGAACAGTACAATGACTCCAATCTTCACTAGTAGTATTCTATTTCTAGCCAAAAAATTGTGGGGGTGGGGGAGGTGGCGTGTTAATGCTCATCAAGCTCTCCACAGTGGAACAACATGTTACTATGTATTCCTGATTCATTCAGGTCATTAAAGAGACAGAACATTTATTCATCAATATAGGTCAACAATAAGTAGTAAGGCTTAAGGCAATTCAAATACTTTCTGCTTGGGAGGAAGACTCAGGCATTCAGAGAATAAAGATTAATAGGAACTGTATTAATCACTAGAAAAATCCAGTTTATGACTTTATAGGTAGTCTTTGGTTAATTATGGTAATTGGGACAGGGATTTTCATTGCTAAATAACGCAGTTATACAGTGTGATCATGTATCATGTGATCACATTGCTGGTGATCATGGTATCAGCAGTCCCTGCTGTCATTAATCAAGGATCATGGGTCATTAAGCAAGTCCCAGGTGGATTGCAAACAGACTAACAGGAAGGTAAGGTGTGATGTGAACACAGTGGGATAGCTGTTGCTGAGTAGGGAGGGATGTACAGCGGGCTTATGAAAAGCACTGCAGCTGGGTGTGGTTGTTGTGGTGGGGGGAGATGGACAGGTGACCTGTGAGGCATGGCATGGATGTGTTAGTTGCGGCTGCTAGGCAAAGAGGATATATGGGGTGGGGGGGTTTGCTTCTGAGCAGGAAGGGTGCAAACAACTTACTGGAATGACTTTGAGACCTTCCCTCTCAGCTTCCCCATTGATTTTGCTTGTCAGAATCTGGCACAGAAGGTTGCAAATGGTGATCATGTAACTGCATATTACAAACATCATAATGCAAGACAGTTGTCAAGCACTCAGATCACTATCACAGGACTAGGAGTGCTGAGATGGCTGGAACTTCAATAGCAATAGCACTTAGACTTCACTGTGCTTTATAGCCCAGTCTAAGTGATTTACAGAGTGAGCATATTGCCCCAACAACAATCTGGGTCTTCATTTTACCGACCTCAGAAGGATAAAAGGCTGGGTCAACCTTGAGCCTATGAGAATCAAACTGCCGAACTGCTGGCAGCAGTCAGTCAGCAGAAGTAGCCTGCAGTACTGGATTCTAACCACTGCACCACCACTGCTCAAGTTTCAGTCTTAAGTATCATCATACAGCTTGTTCGTAACTTTAAACAGTTGCTGAATAAATAGTCATTTAACAAGGACTACCTGCATTTAAGAAGCAACTCAAATGTGGGGGACGGGGACTAATATCTGCTGGGAGCCTATAATGCAGCAGAGGGCACAGGCGTTTTGGTAGAAGTGGGGTTCAATAAGTAGCAACAGATCTGTATAAAAGAATAAGCAAAGTGAAGCATTAAGTAACCATTCTGAATAGCCTTCACAAAGCTTTATGTAGGACATAAGAACTCATCCTGCTCTGTCTAAACAACAGAAATATACAAATCTCAGCCTCCAATAAAGTTATATTCAGGCATTCTAGAAAGGAATTAAAAACACCCCACTAGTCAAGGCCATGTGGATTACATCTCTTTTGTAAAAAGCATTCATGTGTTCAGCAAGGATATCTGTGCCATGGAAGCTTTCCTACATACACATGCACACAGAAATGCAAACATGAAGTTCAATTCAGGGACTGAATGCATGGATGCTTTTTTTAAATTAGACATCACGTGTCTTCACGGGGAAAGGGTTCACTCCTATCTATTGCATGTAAGTTATAACCTTCTTTGTAATGCCTGAATTCAGGTTTGAATTTGCAATGAGAAAATTGAGGAAGACAGAATAAACTGAGCAGTTGTACTCTAGAGAAGAACCACATCTCTTCTGAAGCTGACTTTTTTACT
Organism: Ahaetulla prasina; assembly: GCF_028640845.1. NCBI lineage: Eukaryota > Metazoa > Chordata > Lepidosauria > Squamata > Colubridae > Ahaetulla > Ahaetulla prasina. Next base: position 45,434,631 of record NC_080539.1, read on the forward strand.
GTGCTTTTACCCTGATTGGTATTTCCATCCCATCCATCTTCATTAATACTTACTGCAATCATCATTTTTATTGCTGCTTTTTTGCCATTTTGTAAGTGGTTCTTTGAAAGGAACATAGCCAAAGTGAAAAAACAACAGCAAGAGAAAGACAGGAAGGAAGATTGCAAGGAAGCTGAGAATGTTTCTGGTTTTCAGATCAGTTGCCTGCAGAGATGCTGGAGGTAAAACATGCTATTCTTTATGTATTTACAGGATTTGTAAACAACCAAATTGCAAAGCAACTCAAAATGACATGTAATAATTTGAGAAACTATTATGAAATCAAAGAGAAACCATAAAAAAAGGTTTTTAACATTAAGGAAAATATGAAAAAAAAAAACATATCACATGCAGTCTTCCCCAATACCTCAATGAGTTAAATAAGAGAAGATGAATTCTAGAAATCCTTTGTAATTCTCTTTCCTTCTCATTTTTATCTTCATGAAGCAACTTACATTTTTTAAAAAATCTTTAAAAAGCAAAGTCTTTCTGCTGCTGGATGACAAGCAAGTCTTACATATAGTGGATTATATTTTCTCTAAAACAGAAGTCTTTCCTTTAAAAAAATTGTCTTTCATTGCTGCAAACATTAAAATTTTATTTCTTCCTGCTCTTGGAGAGAAGTAGAACACGTTTGCCTTTTATTGCTTCTCCTCCAATAAAAAGAATTATGTCTATACCTTACTTTGTTACAGTCCGACGTTTGCTTTGTTTTTAATAAGGAAAGCAAATTAATGTATGCTTTGATGGCGCATCTCAGCCCTCTGTGCTTTTATTGCTTCAGTTCAGTGCAGTTGTCTTGACAAAATGTGCTTGCTTGTAAAGCAGTTTCTAAGGCTGGCAGACTGATAAATGTTTGCAGTATGCAGTACAAATTATTAAGTTTGGTTTGTTTAGAGCCAATGGAGCATAGCAAGTGCTATAATTGTCTTTGTCATAGATTCAGTCTAGGCTTTTGAAACACGAAGATCTACAACTGTGAGGCCAAACAAATCTAATCTCAAAAATTATCTTTGCTTTTTTCTGGCTTGCTTACTATCACTCTTTCTTCTCTACACTTAGAAATGAAAAGAAGATTCCCTCTTCTTTCCATGTCAGCAAATGGAAGTCAACGATCTGATAATATTTAATCACAAATTATTAACTATAGGAACATCACAAAGAATAAGGAGGGCAAAAGTGAGACAGGAAAATAAAACTATACATCAATATTCCTAAAAATGATGGACAAGATCCAAGAGGCATTCATGAATCACAACTAAATGCAGCACTAATTGCTAAAAAAAGAAAAAAAGTTATTTTGGTTGCCTTAAAAAAACCATCTGATTCTAAGATTTGCCCAATAGTTGTTAGGCAACAGTCAGATCTTAGCAACTATGGATTCTTTACTTTTAGAGAGAAATCTAACAAGATATAAAAGGAAACAAGGAGGTGACTGGAACTTAAGAAAAACAAGAATATGATATATAAAGAGTTTGTTTTGAAAATGATTGACATTTATAAACCATATTCCAGAGGCTAAAACATTTGACAGGCATTATTTCAGAAATCTCCTCTCAGGAATCCTAAAAATAAGGATTACAATTATTTCAGCATTCTACGATATTTATAGAATCACAACAGTATCTCAGTATGGATTTTTGGTTTTCAAATTCAGTGAAAAGAAGAGACAATTCACAACTTTGTTACAATCTTCAATGCAGATGTAAATCATCATTGGAAAAATTGTACTGAACCCAAAGTGTAGTACAGGTAGTCCTCAAGTTACAAATGTAATGGAGCCTGCCAATTACATTCGTAACTCAAGGATTTGTTGGAGTGAATCACATAAAATGAAGGTGAAAACTTTTGCCCACGTGTTCACTAATCAAATGCATATGTTAAGTGTACATGGGTATCTCAGAATGGAGAAGGCTATGAGGAGTCTAGTGATGGAACAGGCCACCTGCTTAAGACCACCCAAGGCCTCCCCTGACCCACTGAGAAACCTCAGGTGTTTCATGGGGAATTGCTTCCCCCTCATCCTGCCACGCCGGGTCACTTACCTTGCAAAAATCTAGCAAGCAGTCTCTTCTCCAGCTTCCTCTGCTGCACAACATCAGAGTCCCCACAAGCTTCCAGTCTCCACGCAAAATGTTTGTAAGTCGATGGGACGCTTTGAGGCAGCGTGATTTCGCTCCCTCAAAGCATACCATCAGCTTGCAAATGTTTTGTGCAAAATCACATCCCCCAGAAGCTTTCAGTGTCCGCGCAAAACATTGCAAGCCAATTGGATGTTTGAAGCGAAATCATCCCGCTCTCAAAGAATTTACAGCAAAGAAGAGAGAGATCTTCGCAAGGTGAGTCTGGTGCGACAGGATGGAAGTGGGGAAGCAATTTTGGAGACCTGGCATGGGGGAATAGGCAGGGTGAATGTTATAGTGCCTCTGCGATCATTTGTAAGGGTGAACGATTGCTCTGGTGCTGCAACATTTGTAATTTCGGGATTGTGTCATAAATACTTGGGGGGTTATTGCATAACTTCAAATGATTACTAAGTGAACTGTCATAACTAGAGAATGATTACCTGTACTACAGAGTTTTTCCACACACCTTTAATTAATTCCCAGACATATTTATTAATTTAATAAATAATAATAAAAATAATAAATATATAAAATCATATATTTATCCCTATTTCTTGCCTGATCCTTCCATAAAACAACTGGTGGCATTAGTAATGGGATCTAGCATCTGCCTTCTATAATACAGAAAATTGAGACTCCTGATTTTAGAAGGACACCTCATTCTCTTAAATACTGTATTGCCCTATTTAAACACTACACTAATACTCTGAAAAGAATATTTCCTTTTTCTATGAAACAGTTTCAGATCAAACAAAAAGAAACAAGGGGGATGGAATATACAGTACATTACACGTATATTAACATCTTAGTGTTTTATATTTAGCAACATTTATTTTGCCAAAGTCTTATCACAGATTCTTTAGTACTTTAGTGCTCTATTGCTTTATGTGCTATGCACACATGTATATATATTTACATAGATTGCATAAACACCTAGATAGATACAGACATGCATACTGTACATGTGCGAATAGTCTGAGTATACTCTAGGAAATTGTTGTAAAATCAAACAGATTCATATAACCCTGTAAGAAAAGCCCCCTCTCCTCTATGCAATACTCAGTTGACCTAGTTGCAACCTCATCCAAAAATTATCCTTGCTAAATCTAAAAACTTCTCTGTCATTGAACTTGCATTATTACAAGCTAATTTCTCCTTTCAAAGACAGTACATTAACATCTGAACTTATATCACTCCAACTCTCAATCCAAAAATTTTAATTAGTTGCTTGGATATCCATTAATGACTGCCACATGATTAATTATGAAATACTGCGGGGGAGAGAGAGGAGAGAATCTGATCCCAATAATCTCTTGCTCAGCCTCAGTGTTACTGTTTATACTATATAAAGGTAAAGTTAAAGGTTCCCCTCGCACATAAGGGCTAGTCGTTTCCGACTTTAGGGGTCAGTGCTCATCTCCATTTCAAAGCCAAAGAGCCAGCGCTGTCTGAAGATGTCTCTGGGGTCATGTGGCTGGCATGACTAAATGCCAAAGGCACACGAAACGCTGTTACCTTCCCACCAAAGGTAGTCCTTATTTTTCTACTTGCATTTTTTACATGCTTTCGAATTGCTAGGTTGGCAGAAGCTGCGACAAGTAACAGGAACTCATCCCGTTACACGGCACTAGGGATTCGAACTGCTGAACTGCCGAACTTTTGATCGACAAGCTCAGTGTCTTAGCCACTGAGCCATCACATCCCTTATAACTATATAGAACGTCATAAACAATAAACCAAAATATATTCAAGACTTGTATGGAAACATATACAAATATCGTGTGGTAAGTTATGTGAAGACACTGAACTGCTAAAGGTCACACAATTGTAACCTTCCATTTTCTTCTTGTTTTTCTACCATGAGCAACATCTCCTCGCCTGTCCTTTTTCAGTGCCCTCTACTATATTTCTGAGCTGTTTTCCAAGGCTGTGGGATTCACAATGGGATTCACAACATTAAATCTTAAATCTAAATACCGCATTTGCTTACTTACCATTTCAAATGTCAAGAAATTGTGCTAAAAAGAGTGTTGTGTCTTGCCTGCCCTCAGAGCAGCCGGGGCCTTCTTACCTGCTCCCGAACACTGAGGAATGTATGCCTCCCGGCCCAAGTCCTGGCTCCATGCCCACACAAACTGCAGAAGAAGGAGAATCTCCCGGCCCCAGCCCTGACTCCATGCCCAGGCAAACGGAGCAGCTAGACCCCTCCCCCTCCTCCACAGCATGTGAGCCTGAGGAGGGTTTATTCCCAACAGCTGATTGGAGTAATCCTCGCATCAGAAGATTGGATAGGCGGAGGCAACAGAGGGAAGGGAGGGGCAGGCCTTAATGAGTGCTGAGTCATGGAGCCACACCCCATGGCCTATATAAAGGATCTACTTTCTGGCAGTCTCTGAGTCAGGCAAAAGTCGAACTTATCTTGCTGAAGTCACTTACTGGTCTCCTGCCTTCTCTGAGGACTTTGCTAGGACTTTGGGCAGAGCTGCAGAGGCAAGCCTGATTCGGATTTCCCTGACCCGGCCGTCAGCGGAGGAGTGGGACACGACAAAGAGCCACACAAAGAGGGCTCATGAGGTATCTACCCTCCCTCCAATACCTAAGGATTTTATTCATCTTTATTAGCAAGATGATCTACTGAAATATCCATTCTTCCTCTTTAGAAATTATATTATTTTTTAGAAAATGAAAAACTGAATGAAACATGTTCTTGTCTTGACTTTGTATGTAGCTTCTACCTGATACTATATGGGTGAGATGGAGGTTTTTAATTTTTTTATTATATGGTGGATTTTTTAACTTTTTAAAATGTTGAAAGCCTCTCAGAGTCATCTGTGTGTGAATTGGGTGGCTATATAAATTTGTTAAATAAATAAAAATACTTTCTTTTAGAAAAAGCCTTTCATACATTGGTACTTTTCCTAGAACTCTTAATCAATTATTGATTTTAAACCCAAGAATGCAAATATTTGAGAAGCGTATTAAAACTCAGAAGCTACAGAGGAATCTGTCAGATTAGTCCTGTCTCCCTCTTTGCACACTTCCCTCTAGGAAGTGTGCAAAGTTCTCAGAATTGTTAGCTCAGCAACCTGTAGATCAGAGCTCTTCAAACTTGGCAGCTTTAAGTCCACAAGTCTTAAAACTGCCAAGTTTGAAGACCTCTGTTGTAGATGATGCATCTCTTCCTCAAGGAACACTTGCTGGACCCAATAATTTTAATCTGGTCTCCAAGTTTCTCATTTTAGTGCTTAAGATGCAATTCCATGGAGTTTTAGGAGAAATGAATTACCTGGATCCCTTTCAGTTAGATTTCAAATAGCTTTGAGACAGCATTGATTGCACTTGTAGCAACTCTTTTGATCTTTCTTGAGTTCACAGTGGTTTTCAGTACCATTAATCATTCTAGGCACTTGCTCAACAAGGTTTTTCAGAGCTTGACACTTTTCCTTATTCTATTTAATATCTGTATGAGACCTCTGGAGGAAAACATATGACAGCATGGGTCAGATATCAGCAGTATGATAATAATATCTAATTGTATATCTCAAACCTTGCCAATTGAAGTTGCTAAAGTATTGTACCAGTTCCTGAAGTCTGTTGAAGTCTGCATGGGGAATAACAGGCTCAAGGACAACCATAACAAGACCAAGTGGCTCTTGTCATGGATTGGTTGCAAATGGGTAGTTTCCACCCTTGGTTCTTGATGAAGTAATAATTCCTCAGACAAAAGAAGTTGAAAGCAAATAGTAGATGTGGTCAGGAAAGATTTTACAGATTCCTCATACGCAACAGTTGCACTCTTTCCTGGATTGACAGACTCTCAGAGTCTCTGGAATGGACTACTGAACGCCCTTTACACTGAGTTGCCCTTGAAGATTTATTTATTTATTTATTAATCAAATTTTTATACCGCCCTTCTCCCGAAGGACTCAGGGTGGTTTACAGCCAGATAAAAACACCAAACAAAATAAATACAGAATAAAATACAAGCTAAAAAACTGATTCAATTTGGCCCATATTAAAATATCATTAAAAGAATGAAACCCACTTGAATTAAAACCAAAATAAAAACTAAAACCCTATGCCAGCCCTGCGCGGATGAACAAATATGTCTTCAGTTCGCAGCGGACGGTTCGAAGGTCCGGAAGTTGGCGAAGTCCTGGGGGAAGTTCATTCCATAGGGTGGGAGCCCCCACAGAGAAAGCCCTACTTCTGGGGGCCGGCAGCCGACATTGTCTGGCGGACAACACCCTGAGGAGTCCCTCTCTGTGAGAGCGCACGGGTCAGTGAAAGGCAATCGGTGGCAGTAGGCGGTCCCGTAAGTAGCCCGGCCCTAAGCCATGATAATTCGGATACTATGGCTGGTTCAGAATGCAGCTGTGTAAGAAAATATGGGAACACCTCAAAATGCCTATGTACTACCAGAATTCCCCAAGCTGCACTGATTACCAGTTGGCTTTAATTTTTCAACTCAAGATACAAGGTATCCTTGGGCTGTCAGACTCTTAAATACAACCACAATCACTCCACACACATGCAGAAACGTATGACTAGTTTTTCTTTTTCTTTCTTTTCCCCCCTAATTACTTGTATAGAGATTATTCTTTATACTATTTATGTTGTTTGTATTTTTGTCATAGATTGCACCAGTGAGGCTAAAACCAATAGCTTTTCATGGCCAGAGGTCTGTTATTTGCAGGACTGTTCTCTAATTTCTTATTTACTCTTATATATTTATTAAATTACCATACTGCCCATCTCACTAATAAACTGACTCTAGGTGGCTTACAATATAATAAAAAGTTTTAAAGTGCTAAAAAAAACAAAAATTAGAATAAAAAGATTAAAAGTTAAGAACCAAGATGATGGGCAGCCTAGAAGTAATTGTCTTTGTCCATACTACAACTCTGAAAATGTGGGCATTCTTGGGGTCACGGCACTCAATGCTATCTGGCTAGGAACCAAAGGCTGGGTGCCTTCTCTGTTATCACCCTGCCATCTAGATAAAAATTCACAGAGAGAAAGAGTCCAATGGGTTCAAATCTTCCATCCTTCAGAAAAGCAGTTATTCTGCCTGAATGGTTCCTGGGATTTTTCTTTTCTGTGCATTTCCCCAACATGACCCTGTTACTGTATTTGGTTCTTTCGTTTGATAATTGATAACAACCATTATTAGGTGGATTTAGAAACTGAACTGATGATGATAATGATGACTCAATCTGAACATCTCCATAATTTGTCCAAATCAATCTAATATGGTTCAGATTCCTCAATTTCTGATGCCACCGTATTTTTCAATGATGAGATTCCATAGAATCCATAAGGAAGGAACTAATCAGAGTTCTGATTACAACTCATTCAGCAAGGATATGTTGAAGCCTTTCTGTAAACGCCTTTTGCAGAAACACAGCAACTTTCTTAGCAGCAGCGACCGAGGAAAGTAGAAAATTGTCCCATAGATTTCTGAATGCCATTTTTTTTAGTCTAAATAAAGATGCAAATCCAATACTGCAAATTATTAAACATTAAAGCAATAGCCACGGGGAATATCATATTCACTTTCCTATTACAAAAAAGAAAATATATTGGTTCGGTATTCATTTTTAACACATTTCTCCAATTAACTGAAATATTCGTATTACTTTTGTAAGAGGAGCAGTATGGAACATTTCCTAACCAGCAGACCTTCATTAAAAAGCTGATTATAAGAATATACATATATAGCTCAATTAATCAGAACAATCAAAACCTGCCCTATAGAATTTCCTGAATCTGCTAGGGAACATAGCTTTGATTTCTTACAACTGTTCTTTCAGTTAAAAGATCTGAGCACCAGAATTATTAAAAACTGAAAAGCTGCAATTAGTTTTTTTTCTCTGAAGCAACCACAATTTAAGACATTTCCAACACCAAGACAATTTAAAATCCAAATTCAAAATATGGATTCATTCTGTTAAGAAAGGATAGCAGTACATTTCATTTACATCAACAATGTTCTTAGTACAATGCAGGATTTTTGTTGCCAAATTATCCTATATAGAGTTTCACATTACTCATAATTTGAGCAACTCAACATAACTCAAATATTATTTTCAGAATAATTATACAAACTGTTCAAAAAAATGCACAACTATTCAAGATTCTATTATTTTGACCTACATTTTATCTGAAAATAGAGATGCAAGAGGAAAAGAGCAAGCAATAGGAAAAAAAGATAAAGGAATCAGTGCTCCAGCTGATTCACTTTTTCAATGTAAAGCCACTGCACTACTCAATAGCTGTTGATATAACTAGACAGGACTGAACTCACTTGAACTGAAAGCTCAATGCCATACGAAGGCTGCCTAGCATCAGATCAGACCACTGCACTCCTGAGCTCAATATTACCAATGTACTGTGGATGGCAACAGCAACTCAGGGTTACACTTGGGACTTTTACCTGAAGATGCCAGGCTTTAAAAATAGTGCCTTTTGAATACAAACCATGGACTTTACTAATGGATAATGCTTTATTAATGTTTTCCTAACTAGCTATCATTTCATAACTTTCATTCTGCTGTTTTAATAAGGAAGCATTTTGTTAAGCCTAACGTATTTGGGCTGCAACATTCAGACAACTACTAGACATCAGCAAAAAGATGCAGAAAACTCTGATTCTTTGCTGCCATCTACTGACGGTCTGTTTTCTGCAACTTAGATATATGGTAGGTCTATACCCATGATGGCAAATCCATGGCACGCATGCCAGAGGTGGCACACAGTGCCCTCTCTGTGGGCAAGTGAGCCATCGCCCCAATTCAGCTCCGCCACGCATGTGCATGCGCCTCCCACCGGCAAGCTGATCTCCGGGTCTCTGCTACTCATGTGCAGGGGGTGGGGTATGCATGGGGGGGGTCAGATGTGCATACGCAGGTGGGCGGATGCAGGGACATCCACATGCATTGCATTTTGGGTGTCCATGTGCATGCTTTGGGTACTCAGTCCGGAAAAGGTTAGCCATCACTGGTCTATAGTTTTTGAATAATCATCCCTTTCAGCAGCCAAGAGAGTCTTAACACATCCTCAGAAATCTAAATATGTCTACATGCCCTAAAATATAATCTACTTTGTAGTGCTCTAACATCTGCAACTAAAGTCAGAAAACTGTCTTGCCAACTTGCCGGCAGTGGCTTGTTAACACTGTAATTATAAAAACAAACGCTCTCATAACATATAAGCAGATCTAATTAGTTGCAAAAAGGTAAATGCCATCAAATTCATAAAAAAGGGGCTTTAGCTATCCTTTCCTGCTAGTTCCAATGCAAAATAAGTTACAATTGCTATATTAAGGAAATTGTATCAAGCTTCGTAGATATCTTCAAATGTGGGTCAGAAAGAATCTTCCATGAACTGGAATATCTAACACAGAGTTGTCAAACTGACGGCCCACAGGCCAGATGAGTCATGTTCAGGCCATGCCCACCCCAGCTCTGTGAAGGGAAAAACCATCACGATATATCACATGACAACAACGTGACACAATGAGTTTGACACCCATGACCTATCAGTTGCTTATTTTTTTAATACTAAAGCCTTTGATTATCATTTAGTTCTTTACACACCTAAAGATTCTGATGGTTACAGGATCCCAATTTCAGTTCTCATATTTCCCTTTAAGAAAGTACATACAGTATTTTTCAGACTATAATACGCACCGGAGTATAAGAGACACCTTAGTTTTTGGGAAGGAAAATAAGAAAAAAACTGATTGGGGGTGGATTGGCCTCCCTTAATGCCCCCAATCAGCTGTTCTCAGAGGTGAACTTTAGCAACAGCTTCGTTGGTTGTGAGCTCTGCACCTTGCTTTTTTTTCAGCCTCCAAAACCTCCCTTTAAGACGTGTTTCAGAGGCTGGGCGGGACTACATTCGGTGTATAAGACGCACCCAAATTTTCATCCTCTTTTGGGGGGGGAGGTACATCTTATACTTTGAAAAATATGGTAATTTGTTGTATCGCTAAGGCTCTTAGTCCAGTTCTTTGAGCTCCTCCAAAGACTGCCACTATGTTATAATATCTAATTGCATAATAAGAAATATTATCTAATTAGAAATAATTAGGAATATGCAATTCATTTAAAAATTAATAAAATTACTATGGAAAAGCTGAAGAGAAAGGCAGGTTCCCTTCCCGGAGGATTAAGTGGATAAACTGAACGGGTGCCTCTGTTGGACTGGCCTGAAAGGAAAGTAGCCTAGCTGCGAAGGAGGCACCTGTTTAGTTTAAGTGCTGGGTGCAATGCCCAAGCAGAACATGGAGAGAGGTTTTTTAGCAGGGTGTGGGAGAGAGGGGCTCATCGGGCTCCTTCCACCTCTTGTGGAATGGGAGTCACAGTCGGTGGGGTTGGTTTTTCGACTGCAGGAACTCCCTTGCAAAGACAGAGGCAGGGATTTGTTTTATCTGCTGGGGCCAAAGCAAAAGCACAAAAGCCAGCCTGGAACTGACGAATTTCCCTGCCTTTTCTTGCTGTTTCTGGACCTGGCAAGAGCGGGGATTGATTTTTTTTTCTTCCGCCCATTTGCCACAGAAAATGCAAAGCTCTTTTTTGGGGGGAATGCAAAGGGAGGAAGTTCATGTAGATTAAGAAACTTAAACTCTGGCCAGTGCATCTCTTACCCTGGCGCCAGACAAAGGTTCCCCCGGTTTTTGGAGAGTGGAGGAATGCACACCAGTTTCCTTTTCATGATAACTGGCTTAAGAGCGCTGGGTGTGGGAGAAGAGACAGAGAAAGCCTCTCGATTCCTGTATCTCTTCTCGGAAAGAGCTCCGCTCCCCACCACACACAGAGAGACACATGTTTAAACTTAGTGAAAAGTGAAAAGACATGCACAGGATTCGCTTCTCCATGGGCGCAAGGGTGGTGGAATGAAGCCCGCCTGACCTCCTGGAGTGGCCAGAACCCTTGCAAGCAAGAGAGAGGAAGTGCTTTTATCCGCTTAATCCTCTAGGAAGGGAATTAGCCTTTCACTTCAGCTTCTCGAGCTCAAGGCATCCAAAGAGCAAAAGGTCCGTGGGTAGCTTCGGGAGAAGAGGAGCGAGAGCGGGCAGGCCTGCAAGGGGCTGGGGGGGAGGAGAACTTGCCCAGCACAGCATTCCTGAATGGGAAGGGTCAGCTGGCTATCTCGAATGGAGAGAGATCCCTTCCCTCAACCCTAACTAACCGGCAGGCCTTTCCCCCATTTTAAAAGAAGCAAAAACCAGAGAACCATCTCCTGATCACCCTTGAGGATCACATTGTTATTAATGCATGGAAGGGGGGGGTGGAGGTGGGAAGTAGGAGGAAATGAAGCCTTTCCTTGTCACGATTTCTTGGAAGAAAATAAAGGTGACAAAAGGGACTCCCGGAAACCTTAAGAGAGGAAGAGCAGCAAGGCAAGAGAGAGATCCTTCCTGGGTTCCCCAATATTTTCCCGGAGCCTTGCTTTAAAGGCACCCAGGCGATCAAGGCTCTCGGGAAGCATTGGGCAGATGCGCAGGCCACAAAGGAGCAGAATAACAAGGGAGGGAGGGAAGGGAGGAAAGTTTCTCAATTCCTGTGCATATCTTTTCATTTTTCACTAAGTTTAAACGTGTCTCTCTCTTCTCCCACACCCAGCGCTCTTAAGCCAGTTGCCATGAAAAGGAAACTGGCATGCAGTAATAAGCTCTCTGTGCAGAAGCAGTGACGTCTCTTTGAGCTGGGGCGGTGGAGCGAGAGTGAAGGCAAGGAGCTGCGCGTTAACCCAGCAGGAGTGGGAAAGGTTTTGTGGGCATTGTGCACTGCTCCACCATCTCCCTTTCTAGCCGGGCAATGGAGCAAACCGCATGCAGCTGGGGTTCTGCTTGCAGCCACCAGCAGCAGGTCAAGGCAGAAGCATGGGGAGGCAGGTAATCAAGAAGCCCTGTGCTGGGGCTTGTTCGGCGCGGCCACAGGCAAGCTGAGAGATAGTGGGATGGAGTGGTGGGGAAGCCCCTCTCTCTCCCCTTTGGCATGGGGGGCATGCTATGACCCTACCCCCTGCGCATGCGCACACGATCTCCACCCTGCGCATGTGCATGACAACCCAGGCCCAAAACGGCAGGGGGGTAGCGTACATGTGTGGGGTCAGTGGGTCACGTGCACATGCGCGGGGGCATTGCATTATGGGTGTAGGCATGCATGTATGCGACCCACCGCATTCCCCCCGCTTTCAGCATATCACAACAAAAAGGTTAGCCATCACTGTCTAGTCTCTTCTTAAAAACCTCCAGCAATGGAGCGACCACGATTTCTGAAGGCAAGATGTTTCACTGGTTAATTATCCTCACTTTTAGGAAGTTTCTCCTTAATTCCAGGTTGCTTCTCTCTTTGATTGGTTCCCAACCATTCTGGTGGAGAATAATTTGACCCCCACACCTTTGTGGCAGCCTCTTGAATACTGGAACACTGCTATCATGTCACCCCTAAGTCAGTGGTTGGTTGCTCCTGGTTCGGTCCGGTTCTTGCGAACTGGTAGTAAAAGCGGCAGGAGGCTCTGCCCACGTGCCCGGATGTCATCATAAATGATCTGCACATGCACAGAAGCGCGTGTGAGCAGAGAGAGCGAGTGCGCTCCCGTTGTGAACCGGTAGTAAAGTTAAGTGGAACCCACCCCTGCCCTAAGCCATAAATTACACCTGACCAACAAGGCTATAAAAGTAAATGGTGACTTATTTTTGAGTACATGAGGGGAATTCTGCCAAATTATAACTTTTAATATGATTTAAAAAACTATTAAAGTATCACGTTTCCCTGAAAATAAAACTGGGTCTTATATTTGGAGGGGGGACAAAAAAAACCCATTAGATCTTATTTTCAGGGATGTCTTATTTTGAGGTTGTACGCTTACCTCCTCCCATCATCTGCTTGCCTGCAGCCACAACAGTTTGCAGGGCTTCGCCCGGACAGAGAAATGACAGAGACTGGAAGCTTTGTCTGCTTGCAAATAGGGGGTTTTGAAATGGAGTGATTAACTCCATTTCAAAGCACCCCATTTGCAAGCAGACAAAGTCTGTTTCCCTCTGGTTGAAAAATGTGCAGCCAGAGGCACAGGGGGAGGCAGATGATCCCAATGTGCCGCCCACTCCATCCCATTTCTCAGCTTGCCCACGGCCACGCCAGGGCAGGCACTCATGCGGGATGTCGGGATCGCCTTCTTCCCCCCATGTCTCTGCCTTCACCTGCTGCTAGTGCCGCTGTGCGAGCCTCCCATGAGCCAGACAGCCACGCAGCACATCTGGATCATCTCTTTCCCTCCTCCTCTGCCTCCACGCTCAGACTTTTCTGTGCTGCACCAAGGGGCTGGCGGACTGCAGCTGCTGCCGGACACCATTGGCCCCCACGCACTCACTGCCTCTTGTGATGGCCACACCCATCACCCCGTTTATTTTTGGGGTAGGGCTTATATTAGGCCCACCCCAAAAAATCAGGCTAGGGTTTATTTTCAGGGTGGGTCTTATTTTTCGGGAAACACAGTATGAGTGGGGGAGTTAAATGTAATAATTATACTCCACATCACTAGATGAATAGGAAATGAAATATTTCATTCAGGCCCCACCTTCCTTCTGGAGAGAGACTTCCCACATACCACTCAAGGCCAAGGATAACATTTGCCAGATACTGATGCCTGACAGTGTAAGCAATACACTGCTCCATTTTAGTGGGCATTACTATTTAAAGGCAAAGGTATGCCACATACTATAGAAAAGCTAATTGTGTGTTTCTCTAATTTGGTGTGGAGTAAAACAATGGTCCTTAACTTCTATTCTGTTTCTAAGCTTCTAAGTTGTTCTGCTGTTTAGGTAAACACAAAAAGAGAAATCACACAACTGGCCTGTTGTTTATCTATTCAAAGACACCTTAAGGCAGAATCATTCAATTTTGCATTCATTTTAAGGAGTATAGTTAGTGGGCTGGCATTGGCAGTTTAATACTTGCTTGAAATGACATATTTTATATTAAAATTTCTTGTTGCTGCAAGAAATATCAAAATGTTACTTGTTGTCCATAATCTTACTTTAATGAATTACAATAATCAAACTTGAGATATGGGCACCAGAATTTGATCACCTAATGAACTGTTTTTTAGCATTCACACTATGATAAAAATATGACCAAACAACAGAAAGAAAAATTAGAGGAAATAACAGGATTTGAAATTGTAAAAAAGGTTAAATATCTAGGGGTTTATATTACACCATCAAATGTAAAATTGTATAAGAATAATTATGAGGTCTTATGGCAAAAAGTTCAGAAGGACTTGATGGTTTGGAAAAAATTGCAGTTATCGTTGTTGGGGAGAATAGCTGCTATTAAAATGAACATTTTATCTAGATTTTTATTCCTCTTTCAGATGATACCAATAATTAAGAAAGACAGAAATTTGGAGGAATGGCAGACTGGAATTAACAAATTTATATGGGAAGGTAAAAAGGCCAGGGTTAAAATGAAAATAATTCAAGATTCACGGGAAAGGGGAGGCTTTAAAATGCCTAATTTTAAATTATATTATGAAGCAGCTGTTCTCTCTGCGATAAGTGATTGGTTTAATCTAACGGAGGAGAGAATTTTGAACATAGAAGGTTATGATTTATTATATAGATGGCACCCATATTTAATTTATGATAAAAAAGTGGATAAGGCTTTTAAAAACCATGTGTTAAGAATTGCTCTCTTGTGTGTCTGGAAGAAATATTTTTATAAATTAAATTATAAGGTTCCCATGTGGGCAAGTCCTAGACATACAATAGAAAACATAAATTTAGAACAGACTCAAGACTACATATAAAGATCTTTTGTATATTGAAAGCGGTAGTTTGCAATTAAAATATTTGCATGTATTAAAAGAAGAAGGGAAAAATTATACTTGGTTCCAATACGGGCAATTACGTGCTAGATGGAAGGAAGATCAGAAAATTGGTATAGTCCAGAATGAGGAAAATTTGGTAAAGCAAATTAGAAATCAATCTCAGGAGCATATAAAGAGATTGTATAATGTGTTACTTGAAATAGACTCTGAAAGGGATTTGGTAAAGGACTGTATGATAAAGTGGGCACAAAATTTTCAGGAGCCAATATTATTGGAAACTTGGGAAAAAATTTGGGTTAGAAATATTAAATTTACGCAGGCACAGAATTTAAGGGAAAATTTTTATAAAATGTTTTACAGATGGCATTTAGATCCTAAGAAATTATCGTGTATGTATCCAGATATGCAAGCAAAATGTTGGAGATGTAATTGTGATGACGCTACATATTTTCATATTTGGTGGACTTGCAAAAATATTAAGGCTTTCTGGATAAGAATTTGGTGGATTCTACAAAACGTTTTGAAAAAGAAGATAAAGTTCCTGCCGCAAGTTTTTTTGCTGGGATTATCACGGACTGTAGAGTAATTGAGACTAAGTTGATTTTAAATTTAATAACTGCGGCAAGACTATTAATAGGACAGTATTGGAAGAAAAAAGAAGTACCTACAATAGGAGAATGGATATTGAAAGTTACCAATTTGGCTGAGATGGCAAAAATCTCAGCCTTTTTGAAAGACAATATGCAAGAAAGATATTTAAATGAATGGAAAAAATGGATTGACTATATTCAAAACAGATATCAGACTAAGAGTTATCAGACTGCCTTTGAATGATTAGGATGTATTATTTTTGATTGTTTTGGGGGAGGTTAGGAATTGATGAGAATTGTAGGACTATAAATTTAGTTAGGAAGGAAACATTTTTAGTATATGTTTGTTTTAATTTTACTATACTTTGTGTTTGTTCTGGGAAGACGGGGGGGAGGGGGGAGGGGGGTTTGTGAAGGGAGGGGGAGGGGGAAGGGGGAAAAAATTTTGTAAAACTTTTTCAATAAAAAAAATGAGAAGCAGGAGCAGTTTTACAAAATACATCAGGGGAAGCTTTTTCAATTAACTAGAATAAGCACTTATTTTTCTAGTCTACACAGTATACTTGACAAAGGAGCCTTCTCAGTATTCAGAAGTGGTGCACTCTAGAAAGACTAAAATGATATTTATTTATTTATTTATTTATTTATTTATTTATTTATTTATTTATTTACACACACACACACACACACACACACATTTAACAACCATCTTTAGTTTACGATTCCCATAGCAGCTGATGAAATATACTAAATAAAACAAAAACACATCAAGCAGGCCAAATTAACAGAATGTTTACCTAAAATTTCAGTCAACAGCAATCTATTTTCCTAGATATAATGTGAGAATAAAAGCCCTCTTGAATTCTCAAGCTTTAGCCTGGCATCTGAAAACTAGCGAATTTTTTAACAAGTCTGACCACAAAGTCCTACTACATAGAAATAGATGAAGAAATCAACAGTAAGATAAACAGCTAAAGCCTGCAAAGACTCCAGAGTCCTCAAAGTCTCTACTCCAGGGATTGCCAACCCGCGGTTCTGGAGCCACAAGTGGTTCTTTGGGCCCTCTGCTGTGGCTCCCTGTCCCATCCCGTCTTATTTCTTTTTTGGACTCCAACCCGAAGCAGCAGGAAGTGAAAGCTGCCTTACGTGTAAATGTGGCGTAAAGGCAGGTACAGGGCAGCTTCGCTCCTGCACTTTCCTCCCCCCCTCCTCTCGTAACCCCCTGGCCGGCTGTGGCTGAGCTGGGAGCATGCGCATGCACGGAGAGACCCTCCATAAGCGAGTCACTGCCCATCTCACACACGCTTTTCCTGAGTTTTGGCACTTGCTTGAGGAGGGTCACCCCACATGTGTGCACACTCTCAGCTCAGCCACTGCTGTCCCGGGCATCCTGAGAGGAGGGGGAAGTGGTCGCCAGAGAATGTAGGAGCAAAGCTGCCCTGTACTGCCTTCGCGCCACATTTGCACATAAGGCAGCCTTCACTTCCTGCCACTTCAGGCTTGAGTCTCCCTGTGCGTGCAAACGCTCCTGGTTCAGCCACAGCAGGCCAGGGAGTTATGAGAGGAAGGGGGAAGGAAGAGGATGATCACCCGAAGGGAGGGGGGAGACACACACACACATATACATACATACACCGGGAGAGAGACATACATACAGAGTGATACACAGAGGGGGTGAGAGAGACATAGACACATACAGAGTGATACATAGAGAGTGGGGAAAGGGAGAGATACAGAGGGAGAGAGACACAGGGGGGGAGGGGAGAGAGACATAGAGAATAGTTTTGTGGCTGGGTAGGCATGGCTAGGTGGTCATATGACTGGGTGGGAGGGAGTGACATTGAGTTGGCCACGTCCACTCAGGTTTTGTGGCTCCCAGTGTGTTTTTTTTCCTGTAGGAAACAGGTCCAAGTGGCTCTTTGAGTGTTTAAGGTTGCTGACCCCTGCTCTAGTTGGTTAATTTTTGGAGATTAATTTTTTCCTCCAGTTCAAGGGGAAAAGTTGTTAATCTCAGCTGGTGGGGTCCTGGAGAAGGACCTTGGTCCTGATATGAGGTTGACCCCAATCCTATCCTTTCGTAAGGGCCTCAAGACCTGTCTCTGCCAGTCAGTTTGGGGTACCAATGGAGCAGCAGCACAGTGCAGTGGTTGCTTAAGTAACAGCAGATCCCACCTCCTCCACTATGCCCCTGCCTTCCCTATCTGTAATGGGATTTTAATGATGTGTGTGTGTGTGTGTGTGTTTGAGGCTGAGTGAAAGATTTTAAGTCACCCAGAGTTACCCAGAGGTAAGATGGGCAGTCAATAAATTTTATAAATAAATAAAAGGTGGAGACAGATGACATGACCTTTTCATTTGTTTATGGTATCCAGGACACTGTTTATCTGCTGTTACTTTTAAAGAATATTTTAGTTTCAATAAAACTTAACAGCCTTTTTGAAACAGGAAAGTAAGATTAGATTTCCTACTATGAAACAAAACAGCATTTCCATATGGATCCCCACATCCTTGCTCAAAGAATTATAGGCTGAGCTACATTCTTAATGAAATTAGCTAGGAGCAAACAAACAGCATAAGATCAATTCTTTCATACTTGCTTAATTAGATTATTCTCTTTCACAAGACCTGGCCTGGTACCTCAAAGCAACACACTTCATTAAAAATGCAATACAAGATTAACAAATGAGCACAAAACATAATAAAATGCTATCAAAGCAATAATAAAAGCAGGTCCATATCAGCAGCTAGATCAATCAGGCATAATTTTAGAAATGATACATTTAGAATAGGGTCAGGAATTTTTCTTGTCCCTTCTCCCAAGCTAGAATCCCACAATATATCTCATAAGAGATATATACACAATATATCTCATAAGAGATTATGCGATAATATATCGCATAAGATTATTTTGGCATAGGCATTGATTGCTATTATCAAACTGATTTTCATTCCCATAAATAATGACATAGCTTTAAATTAATTCAGATAGTCAATTTTAAGACTGGGTTTGTAAATCAAATACACATACATACCACACATACCCACAGACATATACCGGTTGATAGCAACTCATTTTAATTCTTGTTATTCCTGGTTTCCTAATTATCATCCTCATTGTATTTGTTCCATTTCTTACTATGAAGCCAGCCATTTTATTTTTTTAATAGTAACAAAGAACTGAGTTCCTAGAAAAGTAATGGTATATTATATACTTTATAATAGTAGAACCAGCTAACTATATGGGAGTTTGAATCCAGACTATTAATTGCTTTTAAAACTCAATGACCCCAACTTACTTTGTACCGTAAAAGGCAATGGGTTAGAGCTAAACACAAAATAAATTTGGTCTACATAATAATGCAATGTTTAAATAATGAGATTCTTAGTCTTAAAATATGGATTTAATACTAGAAATATTTTCATCATCACAAAAGACAGCACATTATAGTGTTTTAGTCAAGATATCAGATGACTGCTGTAGAACACCAAATAGAGATATTAAAGTTTTAAAAGTTGAAATCTCAGACATTGCCTGGTCTTGTGTCATTTCAAGATTTCCAAGAGTGAGAGCACCCTGGACCAGTTCCTTTTTTCGTAATTAAGAAGTACTTTGTACATTTATATTTCTTCCAACAATTAAGGCCTTGTTCCAAAGTATTTCTATCAGAACTTATGACACAACAACCAGTAAATATAGAAAAAAATAAGATCCCAAATAAATGCTATCTACTCTGTTCTGTTAATATACATCTTGTCTTTGTCAACTAACCTGCTTCCAAGCAAAGGGAAAGAGGACCACTAAGTAAAAGGCAGAGGATAGGAAGGCCTGGAGGAACGTTGTCCATGGGGTCGCGATGGGTCGGACACGACTTCGCAACTAACAACAACAACAAAGTAAAAGCCACTTCTCCACAAAAAGATGTGGTTGGATGCAATATGAATTCCCAGGGGGACAAAGAGGCAATGACACATAGAAAGTTTGGTCAAGAGGATGAGAGGTAAGAAGGCTCCTCCCTAGCTATTCCCAGAGTGTATCTATCATGTGCCAACTCAGGAAGTTCAAACTGCCCAAGGAGCTGCTGATAAAGTTTTACAGAGGAATTATTGAGTCTGTCATCTGCACCTCTATAACTGTCTGGTTTGGTTCTGCAACTCAACAAGACAGACAGAGTCTTCAGAGGATAATTAGAACTGTAGACAACAATTACTTATTGTAATTGTAAAACAATTACTACCAACCTGCCTTCCATTGAGGACCTGTATACTACACGAGTCAAAAAGAGGGCTGTGAAAATATTTACAGACCCCCTGCATCCTGGACATAAATTGTTTCAACTCCTAGCCTCAAAATGACACTATAGAGCACTGCACACCAAGACAACTAGACACAAGAAAAGTTTTTTTCCCTGAATGACATCACTCTGCTAAACAAATAATTCCCTCAACACTGTCAAACTATTCACATTAGGCTGCATTACTATTACTATTAGTCTTCTCATTGTTCCTATCACCCATCTCCTCCCACTTATGACTGCATGACTATAACTCTGTTGCTTGAATCCTTACGATTTATATCGATATTGTTTTCCAGTATGATTTGATTGCTTATTTGTATCCTATGACTATCACTGTTGTACCTTACGATTCTTGACGAATGTATCCTGTCTTTTTATGTACACTGAGAGCATATGCACCAAAGACAAATCCCTTGTGTGTCCAATCACACTTGGCCAATAAAGAATTCTATTCTATTCTAATGATGCAAATAGTTGCTTTAATTTGGCAAGACTTCTGTTTACAGATGAGGAACAATGAAGGAAACTGCTGTTTAGTAACTCTCCCATGTCTTTCTTGGTTCTTGGACCCTGACAAAAACCTTCATTAACACCCCAGCCTGATCACCAAATTATTCAGAATGCAAATGTTGCAGAATTTAAGTATATGTCTCCTCCGAGTACTATACAACTGACTGATTTGAAGCACAAATGTTAAATGGCTAAAGGTTATAACTCTAAAATGGTGGCAATAAGGCAATGCATTTTCCAGGACAGCTTTCCCCAACCTGGTTCCCATTGATATTTTAAGACTAAAATTCCCAGAATTTCTAGTCAGCATAAGCAATTGAGCCCTGAGAAGGAATGCATTATTTATTTACTACCTTTCTTCTATTTTGTTCTTATCCATCAATGGTTGTTTGATCCACTGGTTGACTAGCCTTTGTCCTTGAGGTGTTCTGCATTTATTTAACAATCCAGCCAGTGAATGTGTTCCTTGGGTAAATTCTGAAGAATCCTGAGGAGAAAAAGAGATAAGGATGTATGTTGTTTTGTGACACTTTTGTCATTAAAAACAAAAAAGTCTTTACTTCAAACTAAAAGAAGAGAGGAAGCTGAGTTATTGCTAGTCTTTGTTTTCAGAAATGGTGATCAAAGCACTGCTTCTTTGTTCCAAGATGGTACATGTGAAATCTGATTCCTTAACACATACTGGCTACCAATTCTCTTTGCAATTTCTATAGACAGTCTGCAGTTTTAACTCAAATCTCTAACTATAACACTGATCATCATTTTGCCTCCTTTTTCTTCCATCCTTTTCTTCAGTTTAAGGAACTCAAGATCTTGCATGCAAAAGATCAAGGCACAATGGTTCGTTTTAGGCATTGTTCATCTATATTTATATAAAAGGATCTATGTATGTATGTGTGTACGTATGTGTATACACATACACACACACATACACACACATACACACACACACACACACACACATATATATATATATATATATATACGATCCAGTATAACTCTGGAACCACTCGAGCAATTTCAACCAAACTTGGTACACAGATGACTTACCCTCTGGAAACAAATACTGTGGGGGATAAGACACCCCTGGGGTGTGGGTGTGGGTGTGGGTGGGTGTTCCAGCATAACTGGAACGCCTCGAGCAATTTTAACCGAACTTTTTATAAAGATTACTTACTCCCTGGAAAAAAAATACTGTGGGGGTAAGACAACCCTAACACCCCTCTGTGTGTGTGTGTGTGTGTGTGTGTGTGTGTGTGTGTGTGTGTGTGTTCCGGAATAACTCTGGAATGCCTCAAGCAATTTCAACCAAACTTGGTACACAGATGACTTACCCTCTGGAGACAAACACTGTGGGGATAAGACACCCATAACACCCCTTCGGGGGAGGGGTGTGGTTCCAGCATAACTCTGGAACGCCTTGAGCAATTTCAACCAAACTTGATACACAGATGACTTACTCTCTGGAAAAAAATACCCCAAGGCGGGTCGTATGCACATGCGCGGGAGGCGGGGTTAGGATGAAAAAATACCCAACCAGCGTTGGGTCATCAGCTAGTTGATTAATAAAAAGAAGATTCCTTTATAAACCCTGACCACTGCTGTCTACAAAATGTTTCAAACTCACATTCTGATCTTAGAACAAAGCAATCGATGTCCCAGAATTCTGCCTTAACTGAATTTTTTTCTCTGCTGTTTTAAGTGGTTTATTATTCACATTAGGAAGAATTAAAAACAAGTGCTTTTCTGGCCATTTTCATAAAAAAGGAGAGAATAAGAAATTAGTTTTAAGATTCTACTTTCTCATATGTCTGAAAACCTCAAATGTTTGAACTTATTTCAAGACAAAACAACAAACAAAAATGTCTAATGCACTATTCTAAATTAGATTTTTCTAAGCTCCGAACAAAATTTGCTGACCTTGTTTAAATCCTTCAGAAAATGATAAGAAGAATAGCAACAGAAGATAATGTTATATATTTTGTATTTCAATGTTTTTTTTAAGTACAGTAGACAAATTACATTTGTCAACAATTTCATAAATTGTAGCCTACCCATTTAAGACATCACAAGAATAGATAAACAGAACAGAGATTAAATATAGCATTCTAGGAGAGAAAGACAAAGGGTAAAATTTTACTTTCCATGCTTATTTGAACAAATATACTTTATCCGTTTTAAAAAGAGAAATCAGAAGCCACCTTAATGGAAGTCAAAAAATAATCTATTTTTTAAATGAACAAAATCACTTAAAACAACAGTCACCAACCGGTGGTCCACGGACCACTGGTGGTCCACGAGAAAATTTTGGTGGTCCGTGGAGAAATCTTCATATTTTTGCCGGTGCACCCTGGTGGAGGAGCTGCTCCGGGATGACCAATGGGCCAGTCCTTTGAATGTGATTACTACAGCTCTGGAATATGGGACTGACTATGGCGGGGCTGGAAATTTCTGCCCTGGGGTGGCACGTGCAATACGCAACAAGGAGCGCAGCCCTCTCTGTCTGGAATGAAATAATGGTGCTGTTATCATGGTGGGGGAGGGGGCGATGCAAGTGGGCCAAAGCAGCAATTGTGATGGCTGGAAGCTGCGGGAGCAAAACACTACTTGCATCAGCATTCCGCCTTGGTATATTTGCGCCAGCCGGTGGCACAAAGCAGCCCTCATCTCCTACCCCTTGGAGTTCAGAGCAGTAAATGGCGACTGGTCTGGGAAGCAGCCAGAGAATGAGAGAGACAGAATGAAAGAGAGAATGAGAGAGACAGAGAATCAGAATGAGAGAGAGTGAGTGAGTGGGGGAGAGAGAGGGGAGAGAGAAAGAGAAAAAGAGGAGGGAGAGTGCCTGAAGGACCCCATCCCATCATTGGGAGTCTAGGCACTTCACAGCAAGCAGCACGATGGATTCATATTAGTGATCTGCAGGATTTAAAATTATGAACTTGGTGGTCCCTGAGATCCAAAACGTTGGGGACCCCTGACTTAAAGCTTTGAAATAAACATTTGGCTTCCCAGGGGTGCATATGCTAAGGTCAATATGATTCTAAAACAGGGGTGTCAAATTGAAGCCCAGGGGTTGCATCCATAGCACCGTGGGGTGCTTAGATCCGGCCCACGGCGCAGTGCCTCTGCCAGCAAAAACAGAGCACAGGAGGGTCATGCATGGCCCTCCCAGGCTCTGTTTTTGGCTGCAACAGCCTCCTGCAGCTCTCTGCCAGCAAAAATGGAGCCTGGGGAAGCTGTCACAGCCGAAAATGGAGCCCAGGGAGGCCGCAGATAGCCTCCCCAAGCTCTATTTTTGCTGGCAGAGGGGTGCAGGAGGCTGTCACAGCTGAAAACAGAGCCTTGATGAGTGATGGTGAGCTGGCCATGCCCAACCTGGCCATGCCCCCCCGCCCCCCCCGAAGTCAAACACAACTCTGGTGGCTCAACAGACTAATGCAGTTTGTTATTAACAGCAGCTGCTTGCAATTACTGCAGGTTCAAGTCCCACTAGGCCCAAGGTTGACTCAGCCTTCCATCCTTTATAAGGTAGGTAAAATGTTGGGGGCAATAAGTTGACTTTGTATATAATATACAAATGGATGAAGACTATTGCTTGACATAGTGTAAGCCGCCCTGAGTCTTCGGAGAAGGGCGGGATATAAATGCAAATAAAAAAAAAAACCTCTGATGCAGCCCTCAATGAAATCGAGTTTGATACCCCTGCTCTAAAACGTATCTTATAATTTCATGATAGCCTTCTATCATTAGCCTCTGCTTAACTCAAGGTAAGTTCAGATTGTTCTCACGTTATGAACAATCACTTAGTGACCATTTGAAGTTATGACAGACCCTCAAAAAGCTACTTTTGACTTGTCTCAAAGTTACAGTTGGCACAACACCCCCACAATCATGTAAACAAAATTCAGGAACTTGGTAATTCACTAATCGTTACAATCAACCTCAGGGACACTGCAGCAGCCCATCCTACCCCCTGCCTATCTCCCTCCCCCCCCCCACATCTTACCTTGCTGATCCCCTTAAGCCTTGGAGAATTAGTTAGGTTTCATATATTACTCAATGTAGTGATAGAAATTAGATATAAGGGCAAGTTATACATCTTACCTGAAAAAGATTAAGGGCTCTGACAGCAGCATGATCCAGGGTCATATACTGATTAAGGTCAAACGTGGTAAGTTCAAATTGTCCAAAGTTAGACTCGTCATTTAACAGCTCTAAGTATTTAATCACTACAGACAGAGAAGAGATGGCAACCTGGAGAATAAAAGTTCAACAGAAGTGTAATCACATATGAACTGAGCCTGAAAATTGGTCACTGAGGCATTGGTGGGACTAAATTAGAAGCAATGTGGACAATATAGAGTTCTTAACAGCAGTTTTTCAAAATTAAATTATTGCTCAAAGAACCAAGTAGTTTGCCAATGTTTCGCTAGAGGTTTTTGAAAACGTTTGGGGAAATAATAGAAGGAGGATCAGACAAATATCATACAACCATTATTAAATATTATTCTATGAAGAGAGAAGAACTTTCTATAAAGAGGGAAGCAGTTTCCATGGCATTCAACAAGAATTGCTTTTGTATTTTACCTACAAAACATAGATGATTTTTTTTCTAGGGCAGCTTTCCACAATCCCTAATTTGCTGTGGTATAATCCCCATCATTGCCAGACAGTATGGAGTTTCTACTAGCTCAAAATGTTGGGAGTCATGCACCAGCACAACTGAAGACTATCTAATTGGGGAAGGTTGATGTTAAAAAAACACACATGAATATCATTCTATATGAAACTGTGTGGCTGCTTTGCCACTACTACCTCTACTTAGAAATTTCTAATAAATCTTATAGCAATAAATATTAGAGGTATGCATCATTTTAAAACTGTAGCAAACATTAGGAACTTGCCTGAAGGAATTTCTCTTACATTCCTACACAGAATTCAACTTTATATACTCCTCCAAGAAAATGATTTCTCCAGCATCATCAGGTTAAGTCAGTTCCTTCTCAAGTCCGTATGTTAAAATGGCTTCTAGTGGCAGTTAGGTATTAACATCAGCCCAAAAGAGCTGCTATAATTATTCAAATAGCAAGCTGTAAAATTTTGGGAAAGGCTTGGGGAAAAGTCTTATTACAATATTTCATTAGTTCAGAACTTTTCTTTTAGCCTGATATTTATGAATGCTATTTAAGGAGCAAACTTCATAATGTTAGTGCCTATAGAGAAAGACAGGTATATTTGAGCATTTATTAATTCACCTATTCTTTCCTTCACTTCTAGACTACAATTCTAAAATGAACACAAACATTGTCTACAAAGTGCACTGCTTATTTATGATTCATAACCTTACAGAAATTTAACCAACAGCTCACTGTTCAATTTATAAGGTTTTCCATTATTTATAAGCTTGTTCATTATTCATTCCATTTACTGAAATGTAACACACATATTATCATCAATGCAATCCAAGAGAAAAAGAAATACATGTAGTCAGGGGTCCTTGGTGTTCTCTGTGCTTGGTTGTTTTCTTGCAGGCATTTCATCATCTGAACTAGGTAACATCAGTGATAAAAGGGAGTGTAGTTTGCTCTTAGATTATACTCTAGTGCAGAGGTCCTCAAACTACACCCCGCAGGCTAGATATGGCCCGCCAAAGCCATTAATCTGGCCCACGCGGGACCACGAGGCTGCCCCGCCCACATCACCCCACCTACCCACCGGCCCCCACCTGCCTTCTGGAGCAGTGGTGAAATGTAAACTTTGTTGCTACCGGTTCGTGGCTTGGGGTGGAGGGGGAATGTGACTGGGTGGGCGTGGCCAACTTTTTTTTTTTTTTACTTTTAAAAGCATTTTTTCTACAACCTCTTCGGCCAAAGAGGTTTTCTTTTCTTTTAAAAGCATTTTTTTTGCCTTTAAAAGGAAAAAAAAGCCTCTCCAGAGGGATTGATGATTTTCCGGGAGGGCATTACGAAAAAAATTAGTACAATTGCGGAGGCTGCGGCCTACGTGGAGGAACACAAAGCCCTCCTGGATTTAGATGACCCAGGAATTGAAGAAGGGGAGGTTATAGACCATGGGGCGGAGGCGGCTGCCGCTGTTGCGGCCCTGGAGTTGGGTCAGGCTGAACCCAGAGTTCTGAGATCCAAAACTAGGAAGTGACAAAGATATTTGGTATTGTGTTGGTTTTCCTTATTCTCTTTCGTATGATATTCTGATTATTCTTGACCCTTCCTTATTGTGTAAGATTGAAACTTAGCTACTTCGTATCACCTGCTTGCCATATGGCTGTTGTATGTGTTTAAAATTTTGAGTAAAATTCTTATCATGTATAAGAAAAATGAAAATTTACCATACCTGATATGTATTTGCATAAAATTTTTTTTTGACCAATAAAAACTTTTTATAATAAAAAAAAAGGAAAAAAAAGCCTCTGACGATCAGGCAACTCTGCTGGGATCATCGGAGCCTTTTAAAAGCATTTTTAATAACCTCTTTGGCCGAAAAAAATGCCTTTAAAAGCCTCCGACGATCCCAGCTGAGCCATGCGATCATCAGAGGCTTTTTTTTAACTTTTAAAAGCATTTTTTTCAGCCGAAGAAAAAATGCTTTTAAAAGCTAAAAAAAAAAAAAGAAACCTCTGATGATCGCGCGGCTCAGCTGAGCATTGGGGTGGGCAGGGATTTTTGCTACCGGTTCTCTGAACCACACGCTGCCATCGGTACCGGATCAGGCAATCGGTCCGAACCGGGAGCATTTCACCCCTCTTCTGGAGGCTGAAGCAGCCAAAAACGGGACCCGCAGAGTCCTCCACAGCCTGGGGGGGGGGGGAGGGACACACAAACAGAAGTCCCTCAACCCCCCCAGGCAGCCACATTCCTTCACTACCCTGCTTTCCCCCAGAAGCATAACAAATTAAAGTTTATTAAAGTGTTTTCTTTAATGGAGTACTAAATTGGCCACGCCCACCCAGTCACATGACCATCTAGCCATGCTCACCCAGCAGGTCTGGGCCCCCCCCCAACAGTCTGAGGGACCATGAATTGGCTCCCTGTTTAAAAAGTTTGAGGACCCCTGCTCTAGTGGCTTGTCCTGTCAGTGTTGGCGAGGGTGGCTTTGGAGCTTCTTTCATTGCAATGTACTGTTAGCTTGTTTGGCAGTTCCTTGATTGGGGTACTGTTTACTTGTTGATCTGATGCTAATCTTGGAATTAATCTATGCTCATCTGGGTGCTGATTGTTAGTGCAGAGGGGATGTTTTGGTCTTTTTGTTCTCTTTTTTGACTTCTTGCCTCTTTTACAGATATTGTCTGACTATTGATGTTTAATTTGCCAGTGTGCCAAGTTTCTAGAAATTCCCTAGCATTTTTGGACTTGGCTTGGTCTAGGATGGTCACAATTTCCCAATTGAAACTATGGTTAAATCTTCCGTATATTGTGAAATTAAAGAGTTTTCATCATGTCTTCTGACTGCTAGTTGGTGTTCATGGATGTGTTTTCCCAGTCTTCTGCCTGTTTGTCCTTCCTTCATAGTGGCTGTTTCAATCATTACACTGTTTGTTGTAGATGACTCCTGTTTTTTCCTCTGGAGTCATCTACAACACAGAGTTATGCTTAGAAAAATGTTTGTTTTGAAAACATGATTTTAAGCATCCATGTATAACACATGGCAAAAAAGTGAAGATGAATCTAAAAGTGTGTTTAATTGTATGGTTTATGATTGATGAGATTGTGGGAATTTCTGAGGGATGCAAAAATTACAATGTTACTGAAGCCAGCTATTATCTGTTTAAAACTGACACATACTTATTTGATTTAAGACACACATCCATACCCAACTCACTCACCTGCTTATCCATTTCAGGTAATGCTGCACTAGACACACGGTCCTTCTTTCCTGATTGCAGCAAACGGTTGAGATCTTGAACAGCATCTTTTGTTGAAAATTCAGTCTTTTTCCTATCCGTGATCAGGATTCCTCCCCTTTGAACCACCTTTACAAATAAAATAATTAGGAATAATTTTATTGCAGGCTATAGGTTTAAAACACTCTTAATTGTATTCAACAAAATAAGCACAGAATACGATAGCACCTTACAAACTTGCCAACTTTATTGAGGCACAGGCTTTTGTGAGCAGGAGCTCACTTCATCAGATACAAAGAATGGGTTCAGTATTATAAAACCTTAAAAGCAGACTTATAAGGGAGGGAAGGGGGAAAAATAAGGTGAGAAGAAAATGGATTTATAAAAGCAGAGTAAAAAAAGCTCTCAAAGAGGAAGGTAGAAGCATTATTTTATCAGTCAGCAAATGTAGTGACTTAAGAAGTCATTGTCCTTATTCAAGATTTCTGTAATAGATTAGACTTTTCTAATGTACTTTAATTCAATTGTATTGACAAAACTTCACATGTATCACTATTGCTGAGATCTGTATGACTGGTGATGGATTGACTTGAAAGAATGAAATGTCTCATTTATAACTGATAATGTAACAACCTCTTTTCTCAGTTTCTGCTATCACAGAAATTCATTAACTTCCCACTCTTTTTTCCTCCAACTTCTCCTTTTAACTCTTTAAAGTCCTTTTAAACCCATTTAAAGTCCTATAATAACAAATCTAGGTAAGTTGCTGCTTACAAAAAGTATGCCTCCATAAAATTGCTTGTCCTGAAGGTGCTACCGGACTCTATTTTGTTGACATAGATTGATCCAGCTCCTTCTCCATCTGTACTATAAAATTCAGTATTTTCACAAATGAGAGATCAAGGCCAACAGCATATTAAGAGGTTGTATAATGTATTAGTAGAAATAGACTCAGAGACTGAATTGGTTAAGGATTGTATGATTAAGTGGGCACAAAATTTTCAGCAACCAATAATGTTGGAAATTTGGGAAAGAATTTGGGTGAGGAATGTTAAATTTACACAAGCGCAAAATATGAGAGAAAATTTTTATAAGATGTTTTATAGATGGCATTTAGACCCCACAAAGTTGTCATGTATGTATCCTAATGTACAGGCTAAATGTTGGGAGATGCGATTGTGAAGATGCTACTTATTACCATATATGGTGGACTTGTAAAAAAGTTAAAGCATTTTGGATTAAAGTATGGTGGATCATGCAGAACATTCTGAAAAAGAAGATTAAGTTTACCCCACAGTTCTTTCTACTAGGAATAATTATGGATTGTACAGCTATAGAGACTAAATTGATTTTGAACTTAATAACAGCCGCGAGACTTTTGATTGCTCAATATTGGAAGAAAGAAGAATTACCTACAATTGAAGAATGGACACTCAAAGTATCAAATCTGGCAGAAATGGCAAAAATTTCTGCTTACTTGAAAGACTATACACAAGAAAAATATATTTTAGAATGGAAAATGTGGATTGATTATATTCAAAATAAGTATCAGATAAAAAAATATCAAATAGCATATGAGTAAATTTAGGAAATATTTTGTATTAGATATATTTCTGAAGGAGAGGGGAATTGAGAGTGTGATTATGTGTGGAGTGACTAGAGATTATAATTTAGGAATTATTTTGGATTATGATTGTTAGTTTTGATACCCTGCATTTTGTTCTGGGAAGTCGGGGTGGGGGGTAAGGGGGAGGGGAATTGGGGGGGTTGAGGGTAGAGGATGGAGTGATGGTTAATGTACAGGGATTATTGAAGATGTATAAATATAATTAATGTAGGGTCGGGTCTGCCCAGCTACCATTTTAGAATGGTGGGGAGGGAGAAAAGAGGAGAGAGTAGGAGGTAGGAAAGAGGAGGGGAAAAAAATTCAGTATTTTCAAATAAAGTTCTATTACTTTTAGAATAGAATTTTTTTTATTGGCCAAGTGTGGCCAAGAATTTGTCTCGGTGCATTTGCTCTCAGTGTACATAAAAGAAAAGATACATTCATCAAGAATCATAAGGTATAACACTTAATGATAGTCATAGGGTACAAATAAGCAATCAGGAAACAATCAATATCAATATAAATCATAAGGATACAAGCAACAAAGTTACAGTCATACAGTCATAAGTGGAAGGAGATGGGTGATGGGTGATTAATAGTAGTGCAGATTTAGTAATAGTTTAACAAGTGTTGAGGGAATTATTTGTTTAGCAGAGTGATGGCGTTTGGGAAGAAACTGTTCTTGTGTCTAGTTGTTCTGTACAGTGCTCTATAGTGTCGTTTTGAGGGTAGAAGTTGAAACAGTTTATGTCCAGGATGTGAGGGATCTGTAAATATTTTTACAGCCCTCTTTTTGACTTGTGCCTATTTTCAAAGTATGCTAAGAGTTACTTTCATACCTAACTGACCCACAAAGGAAAAGAACAACTTCTAAAGTACAAAGAGAGATGCAAACAGCATTGGTAAGGACTAGAGCTCTTTGATCACTCAATAAATTTCATGACTGGCATTGAAGCATTACATCATTTTCACACCAATAAAAAGCCATGGCAATGCAGCACATACAGACTTTACTTAACTACAGGTAGTCCTCGTTTAGTAAGTGTTTATGCAACAACTGTTCAAAATTCAAATGGTACTGACAAACAAACATACAATCTGTACTCAAGTTATAGCCATTGCAAAGCCCTTGTAATCATGGAATGAAAATACAGGCAGTTAGCAGTCCGCTCACCATTACAACAGCAGCATTGCAGCTGCCTCTAGCCACCTATCTCTCCCCATCTGAACTACCCACCTGGCCCACTAGTAAGAGAAAATTACTGTGGCTCTGGAGGACCAGGTCTGCTCCCCACCACACATGGGAGGCCTCAACCAGTTACAGGGCCCAGCAGTTATGCATAAATTGCTGCCCTTACCTTTTTTTCCTTCTTTTTTTTGCTGACAGATGGATCTGTCTGTCACCCAGCCTATGTGAGACACGGCCCTCCTACAGAGACCTCCTTACACCATTCTGCAAACAGGCACTATTCTCATGGAAGGCTCCTTTTCCAAATGACACGATTTAAAGATGGAGCCTTCTGAAAGATAGCGAGAATGATCCAGGAGGCTCTTCCTAGCTTTCCTTGATTCCTGCTAGCAATCATGTTGGTTAGTTTTCTAGCCTTTCTAGTCTAGAAGCCTTCCTAGCGATTGTGAAAATGACACCCACTTGCAGAAGCCAGTCTCTATATGCTCTGGGCATGGCTGTCAGTTGCTGCAGACAAATACAAAGGCAAGTGGAGCAATTTCCATGTGCTGCTGGGCCCTGTAACCAGCTGAGGCCTCTTGGGTGGGTGCGGGGAAGGGGAACAGGCCTAAGCCTCCCAGCCTTTGAGCAGGTGTCTGTAGCCAGTGCGCCCAGCAGTTATTCAAGGGCTCCCTTGCCTGGTGGATTGAGGAACAGGCTGAGGGCTTGAGGGCCACAGCAGGTTTCGACATGTGATATCTTGGTCAGCCAGGCCTCCTGGTCCATGGCAGATTTCTGAGCACCAGTGGACCCTGTAGTCTGCTCAGAGCTTCCCTGACCTGAGGCACCCCCATGTTCTCCTTAATGACATATGCAATCATTTTATGACCGCAACTGGGAGAGCTGGGATTGCAGTTGTTCAATGAAGCAGTCACAAAATGTCTCAACAACCATTTCATTGAATGACTAAAGATTTCAGACCAATTATGGTCCTAAATTGAGGACTAAATTGAGGACTGACCTATACCATAGTTGGGCTAGGCAATTCCATACTAATCAAAAAATCATATGGCTGCAGCGGATTTATGTCATTTCTCCCACAGCCATTAAACAAAACACCTGTGGTCATGAAACAAGGCAGTGCTGTCCACTGATTCTCTGAGGGTGTGAAGTTAAGAGCTGCTCCCAAAAGAAATGTTTCCCAAAACATTTCTTTTGGGAATGTTTAAAACAAAATTAGATAAAAAAACAAGATACTTGATTTTGCACATTCTAACAGCGGCAAGGATTGCGTTCGCGCAATATTGG
Source organism: Ahaetulla prasina (assembly GCF_028640845.1). Taxonomy (NCBI): domain Eukaryota; kingdom Metazoa; phylum Chordata; class Lepidosauria; order Squamata; family Colubridae; genus Ahaetulla; species Ahaetulla prasina. The sequence goes on from NC_080539.1 coordinate 45,466,971, forward strand.
AAACTTAGTATCATACCACCAGAGAGTCTGATTATCCAAAAAGTATATGACTGTGCAGAAATGGACAGGCTTACCATAGAACTACAAGAAAAAGAAGATTCAGAATACTATGCGGTCTGGGAAAACTGGTAAACATGGACAATTAATAGAAATAGAAAATAATATATATATAAGGCTATTGATGATTAGATGTATATAATGTATATCAAAATTATATGGGAGGTCGAAATATACGTCACAGCTTTGTTGAATATGCACAATTGTTATGAAATAAAAATGTAATAAAAATATTTTTTTTTAAAAAAAGAGCTGCTATCTCCTCTTCTCAAAGTGCCTGTAGTCCCACAAACGAACTTTCTACCCCTCCTTCCCTCAAACTTTCATCCATTCCCTAGAATTGTAGTCCCAGGCATTCAAGCTGGTGGTCCTGCTGCCTGGTTAACCGAGCCACACCCTGATATTTTCAAAAACACGCTGACGTCCACAGACAGCGTCACCTCATCCAGTCTTTTAAGCTTACAAAAACAAATGCTATGACAGAGTGGAAAAGGAGGCAGTGTGGCAGGAAAGGTGATAAGCAAAAGCCTCTATGGGAACGCATAGGTGATGTCTAAGATTGATAGCTATTACAAGCGGATAAGAGGACTATGACTCAACTGCCAGGACCACAGACCACAAACCACAATGAGTGTAAATATCCTAGTGAGACACCTGCCTTGGGCTTGAAGCTTCGTCTGGAAGTCAGCAACAATTTGAAAAAAGAGCAACCACACTGAAACACCACAACCAGTGTAAGAATGTTTGGAAAAGGCAACGGTTGTATATTTCTTTAAGGACTTTGAGACTTGTGTTTGAATGGTGTCTTAACAGAGTATAAAGGACTGACTGAGCATTAAAACGAAGTTATGTGACAACATCGCCCTGAAAACTCCAAGCGGAGTTCACCCAGAGCAATAGCCTGTTGTTGGGGAAAGTGTGTATTGTAATAAAGCATCGTGTACAAGTTTACTGCACTGTGTTGTGACCAGTCTTTGGACAGCAAACAACCCTCAAACTCTGCTAGCTAGAAGCTGGCTGTGATACGCATACATGGCAAACATTTGATCACGGGACACTGCAATAGCTTAAATACACACCAGCTGTAAAGGGCCTGAATCTCCATCACATTATTGTGGGGATGCTGTAATTGTCGTTAAGTGGAAGGACAGGTCATAAATTTGAACAGTTGCTAAACAGGGCAATTGCTAAATAAGGCCTACTTGTTCAAGCTATCATACTTGGGGCCAAATATTTTTCCTAGAGGATTTTTCTTCCAAATTGTACAATTTGGAGATACCCTTAAGAGTCAGTATTGATTTAAATATTTGCCTTTTCAAGTAACTGTTATTACAGACAACCAATGCCTTGATTCTGTTGTTCAGCTTTTATATCTTCATTGAACCAGATGCCTTCAAATTTCAGATCTTTATTGTTGGTGCACAACATATGTACAATGAGATTGGTTGAGCTCCCTCAATGCACACACACCCCCAACACAATATAATTCACAGTGAAGGAATTTTCAATTCTTCTTTGATATCTGAAAATGTGCTTATGTTGTCTTTTTGGGTTTTCTGACTAGGATTCATTTTGCATTTTTGACTCCTAGTGCTGAAATACTCCTATCTGTTGGGAAGGCCTTCAAAGCGGTTAATTCTTAACAGCTCCTGAAGAGTGTTTTTCCCCCAGCCTTAGGCAAGTAAATAGCATGCCCAATAAGCAGAAGAGTAACCAATACTCTTACGCTTGGTTATACAGTGCTACGCTACAGATTCCCTTTGAAGCTTTAATGTACCCATTAGTTAACTTAATTAGAGTGTGCAGATGCAAACCTACACAAAATAATTATTGATGTTTATTAAGGAAGCACCAAGAACTCCACAACTGAATGAGCTGCTCCATTTTATGCCCATTTTAAGTTCATTTCCTAGAGGGTTTTTTCAGTTTTAAGTTCATGTAAACAATGTCTGTGGTTTCAGAGTTTCCATGGCTTACCTGCTTCAGTTTCTCCATATCTCCAGCAGTCTCCCCAACTGGCAGCAAACATTCCTTTGGCCCCATTTGTATCAACAGTGCTTCAAGATTGGAAAACTGATCATTATCTGCAAATTCAGATATTTCTAATTTTCTTGCCAGTGAATCCACATATCCTACTCCAACAACTTTCTGTCCATTAACCGAGGACAGCTTAATGGCTACAACACCAGCTGAAGAGGACATATCATGGTTACTAAAAAGAACATCTTCAAATTGAACAAGGTTACCTGGAGAACCCTATTTAAGGAAAGAATAACACAAGAATATTAATTTCTATACAAATACAGCAATAAAACTATCAACAGATCAGGACGGATAAAAATCAATGGTTTTTTTTTTAATCAGATTTTTTTTATTTTTAATAAAATGCTTTTGGAGTAAAAATCTATCTAGAGATAGTGATTTAAGATGCATTAATAGTTTAGTTTATTCAGCATGAAATGGAGCTTATATAGCATGAGGCTGTATATTCTGCAATATTTACATTTTTGATAAACATTCAATGAATCCAAGTTCTGCAAGCTGAGATAACATGCACTACATTAATACATTCACACAATTTCACAGTAACCAGGAGATAAATCATAAAACAAAGTTCAGGAATATTGCTTTATCTCATTGTTTTGCAAATCTATGCATACTGCAAACTGTATGATTGTTTGAAGAGAAATGCCACCAGATGCCATCTCTACCACCAGGTTCTAAGTTTGAGGAAGAAGGGCAACCAGTAAAAATGAAAGTGAAACCTTCCAAGCATCTTATGAATAGAATAGAATATTAAAGAGCACCTGTCATTTCAGTTCCATCATGGCAGAGCCTGTTAGTGGGCATCCACTCACCTGCTGCCTGCCACGTCCCTCACCTTGTTGTGTCACTGCCGCATCACCAGCCGTCCCATTAAAGTGAATGAGACTATCGGTGAGTCAACAGCAGGTCAGAGGAGGCGCCACTGCGAGACAGAGATGACAGCTGCTTTTTAAAAATAATGATTTAAATCCTTTTTACTAGCGATTTAAATCATGATTTGACTTAAAACAAATTCACCCTGCAAAAGATTATCTGGATTTTTCTATACACTTATTTAAATTATCTGATACAATGTTGCAGGGGCTGCTAATCAAGAGCACTACTATTGCAACAGCTCTCCTCCTCTCTCTCTCCTCAGAGAACTGCGAGGTTAGAAAAAACTATATTTCAAATCAATAACTTCAATCAGGGTATTTTGTTCATGATCACATGGCTTAAATGTACTCTTCACTCACTGATTTCTCCTCACCCCACAAAATGTCCGTCTTTAGCCCCATAAAGTAAGTAGTTTTGGAAAATAAGCTTTTACCTAAATGTTTTAATAAATAATAAATAATAAATAAATAATAAATAAATAAATAATAAATAAATAAGCTTTTACCTAAATAAACTTTTACCTAAATGTTCCTACCTCATGATTCCTTGAAAGAGGAATCTCTTTGCTTCTTTTACCTATCTATTCAGTCTTTTGTTTCTCATCAATTTCCATAAATGACATCTTGCTGTTATGTTTGTATTTAACTTTGTGGTTTAAGAAGGGAACCAAGAAAGTAAATATGGTTCCATTCCCAATCGGTTTTATACAGATATTTCCCAAAAGGTTTGATCTAAGCTAAGGTGAAACTGCTCATTTTCAAGCGGAGGAATGCAAGAGGTAAGTTATGATTCTAGAGAACAGAAGAAGCAAAAAAAAATTCCTGCATCTTTCAAAGCTATATTGGTAGATGGGAGTTATATTGGTAGTTTTGGGTAGTTTTCCATTTTACTCCCAGTTATACTTCACATCATTCTACTTTTTCCAAGGAGAGTGAGAGGGAAAGAAGAACCTTGCAGCCTTTTGCTCAAAAATAGGGACCTGAATGTCACCAGCAGCTATCAGTTGTGGCCAAAATCCTCCCCACTTCTTTATTACAGGGGAAAAAAGTAATTGTTAGGAGAGTCCTACAGTTGCTACTTATAGGCACTATGCAAGGGACTCTAAAAAAGTTCATGGAGGAAAATCTTTCTGAGAAATATTGGGTATGTTCCAGGGCTATTGTGTTATTATGCAGTAAGATCAAATTGTTGATTTTTAAGTTATATTAATATTACTCTGTTTTGCTTTAAAATATTTTGATTTTGCCATTATTTTATTTTTACGGCAGCAGACTTACGGGACCGTCTGCTGCCACCGAATGCCTCTCACCGACCCGTGCGCTCTCACAGAGAGGGACTCCTCAGGGTGCCATCGGCCAGGCAGTGCCGACTGGCGACACCCAGGGGAAGGGCCTTTTCTGTGGGGGCCCCCACCCTCTGGAACGAGCTTCCCCCAGGACTTCGCCAACTTCCTGACCTTCGAACCTTCCGCCGCGAGCTTAAGACACATTTATCTGCGCAGGACTGGACTAGAATTTTAAATTTTTTAAATGTTTAAATTTTAAATTTGGTTTTAAAGGGGGTTTTATTATTTATATCTCTATTTTAAATATTCGGCCTATGTAATAAGTTTTTTAAATTAATGTTTTATCTTGTATATATATATATATTTTTAAGCGTCTGTAAACCGCCCTGAGTCCCTAGGGAGATAGGGCGGTATAAAAGTACGAATAATAAATAAATAAAATAAATAAATAAACCTGTATTTGGGCTGAAACTATTAAAGTTGCTGAAGGGGGAGTCTCATGACTGACAAATGCAAATAATTTTCTACACAACGAAAAGAGCTATGCAATCAAAATTTTGAAACCTGACTTCTTTGCCATATGTTAAATAGAATGCATGAATAAATCTTGTTTTATTTGGAATAATTTATTATTTTTATTTGGAATAATATTCTGAAATAACATTGCTAACACGTAAAAACGTACATCTAGCAATTAAAGAACTAAACACTCTTTGTGCAATTTTTCACAGCCTGGCAATCTCTAGATATAATCCATAAGGGTTTTATTTCACCAGATCTATAGAATGTAATATTAGGTGGGCTGCCCTAACAGAAACATCTGCAATTGCACAAGCTTTGAATTTAATTGCCAATGAAATAATGAAAAGTACTCATAGATCTATAATCAAAACAATATACATTTCTGAACACAATGAACACATACCTTATAGGCCAAATACCATTCAGATTCTTTGGTGGATTTATTTCCTGCCTTGTTCTTGTATACCTCAGCCCTGTACTGACGAATCAGAAGAAGATTTCGCACAAAATATTCAAAATTCATCTTGCTGAGTGCAACACTCTCGAGTTTCTGAGTTCCTAAAAAGGGAAAAAATTGAAGGAATATCGTTGACACATATAATTAGAAGTTACAATTTGGTTAAAATAAGATTAACGGTAAATGCTATTGATTCTGATTGGGAAGTACAGTAAAAACACAAATAATCTCTGTTAAACATACTTAAACTACAGGATGTCAGATTACAGCTCAATTGGACAAGATGAGGCCATTTGGAAGAATGCTGTTCCAAAGGGAAGAAACTGGAACAGAAAAGGCCCGTTTCTTGGTTTCACTACTAGATGGTATTGCTTAATTCATAGGAATTAAGAATGCCATCGTTTGGAATGCACTGGACAGTTTGACACTATGAGAGGCCTTATGGAAGACAAGCAGCCTCTCAAATTAACTAGGATCTAAGCCATATATTATTCTGTAATTTAGCCATTCCTTTATTCTATGCATATAATGCTCATTAGCAACAATTAACTATTTAATCAGGGATAAATCTAAGTATGTTTCTCGTCTCTAATTATAATGCCTTGAATCCCTATTCAGTCAATACAAGACTAATCAAGTTAACAGTTCTTATATTATTTTTAACATGTTTTGCAGGCATTTCAATACTTATTTTGCATAGTTTAGTATTATTTGAAGTCTTCCCAAAGCACTTATCTGAAAGAATTCCAAATATCCAGAAAGAACACATGCATTCTGCTTTACTCTCCTTTCTTTGATAAAAGTTTGTTATGCAAAAGTCAACGAAACTTTCTTCTGATACAGAAGTAAGGTACACTTAGTCAGACATAGATCAGAACATTGACTGTAAAAAGGCTGGTTATATCTGGATGCTATTACAGTTACATTTGTATCATTTCTTGATACCAATGTACTGCTTAAAGTGCTGGATTAGAAACCATGAGACCAGATGTTCAAGTCCTTCCTTACGCACAGAAGCCAGCTGGATGACTTTGTGGGAAAGTTTCCCACACTCACTCTAAGTTTAAGAGGGCTGTTGTGGGAAAAACAAGAGGAAGCCATTGACTTGCCATGCAAATTGTGCAAAACAAAAGTGAGATAAATTTGATTTGAGATAGTTGAATGGGTTGATACAGAAATTTGGTTTTGTTCCTTTTCATACAGCTTTATTTTATTCTATGTTTATATTGCATCATTGTGTGGGCAACTGATATATTTTTATAAATAATGAAATCTGAGTAGAAGCTTTTAGAATTTCAAGCGCCTATGATTGAAGGAACCAAGGACTTCTAAACAATCTGCTTCTAGCCTAGTCCAAATATTACTTTGTGTAGTTAGTTTATACTTCAATCTTTAATTGATAATCTGAAAAAGAAAAAGATGGAGCAATAATGGAAAAATATAGGGAAGTTATACTATATATGAAAAGTAAAGTTTAGAGTCTAGATCATTATGGATCATTATCATCAACCATAAACAAGGCAGGCAAAATCTCTTCTGGAACACTCGAAGCCAGCAAGCTTAAAATCACCGGATCACTTCCAGAATGTTCCAGAGTGTATGGATTCCTTGTGTTCCAGAGTGGATGAATCCACTCTGGAACACAAGGCACCTGCTTACTCTTCCTCTCCAGCAAGTGGATTTGAAGCGTCTTCTCAGATTAACTTTCGTCAGTCTGATACTCATCCAGACCCGTGGAACTAGAAATTCCATCACCTCCGGCTTGCTGGACAAGGCAGATGGAAATTGTAATTGGGAAGGTCAGCCTACACGGACTACAGCGACTTTTCAGAAGGCTTTTCCAGCGCTACCTGAAATTGTCAAGAGACTGAGCGGTTCGCCGGCATGAGCACAAAGCATGGCGTCTACTGCAGCGCTAAGGTGAAATAAATAGCGAACTCCGGGAGCGCAGTTGCAACTGAGCAACCCAACCCTGCTATTATAAGCCCGCCAAGGAGAAGTCGGGAAAGCCCCTCAGTTCAACCTGAGCCCAGGATCCGAATGATCGCTTGTGTTTTGAAGACCTCCGTCGCCGCCAGCTTTGCATCTTCGCCATGCACCGTGTAGTAGTCGCCGCGCTCAAAGAACCTCACAGTAGTATTCGGTTTGGCAGGCAACGCCAAGACGGCGCGAATAAAGCCGCTTTCGGCACCCGAGCCTTCGGGCCAGCATCCCTCCCGTGGACCAGAAACACAAGCTTCTATGGAGGCCGCCATGCTGAAATCACCCGCCACTTCGATGCCGCTAGCAAATAATAACCATTCTCCCGCCGCCAATCCGGAAGAGCAGGGCCTATTTCGGCCACCGTAATAGTCCCGCCCTCATCGCAACGCCTTCCTGAGCAAAATAGGCCTTTCGGGACACCGTCTCTGCTATATAGCTCGAAGATGCGTTGCTATTGGGAAGTGAGGGAAGATGATGTACTGTCCTTTTTACACATTTTTAACTGGAGCACGTGCTCCCTCTCCCCATTTCGTGAACAAACTTTAAGTGCATTATTAGTGTTCTATTAAATATGCACAGGGCTGTATTTTAAATATTCGCATGCAATGTCCCTTTTTACTCTTACCCTTTTCATATATTCAAATTACGTTTATACTTTTTTTAATCTGTAATCTTATATATGTTTGATAAATAAATAAATTCTGCAAGCGCTTTTTTCAGCAGCCGTTCTAATCTAGGTTGTGAATTCTAGGAATTTTGATCTGAGTACGTGAACGGAGGTGGTAAAAATCGAAAAATAGCTAAAACGTCTTTCAAGCTTTTTATTTCATTTTGTCACAACAGTATACACAAACATCGACATAAAAAAAACAACACATCATAATATATATATATATATATATAAAGTAAAAGTATGCAACAGCTCTGTTAATTTGATATTGTAGGAATTTAGCACCCACCCCCCTCCTAGAAGAATGAAATATTCTAGGAAATATTTTAAAAAGCAGAATATTATACCTTCCTGGATGAGAAATGGAGAAACATATTTTAAAGACAAAGGAGCTCCCTGCAACTTCCTGACTCCCCCCCACCTTTGTCAATGGGCCATTAAAAGCCTCAGCTAAGCTCACTCATTCTCCCCACCTTTGTCAATGGGCAATTAAGGCTTCAACCAAGCTCACTCAATCCCCCCATGATTTGCAACACAATACAACTGAAACTCACCACATGGCAAGGCTCAAGCAAGCTTGAGAGACAGCCAGCAAGGCTAGCTAAGACCCCCACCCCCTGGGAGTCTGACAACCAATCAGGATACTCTTCCTGTGCCCCAGAAAGGTCAAAGCTCAGAAAAATCATAAAACCAGGGAGCACACAGGATCTCGGCCCTTTTTCTGTTCAGGAACTCAAGCCATGTGATCCTGACCACCATTAAACCATCTTTCCAAGCAGCCTCCATGTTTCCAGTGTCTTTGTCCCCACTTGGAACTGAACCCAGATGGATATTTCTTCCAACAATATAATGAAGGGAACAATAGGACAGGAACGGTAGGCAGTTTTGTGCTCTTATGCACGCCCCTTACTTGGGCGACAAGTAAACGCGTATTTGCTTGAAATATGTTTATTATCAAGGCATTTCAAAATAAGACCTGGCAGGTTGTAACATTTAAAATACGCACCATTTTCTGCTACTTCCCCTCCCTCCTGAATCGGCGTGCTTACTCAGACCTTTTCCCTGTTTCAGAGCAGCTTCAATGAATTACCTTTACAGACAATAATAGCCTTCAAAATAACTAGATAGATTTGGGACAAAATCCAAAGTAATTCAGTGACTAAGTATACAAATAACTCTAAGTCATGGTTTGTTTGACTATTTTAAAAAATAAGCCACCTTGTGTTGCTTCATCCTTTGCATTAAGTAATAATGTAATTTATTAGCTTTGAATTTTTTTTTATTTTTTATTTAGTTATTTATTTTGTCACACAGTATATATAAGCATAAGCATGAAATAACTATACAATATATAAGCATATATATAAGTATAAGTATGTAATAACTATATTAATTGGATATTAATTGGATATTAATTGCAACTCAGTAAGGTTAAACTGCCCAAGGAGCTGCTGATTCAGTTCTACAGAGGAATTATTGAGTCTGTCATTTGTATCTTTATAACTGTCTGGTTTGGTTCTGCAACCCAACAAGAAAGACACAGATTTAAGAGGATAATTAGAACTGCAGAAAAAATAATTGCTACCAACCTGCCTTCCATTGAAGACCTGTATACTGCACGAATCAAGAAGAGGGCCAGGAAAATATTTACAGATCCCTCACATCCAGGACATAAATTGTTTCAACTCCTACCCTCAAAACGACGCTATAGAGCACTGCACAACAGAACAACTAGGCACAAGAACAGTTTTTTCCTGAAGGCCATCACTCTGATAAACAAATAATTCCTTCAACACTGTCAAACTATTTACTAAATCTGCACTACTATTTACTATTTACTAAATCTGCACTACTATTAATCTTCTCATCCTATTGTGTTGCAGATGATGGTCCCATTAACAAAGGTAGGGAGAATGAGTTTCTGTCTCTGACCCATTGACAAAGGTGGGGGGGAATGAGTTTCTGTCTCTGGCCCATTGACAAAGGTGGGGTGAGGCAGGAAGCTGCAGGGAGCTGCTTTGTCCTTAAAACATGTTTCTCCATTTCTCATCCAGGGAAATATAATATTCTGCCCTTTTTAATATTTCCTAAAATAAGCTGCTCAAAAAAATAAAGGGAACACAAAAATAAGACATCCTAGATTTGAATGAATGAAATATTCTTCTTAAATACTTTGTTCATTACATAGTTGAATGTGCTGACAACACAATCATACAAAAATTATCAATGGAAATCAAATTGAGCAACCCATGGAGGTCTGGATTTGGAGTTACACTCAAAATTAAAGTGGAAAACAACACTACAAGCTGATCCAACTTTGATGTAATGTCCTTAAAACAAGTCAAAATGAGGCTCAGTAGTGTGTGTGGCCTCCACGTGCCTGTATGACCTCCCTACAACGCCTGGGCATGCTCCTGATGAGGTGGTGGATGGTCTCCTGAGGGATCTCCTCCCACACCTGGACTAAAGCATCCCCCAACTCCTGGACAGTCTGTGGTGCAATGTGGCGTTGGTGTGTAGGAAGTTAGCACCACCCCCTCCTAGAAGAATGAAATTATTAAAAAGGCAGAATATATTTCCCTGGATGAGAAATTGAGAAAATGTTTTTAGGACAAAGCAGCTCCTGCAGCTTCCTACCTCCCCCCACACCTTTGTCAATGGGCCGTTAAGGCCTCAGCCAAGCTCACTCATTCCCCCCATCTTTGTCAATGGGCCATCAACTGCAACACAATAGGACCCATCTAGCAACAGAAACTCACCACATGACACCTGAGAAGATTACATCAGCCAGCAAGGCTAGCTAAGACCCCCACCCCCTGGGAGTCTGACAATTAATCAGGATATATTTCCTGTGCCCCAGGAAGATCAAAGCTTAGAGCATAAAGCCAGGGCGCGCACAGCATCTCGCCCCTTTTCTGTTCAGGCCATGTGATCCTGACCACCATTAAACCATCCTTCCAAGCAGTCTCCATGTTTCCAGCGTCTTTTTCCCCACTTGGAACTGAACCCAGATGGACATTTCTTCCAACAGGTGGATGGAGCGAGACATGATGTCCCAGATGTGCTCAATTGGATTCAGGTCTGGGGAACGGGCGGGCCAGTCCATAGCATCAATGCCTTCATCTTGAATGAACTGCTGACACACTCCAGCCACATGAGGTCTAGCATTGTCTTGCATTAAGAGGAACCCAGGGCCAACCGCACCAGCATATGGTCTCACAAGGGGTCTGAGGATCTCATCCCGGTACCTAATAGCAGTCAGGCTACCTCTGGCGAGCACATGGAGGGTTGTGCGGCCCCCTACACCCCACACCATTACTGACCCACTGCCAAACCAGTCATGCTGGAGGATGTTGCAGGCAGCAGAAAGTTCTCTACGGCGTCTCCAGACCCTGTCACGTCTGTCACATGTGCTAAATGTGAACCTGCTTTTCATCTGTGAAGAGCACAGGGCACCGGTGGCGAAGTTGCCAATCTTGGTGTTCTCTGGCAAATGCCAAACATCCTGCATGGTGTTGGGCTGTAAGCACAACCCCCACCTGTGGACGTCGGGCCCTCATACCATCCTCATGGAGTCTGTTTCTGACCGTTTGAGTAGCCACATGCACATTTGTGGCCCACTGGAGGTCATGTTGCAGGGCTCTGGCAGTGCTCCTCTTGTCCCTCCTTGCACAAAGGCGGAGGTAGCGGTCCTGCTGCTGGGTTGTTGCCCTCCTATGGCCTCCTCCATGTCTCCTGATGTACTGGCCTGTCTCCTGGTAGTGCCTCCATGCTCTGGACACTACACTGACAGACACAGCAAACCTTCTTGCCACAGCTCGCATTGATGTGCCATCCTGGATGAGCTGCACTACCTGAGCCACTTGTGTGGGTTGTAGACTCCATCTCATGCTACCACTAGAGTGACAGCACTGCCAGCATTCAAAAGTGACCAAACCATCAGCCAGAAAGCATAGGAACTGAGAAGTGGTCTGTGGTCACCACCTGCAGAACCACTCCTTTAATGGGGATGTCTTGCTAACTGCCTATGCTTTCCACCTGTTGTCTATTCCATGTGTACAACAGCATGTGGAATTGAATGTCAATCAGTGTTGCTACCTAAGTGGACAGTTTGATTTCACAGAAGTATGATTGACTTGGAGTTACATTGTGTTGTTTAAGTGTTCCCTTTATTTTTTTGAGCAGTGTATTTAATTCTTCTAGGAGGGGGGTGGATGCTAACTTCCTACAAATTAATAAAATGAGTAAACCAAGATACTGATATAAACAAATTTTAATACATACAAATATTAAATGCAAAAACAAGATGGAGTATGTATCGTTTCTAAAATGCTTAGCATAAATGCATGTAGCTGGAAAAATTGTAAGCTGTCTTCAAAAACATGTAACAAGCTAAATGTTAGGTGTGTGAAACCACAAGCCTAGCAAGCAAGATGCCAGCTGTAATGGCAAACGGAATGAGAAGAACAATAGAACTTATGCAAGTGAGTTACACAATTAAAAACTGACTAGGACAAAAGGGAAAGGGGTTTTGGTGGGGGTGATAAACTAAATGCTTTGACAGGAAGGATGTTATGGTAACAAGGGGAGGGGACTGTGTGTCTGTGTAAGGGAATATAAACTGACCTTTATGCTTCGTTCTGTGTTCACCTTTGTTGCACTCGTATTTGCAAATACGTTAATTTCTTTGCTGCTTTCAAGTTGTCTCAGCTAATTCCATATGCGAACGTGCACTGTTTACAATAGTACTGTTTATAAACCATGATTGGTGGCTTATTGGATATATAACAGGCAATTGCATATTCCATAAATTATTGTTAAGCAAATACAGTACCGTAATGTTTTAGTACATTATGTGAAATCACTCAGTAGTTATTAATATATTATGCTAAGGCTAAGCCAAGAGAGCTTACTTCTCTAACTTCACTGTTATAAAATGGGATTTTTAAAATAATTTTTTTATTTTTTAAAATAATAATTCCATCTTTAATTAAACAGCGTGTCATCCGGGTACAAATATCTTTGTAAAATAATAATATTAAACATAATCATAATATTTGCTTCTCCCTCTTTTTTTTTTTTATTTGCATTTATACCCTGCCCTTCTCCAAAAACTCGGGGCGGCTCACACTATGTTAAGCAATAGTCTTCATCCATTTGTATATTATATACAAAGTCAACTTATTGCCCCCAACAATCTGGGTCCTCATTTTACCTACCTTATAAAGGATGGAAGGCTGAGTCAACCTTGGGCCTGGTGGGACTTGAACCTGCAGTAATTGCAAGCAGCTGTCTTAATTACAGACTGTTTTAGCAGTCTGAGCCACCAGAGGCCCTTAACATATCTTAACATATTTTCTTTATTTCACTAATCTTTTTCTTTTGTTTCCGTTTCTAACTTCCATTTTTGTTATCTAACCATTGATAAAATAAGTTCCATGTCATATAATTATTCAGTTTGTTCTTTCTCCTTAATTGCTAGTGTTAGTCTATTCATTTCTGCACATTCTAATATTTTCCTGATCACATTCTCATCTGTGGGGATCTCTTCACTTTTCCAATTTTGTGTAAATACAATTCTAGCTGCAGTTAATATATGGATAATTAAATATGCATTCCCCTTACTATATTTTTCAGGTAAAATCCCCAGCAAGAATATTTCTGGCTTTAAATCAATATACTGTTTTATCAATTTTTCCGGCCACATATGTATTTTTGTCCAATATTTTTTTACTTTTGAGCATGTCCACCAGATATGATAATATGACCCAGGTATCTGATGGCACTTCCAGTGTTTAGCTGATTTATCTTTAAGTTTTTGCCAACCTCACTGACACAAATTGCCATCTATAAAACATCTTATACAAATGTTCTTTGTATGCAGTTGTCATTGTTAATTTATAATTCCTATCACACAATTTCTGTCATTTATCTAACTATTGTATAACCAAAGTTATTTGCCCCTAATATCATTGTCTCCTTCACTTGTTCTTCTTCCAATTTCATGCCTAATAAGTAGCTGTATGTTTTCTTTATCAATTTTTCTTCTGTCCCTGTTAATATCTTGTCTAGTTCTGTTAGTTCATTATAAAAACCATATAGTTTCACCCAAGGGTGAAATCCAGCAGGTTCTGGAGAACCGGTAGTGGAAATTTAGAGCAATTCGGAGAACTGGTAGCGGAAATTTTGAGTAGTTAGGAGAACCGGGAAATACCACCTCTGGCAGGCCCCAGAGTGGGGTAGGAATGGAGATTTTGCAATATCCTTCCCCCAGGAGTGGGGAGGGAATGCGGATTTTGCAGTATCCTTCCCCTGGAGTGGGGTGGGAATGGAGATTTTGCAGTAACCTTCCCCTGCCACGCCCACCAAGCCACGTCCACCAAACCACGCCCACAGAACCGGTAGTAAAAAAAATTGGATTTCATCACTGGTTTAACCTTTTCTCATATCTAGAATGTATCTGCACTTGTGAGTACCATGCCATATCAATCCCTTGATCTCTCAGTTCTTGTTTAGTTTTGAGTTCCCCCTTTTCATTCAAAATATCTAACAATATTTTCCATGTTACCTAACAATATTTTCCATGTTAATAACATTCGGGTGAATCAGTGCTTCCATTGTTGAGAGCCAAACTGGTATCCTCAAGTAATGCTGTTCTCCCACACTAACAATAATACATTCCTAATATAATATCTTTGAAAGTAACCATGTATTTTATTTTTTTCATATCACAAGAAGACATGCCAGCCCAATTGCAAATCATGCCCCTCCAAAGTCAATAGTCTTGTATGCCTCAATCAATCCATTTTTTCACCCATGTAAATACCGCAGCCTGATTAATTCCCAATTCGGCAGCCCAAAGCCACCTCTATTTCTCAAATCCTGCAGCATTTTTAAGTTTATAGGTATAGTAGTCTCAGTAATATATTCATTTTTATTGTAGCTATTCTTCCTATCGATAATTGCAGATTTTTCCATTTCTCCAAATCTGCTTCAATTTGTTGCATCAGTTTATAGTAATTATCTTCCTTAATACACATCTTGCTGTCAGATGAATCTCTAAGTATTTTACTTTCTTAGTAATCTGGATATCTATTCTCTTCATTAACTCTTTTTTCTGCATGTCTTTAAGATTTTTAACTAATATCTTAGTTTTCTCTTTATTTATTTTCAATCCTGCCACTTCTCCATATTCCTCTATTACTTTTATTAATTTAGGCCCTGATTCTTGTGGATTTTCCAGAATGAAGACTAAATAGTCTGCAAATGCTTGTAGTTTATATTTTTTCCTTTTTTATTTTCCATACCTTTTTCTCTTGTCTAATATTTCTGTTTTAATACTTCCAGTGTCAATATGAATAATAGTGGAGACAAGGGGCATCCTTGTCTTGTACCTTTTTCAATGTTAACCTTCTCTGTCAATCTCCATTTACCATCACCTTTGCTGTTTGCTTATATCACCTTAATTGTGTTGTAAATGTTGTACCTTGATGAACGTATCTTTTCTTTTATGTACACTGAGAGCATATGCACCAAGACAAATTCCTTGTGTGTCCAATCACACTTGGCCAATAAAAAATTCTATTCTATTCTATTCTATTAATCATGTTAATAAATCTCTCCCCAAAATCCATATCTTTTAATTGTGCTAGCATAAATTGCTAATTCACATTATCAAATGGTTTCTGTGTGTCTAGAAAAATCAACGCATTTGCTTCCCTGGATGTGCTTTATAGAACTCCAGTGTATTTAAAATTCTCATATTGTCTTTAATTTGTCTCTTAGGTAAAAATCCATTTTGATCTGAATGTATAAATTGATTTAAGAACCCTTTTAGTCTTTCTGCTATTATTGAGGCATATATTTTATAGTTGGCATTCAACAAGGATATCATTCTGTAATTTTCTTATCTGTTGTAAATCTGAATCTTCTTTCAGTATGAGAGTGATATATGCTTCCATCCATTAATTTGGTACTTTCGCTTCTAACAATACTTCATTGAACAGTTCCAGCATTGGTATACTTAGAATATTTTGTAAGTCTTTGTAGAGTTCTGCTTATAGAGTTCCCCCAAAACTATTATACCAATTTTCCCTCTCTAGCTCTGACTTCCTCCTTACATAACCAAAATCCTTCAAAAAAATTAACAATTAACAGTAATAAAATATATAAGTCAATAGAACAGATTAATCCTAAAGTATTGAAAACCAGCTAATGCATAAAAATCCAATCCAATTCAAAGAATATCTCCCTTATAGCTTCTATAAACCATATACTCACCCCATTTTCCCCCCAAGTCTTTCTTACATAAGATCTTTCGAGACTATTCTATTTACAATTCAATACACTGCCTTATACACTGTAAGCCGCCCTGAGTCTTGGAGAAGGCGGGTATAAATGTAAACAAAAAAACAAAAAAATACAACATATTATATAATTTCAATA
The DNA here is from genome assembly GCF_028640845.1 of Ahaetulla prasina. NCBI lineage: Eukaryota > Metazoa > Chordata > Lepidosauria > Squamata > Colubridae > Ahaetulla > Ahaetulla prasina. The sequence continues at coordinate 45,483,312 of NC_080539.1, forward strand.
CAGGAAATTACAATATCTATTCAACTTTAGTCCTTCCTTGTCAAAATCCAATATAAATCCAAATTTCTAGTCTTTTATGATAGATGTGGAACATATAATCAACCCATGAAATCCAGCAGGTTCTGGAGAACCGGTAGTGGAAATTTAGAGCAATTCGGAGAACTGGTAGCGGAAATTTTGAGTAGTTAGGAGAACCGGGAAATACCACCTCTGGCAGGCCCCAGAGTGGGGTAGGAATGGAGATTTTGCAATATCCTTCCCCCAGGAGTGGGGAGGGAATGCGGATTTTGCAGTATCCTTCCCCTGGAGTGGGGTGGGAATGGAGATTTTGCAGTAACCTTCCCCTGCCACGCCCACCAAGCCACGTCCACCAAACCACGCCCACAGAACCGGTAGTAAAAAAAATTGGATTTCATCACTGGTTTAACCTTTTCTCATATCTAGAATGTATCTGCACTTGTGAGTACCATGCCATATCAATCCCTTGATCTCTCAGTTCTTGTTTAGTTTTGAGTTCCCCCTTTTCATTCAAAATATCTAACAATATTTTCCATGTTACCTAACAATATTTTCCATGTTAATAACATTCGGGTGAATCAGTGCTTCCATTGTTGAGAGCCAAACTGGTATCCTCAAGTAATGCTGTTCTCCCACACTAACAATAATACATTCCTAATATAATATCTTTGAAAGTAACCATGTATTTTATTTTTTTCATATCACAAGAAGACATGCCAGCCCAATTGCAAATCATGCCCCTCCAAAGTCAATAGTCTTGTATGCCTCAATCAATCCATTTTTTCACCCATGTAAATACCGCAGCCTGATTAATTCCCAATTCGGCAGCCCAAAGCCACCTCTATTTCTCAAATCCTGCAGCATTTTTAAGTTTATAGGTATAGTAGTCTCAGTAATATATTCATTTTTATTGTAGCTATTCTTCCTATCGATAATTGCAGATTTTTCCATTTCTCCAAATCTGCTTCAATTTGTTGCATCAGTTTATAGTAATTATCTTCCTTAATACACATCTTGCTGTCAGATGAATCTCTAAGTATTTTACTTTCTTAGTAATCTGGATATCTATTCTCTTCATTAACTCTTTTTTCTGCATGTCTTTAAGATTTTTAACTAATATCTTAGTTTTCTCTTTATTTATTTTCAATCCTGCCACTTCTCCATATTCCTCTATTACTTTTATTAATTTAGGCCCTGATTCTTGTGGATTTTCCAGAATGAAGACTAAATAGTCTGCAAATGCTTGTAGTTTATATTTTTTCCTTTTTTATTTTCCATACCTTTTTCTCTTGTCTAATATTTCTGTTTTAATACTTCCAGTGTCAATATGAATAATAGTGGAGACAAGGGGCATCCTTGTCTTGTACCTTTTTCAATGTTAACCTTCTCTGTCAATCTCCATTTACCATCACCTTTGCTGTTTGCTTATATCACCTTAATTGTGTTGTAAATGTTGTACCTTGATGAACGTATCTTTTCTTTTATGTACACTGAGAGCATATGCACCAAGACAAATTCCTTGTGTGTCCAATCACACTTGGCCAATAAAAAATTCTATTCTATTCTATTCTATTAATCATGTTAATAAATCTCTCCCCAAAATCCATATCTTTTAATTGTGCTAGCATAAATTGCTAATTCACATTATCAAATGGTTTCTGTGTGTCTAGAAAAATCAACGCATTTGCTTCCCTGGATGTGCTTTATAGAACTCCAGTGTATTTAAAATTCTCATATTGTCTTTAATTTGTCTCTTAGGTAAAAATCCATTTTGATCTGAATGTATAAATTGATTTAAGAACCCTTTTAGTCTTTCTGCTATTATTGAGGCATATATTTTATAGTTGGCATTCAACAAGGATATCATTCTGTAATTTTCTTATCTGTTGTAAATCTGAATCTTCTTTCAGTATGAGAGTGATATATGCTTCCATCCATTAATTTGGTACTTTCGCTTCTAACAATACTTCATTGAACAGTTCCAGCATTGGTATACTTAGAATATTTTGTAAGTCTTTGTAGAGTTCTGCTTATAGAGTTCCCCCAAAACTATTATACCAATTTTCCCTCTCTAGCTCTGACTTCCTCCTTACATAACCAAAATCCTTCAAAAAAATTAACAATTAACAGTAATAAAATATATAAGTCAATAGAACAGATTAATCCTAAAGTATTTAAAACCAGCTAATGCATAAAAATCCAATCCAATTCAAAGAATATCTCCCTTATAGCTTCTATAAACCATATAATCACCCCATTTTCCCCCCAAGTCTTTCTTACATAAGATCTTTCGAGAATATTCTATTTACAATTCAATACACTGCCTTATACACTGTAAGCCGCCCTGAGTCTTCGGAGAAGGGCGGGGTATAAATGTAAACAAAAAAAAAACAAAAAAAAATACAACATATTATATAATTTCAATACAGGAAATTACAATATCTATTCAACTTTAGTCCTTCCTTGTCAAAATCCAATATAAATCCAAATTTCTAGTCTTTTATGATAGATGTGGAACATATAATCAACCCATTTCATCCAGATCTTTCTCACATATAATCTTTCAGGAACGCTAATATTTTTATCTGTTAATATTTCAAAAAAAGCTTCTTTCAAGGATAATACTTTTGTCTCTTGCATTTTTTTTTGATGCATTAGTCTCTGTCTTTCCTTCATTACTCCTTTTGAAAAATCAATCACAATATTTCCTAATAGTTCCTTATGTCCAACAATCCACAAGTTACTGCCATATATTCCATCAGTCCGGGAAGAGAGCTCTTGTAAAGCATTAACCCTGTGAATTTTTTCGGTTCAGGAGGCAGCCTCTTGTAACACAGATTCAGGCATTTCATCCAAACTTTTTAAAAAGAGCCTCTTTACATCATTTGTTTATTCACGATCATATCTTTTTTTGTTTTTGTTTACATTTATACCCCGCCCTTCTCCGAAGACTCAGGGCGGCTTACAATATATAAGGCAATAGTCTCATTCTATTTGTATATTTTTTACAAAGTCAACTTATTGCCCCCCCAACAATCTGGGTCCTCATTTTACCTACCTTATAAAGGGTGGAAGGCTGAGTCAACCTTGGGCCGGGCTCGAACCTGCAGTAATTGCAGGCTTTGTGTTCTAATAACAGGCTTCTCTATTGCCTGAGCTATCCCGGCCCCTATCTTCATTTTTATCCACTTTTGCTTGCATCTCCTCCATTCCATTTTCCAAGTACTGATTACACTGGTTAATTTCCTCCAAGCTTTCATCCAAAATGTCCCCATTTTTTATCAATTCGTATTTTTGAATAATTAAACACATTCTTTCTGTATAATCTTGTATAAAGTCACGAATCCATTCTTCTGAAAGAACCTTCATGGCAAAGTTCTTGCTGAGGGTCCCCTCATGAAATACTTAAACTAAAATAATCCAACAGTCCACCTAAATCCAGGTGAGGGGAAAAAAATTAAAAATAAGTAAAAATCCAACCTAAAAAAGCCTCTGTTCTACTTACAGTCCAGCACAATCAGATAAAGTCTCCATTCACTTCCAGTTTCTCAGCAAGTAAACACCATTTTGTTTCATTATGTTGATTGTAGAGGAAAGAAAAAAAAGTTTTTAAAAAAATATAGAAGTCAGATTTAATACTTGCAATTTAAATGACTGATCTCCTGTGTTTGTTCCATCTGCTTATAAAAATCCATAGCAATCACTTGAAGCAGAAGTGGTCACTCTCTTCTCTTTCTGCCGAAGCAGAGACACGCTGGGTCTGGAGCTGCTGCAGAGGGATTTCCAGGGAACTTTCCCCTTCGAGTTCCCCGCTTTCAAATCAAGAAAGCGGGGCCTCTAGAGAGTTCTACCTATCCCTCCTCTGCTCTTTCCTTTCCCCTTTACCCAGGGAAAGTACTTTCAGCTGGCGAACATCTGATATTCACTGTTTTCGCCGGCTTTTTACAGAATCCCAGTGCGGGCGCCCTTAGGGCGTCCTTCAGAGAGAGCGGAGCCACTGGAAGTCCACCATAGAAGTACTCTTGATTGCTGTTTGGTGCATAAATTGCTACCAAGAATATTTATTTGTAATTCATTGTTACCTCCACCATCAAAGTCCTCCCTTCTTCACCCGTAAAAAAATGCTTAACATTTTTTGTTTCTTTTATGTAAAGGGCTACTCCTCTCTTATGTTGTGATAAAGAGGTGTATAGTTTCCCAATTTTGGGATATTCCAATAGTTTATTGTGTTGTTCTTTAATATGAACATCTTGCAGGCAAATTATATCCAACTTTAATTTTTCTAGTTTACTAAACATCCTTTTCCTTTTCATAGAAGAATTCAGTCCATTTATATTAATTGACAGTAATTTTATTTCTTCTCCCACGGTTTTACTTATAGATTGGTTTTGTTGTTCTCTGTTCTTTTGCCTTTGCTCCTTCTCTCTTTGCTATTTCCTCTCTTTCATCTTCTTTTTGTTGTGTATCTCTCTCTCCTATGGCTTCCTCTTGTTGTCTATCCTCTTTTTCCTCTCTTACTCTCCTTTCCTCTTGAAATCCAAAATGATCATAAAATTGTTCCACTTTTTCTATTGAATCCAATCTATCTTTGCTTCATCCATGTCACCAGTATTCCCTCTGGTATCAGCCATCTAAAATTTACTCCATTCTTACTGAGCTGTCTTTTCAGAAATTGATATTCCTTTCTTATATCTCTTACTCTTCTGGGGATCTGTTTTAGGACTACTATTTCTTTCCCTTTGTATTTTAAAGGGTCATCTCTCGCTCTTCATAGTATCTCTGTTTTTATTGCTTTTTTAATGAATCTCACACGTACCTCTTTAGGGAGTCTGTTTCTTGTTGAATATCTGGTGTAAACTCTAAATATTTCATCCATCTCAACAAGCACCTTTTTTGGGGGGGGGTCACCTCTAAAACATTTGCCAGCAGCTCTGCCATTATCTCCCTCAGGTTTCTCACTTTTCTTCCTCAATATTATGAAACTGCAAGTAATAATCAGCCTTATCCATCTCAAGTGATATTATTGTTTATTCATGACTTTTATCTGCCAGGGTAAGTCTGTAATCAACCTCTTCCACTGTTTTCTCTGTTTGTTCAGCTTTCTCTTCTACTTTCTGAATGCATTGTTCATTTTTAGTCATTATTTGTTGAAGATTCTCTATTTTGTCCTCTACTTTTTCTATTCTTTCCTTAATGTCTTCATGCATGCCTTGAATCATAACTTTCATCTCTGACTGCATCATATTCATTTTCTCTTGCTGCAACATAATGTCCAATGACCTTTGACCTGCTGGACTAGATGCTGAGGATGATGATGCTGAGGATGACGCAGATGTAGTTTTCTTTATTTTGTGATACTTTAATAATTTTAAACCAATTATTAAAAATAATAACTACGATACCCCAACAGCCCCTGTATTGACCGCCAACTTCACTATCTCCTTCCAATTTCCCCTTTTCAGGGAAAGCTATTCAGGAGTCAGAGTATTCAATGTTCCAGTATCCCTTTTTCCTTCTTCCTTATCTTCAATCTACAAAAAAGTCACTGTTTTTTTAATTGTAATCCCACAAAATTATAATCCACAAAAAAGAGGTGAGACTGTTAATTATATTTTTGCTTTCCTCTTGGATTATAATTAACAGTCTCACTTCTTTTTTGTGGATTATAATTACGCTCCTCTGGGAGTACAATTAAAAAAAACAGTGACTTAAGTTCCAAGAGCTGCACTTTTTAAAAAAGTCTCAGTGTTTCACTCGGTCTCATCTAACTAACATGAACAGTTTATTGGTGCTGGCGGGGCTGACATCATGGCAACACAACATCTCTATGAGGCTCCATGGGGTCGCACTGAAATTCAAACTGCAAGGAGGTTAGGATGGACCTAAAGGGGGTGATGAAGTAAGAGCACACACTCCGTCAGTCTCAGGAAGTCCACATTCTCCCTGATTGATCCGGAGAAGGCTCTCAATCCAGCAGGAAGAAAAAGAGGGCCATTGCATGTCTGACTGAAGCTGTGACAGCCAACCAATGAAGAAAGCGCGAAAGACTTAGGAATAGTGTGAACGATCTGGGCGAAAGATTTCTAACTCCTAACTTCTATTTAGAAATGAGCCCCTTGGAAATTAACCTGGGTGAAAGTGGGACCCAGAAAGAAGGAGGTGGAATTGTTTTCCCTCCACCTCCCAAAAGAGTGTCAAGCAAGCCTGAGAGCCATTTTTAAAACTAGAAAGAAAGACAAGAGAACTTTTAAAAGAATGAAAGAACTTTGAAACTAGGAAGCTGGACTGCAGACCTCAAATAGAATATTGACTAACTTGGAAGCTTTTGGGGACTATAAAATTTGGATTTAGAGAACCTTCTTTGAAAAACTTGGACTGGATAATTCAATATAAAATAAAGGGAGAGAAGCAGACCAATAATGACATATACAGGCAGAAGGAAATGTTGAGATGTTAAAGTGAGAAAGGAAAAGAAAAGTGAGAAAGTGAGAAAGGAAAAGAAAACATAACATTGAGAGGCTGAAGAAGATAAAGACTGGCTGAAGATGGGATTTTTTTGATACAGTATTGTGCAGGTGCTTGACAAAGATGTGGAATGAGGGCTGGGCAAACTCTTACAGTGAGGTGGCTCATTGTAGGAGTTCTTATCATTACTATTATTCTATCCTTATCAAGTGGATTACTGCAACACTTGCTTCATCCAGCTGCTCTTGACATCTAGACACTGCAGATCGTCCAAAATGCAGTGGCACAGATCACTACAGGTACACCCAGGTACACTATATGGTATAGGTAGGCTCTGTGATCTGCATTAGCTCCCAATATACTTCGAGGAGGACTACAAGTTGCTGGTTATCATCTATAAAGTTCTTCATAGCATGAAGTTGGGTTATTTGTAGAACAACCTCTCTGGTTGTTTTTACCCATGCCACTAAGTCCTGCAAGAAACTCCAGATTCCCCAATTTAAGAATGTCATCTAATGGTGTTGGAAGAAATATTCATCTGATTCAGTTCCAAGCCTGGAGAAAGGCACTGGAGACAAAATAGAGGCTGGATGCTGATTGGAAAAAGGGTTTAATGATGAAGCAGAACCACATGGATTCTGGGCAGCTGACTACATGGAGTTGAGACTGGGGGTATTTATAACTTCTCTTGGGCTTTGCACTTGAACTTCCTGTTCCTGTGCAAGAACATGTATTCTATTGGCTATTGTCAGACTCCCATAGGGCCATGTACAAATCCTAGGAATTTTTCTGAGCTGAAGTTTGGCTGATGCAATGAAGGGGCTTGTTGGGCAATTCCTATTGGGGCTGATCCTACCTTTGTTCAGATTTTACTGCAGGGAATTTTTGCCTATGAATAGAGCTAAGCTATCTCTTTATCTCTTAAATGCTGACATCTGCTGTGGGCTATTAAGAAGGTAGGGGCTGCTTTCTGTCTCCAAGAGCACGTTTCTCAATTTCTCATCCAGGGAAATATAATATTCTGCCTTTTTAATATTTCTCAAAATATTTCATTCTTCTCGGAGATGGGTAGGTGCTAAACTTCTACAACGGGATCTAGGAAGCATGCTTTTTCTGCCATAGCACTTGTCTCTGGAGAATCACATCCTCCAGGACTAAACTAATCCTGACCCTTCTGACCTTTTGTAAACTATTGAAGACTGGAATGTGTTTCATGGTTTGGGATCTAGGAATTTAGAAGACCATTGACAGGTTTTCATTGTTTTTTCCAGGTTTACTCTTGGTGACCAGTGTGTGATTTGTCTCATGTTAGTATTTTTTTATGGGTGTTAGTTGTTCAAAGCTGCAAAAAAAAAAGCTATTTGCAAGATGGGCTATATAAATTGATTTAATAAATTATCAACAATTTATTAAAATTTATTGGATCAGATTATTATAGCCATCTTGATCTAAACACCATATTGGTGGAATACATGATGTAATTTGGCAATAGTTTGTCCTATTACTTATGATTCTTTTAAACATTGACAGGCTGTATGAGAGATGCATCTGCTACTAACTCACTAAATCTGCTAAAGATGGAACTGGCCCCGAAGTTAAGAGGTGATCAGGATGTATTCCATTCTGTGTGTGTGCCTTTGTGTGCCAGCATGTGCCTTTGACTTGGCTTTTGACTCCTAACAACTGCATGGAATAGTCTCTCCAATTTTCTTGGCAACATTCTTCAGGTTTACTTGCTTCTTTCCTAGGGTTGAGAAAGAGTGACTGGCCCAAGGCCAGACAGCTGATTTTGTGCCTAAGGCAGCACCAGAATTCACAGTCTTCCAGTTGCAAGCCTAGCCATTACTGTGAACTACCTAAAGGTTCAGGGGTTAGGATGTTGAGCTTGTCGATCGAAAGGTTGGCAGCTCGGCGGTTCGAATCCCTAGTGCTGCCGTGTAATGCGGTGAGCTCCCATTACTTGTCCCAGCTTCTGTCAACCTAGCAGTTTCGAAGCACGTAAAAATGCAAGTAGAAAAAATAGGGACCACCTTTGGTGGGCAGGTAACAGCGTTCTGTGCGCCTTTGGCGTTGAGTCATGCTGGCCACATATGAGCACTGCCCCCTAGAGTCGGCAACGACTAGCACATATGTGTGAGGGGAACCTTTACCTTTACCTAAAGGAGTAATAAAACTTATATTGATACATTCTTTTGATTGATATTCTGTATAACATAACAACAGAGTTGGAAGGGACCTTGGAGGCCTTCTAGTCCAACCCCCTGCCCAGGCAGGAAACCCTACACCATCTCAGTCAGATGGTTATCCAACATTTTCTTAAAAATTTCCAGTGTTGGAGCATTCACAACTTCTGCAGGCAAGTCGTTCCACTTATTAATTGTTCTGTCAGGAAATTTCTCCTTAGTTCTAAGTTGCTTCTTTCTTTGATCAGTTTCCACCCATTGCTTCTTGTTCTACCCTCAGGTGCTTTGGAGAACAGCCTGACTCCCTCTTTTTTGTGGCAACCCCTGAGATATTGGAACACTGCTATCATGTCTCCCCTAGTCCTTCTTTTTATTAAACTAGACATACCCAGTTCCTGCAACCGTTCTTCATATGTTTTAGCCTCCAGTCCCCTAATCATCTTTGTTGCTCTTCTCTGCACTCTTTCTAGAGTCTCAACATCTTTTTTACATCGTGGCGACCAAAACTGGATGCAATATTCTAAGTCTGGCCTTACCAAGGCATTATAAAATGGTACTAACACTTCACGTGATCTTGATTCTATCCCTCTGTTTATGCAGCCCAGAACTGTGTTGGCTTTTTTAGCAGCTGCTGCACACTGCTGGCTCATATCTAAATGGTTATCCACTAGGACTCCAAGATCCCTCTCACAGGTACTACTATTGAGCAAGGTACCACATATACAGTACCGGTGCATTTTGTTTTTTTGGCCTAAATGTAGAACCTTACTGTATAATTGTAGGCCAGTCCCAAATAGTCAATTACTTATAATTCAAATGAATTTGGACCTGCAAATTCCCTATATCTATTTTTTTTTACCCATTTCAGTCAGTGGCTCTTGGCCTCTGCCTTGGTACTTTTAGCAAATGGCTTTTGCCAGAAATTGATGAGAAATGAGTGTGGCTCTGGTAGTTTTCCTGCATTTCTTGGCAGCTTTCAATAAATACCATCAACCATATTCTTTGGACCGCTCCCAAAATTGGTCCTTAGGAAGAATGTTCTATAATGGCTCATGTTTCCTGTCAGGCTATACCCCCAAAAGGTGATGTTGAGGGACTTTTGTTCTATATAAAGGCTGTTGATCTATAATGTCTCAAAAGTTTCCATTTGGGGTCTCATGCTTTTTACTATCTACAAAAAATTGATGGGTCAGAGTCATTCAATACTTTGAACTAAGAAACTTTCAATATGCTGATTATATCCCACTCTACTATTCCTTACAATCCAGTGGTAACAATCAGTACCCTAGAGCTTTACCACTACTATGTAAAACAAACTGAATCTCAACTCCAATCAGTTTTTTATATACCAGCAGCACTTTCATTTTACCTGTTTGATTTCAGCTTGCTCTCTCATCTAGCCCATGTCAATAAAAATAAATACTGTGCACTTAGAAGAGCCATATATTAAAAGTAATCTGGGTACTTTGAACTCTGCAGCACAAGCCCTGACATATGGCTTTCTGTATCATAGAAAGAATATTCTTATAGTTTAATAATTAACAAAGAATACTGTAGTTGCAGCTTTTGCCAACCCTATATAACATGCTGTTGTTAACCTTTATACTTGCCTAGATGCTTATCTTTTGAGCTACAAAAAGATAAGGGGCAAAACCACTTTCCATGTAGGCTGGCAAATAAAGCAGGAAACTACCATTTCTCTTTCTGCTGCATCGTTAGAGCTTCCCGGGCATGTTGCACTTCCTGCAGGGTGGCTGTTTTTCACTCTGTTGTGGATGCTTCCTACCTGTTTAGCACTTCATGAGGTAGCTGTTTTGTGCTAATGCCATTGGAGCTTCCTGGGCATTTGGGCAGGAAGGCCAGGTCCAGCTAGTAGATGCCTTCCAAAAAGTCAGGATGGCACTCTTGGTTAATAAAGGAGCTAGAAGACAGGAAAGCTCAACTAGGTCAACCAGGGCTGTGGAGTACAGAGAGCCCAAAAGGCAAGGGGAAGGGATAGATGGGGAGCTGCAACACCACTGCCATCATAAGTGCAGGCGGATTGTAAAGTGCCAAATTTTGATCATGTGGTCATGAGGTGGCTCAGATCATAAGTCTCTTCATTCAAATCTGTCAGACAAACAGTTGTAAATCAAGGACTCTCTGTATTTGGAAGTATCCCGTGCAAGCAAATCTTAATACCAAGAAAGAACTGATACATACATTTAAAACTTTATTAAAATTCACCATTTGTAAAAAAATGATTAAATGTGAATATATACAAACATACACTCTTGTATTCAAAAGAGTTACCTGGCAGCCTAGACATAAAAATTATCAGATACTTCAAGACATCCAAAACGACGTTACTAAGTTACATCAGAAAGAGTGACAAAGGAATGCCACTTATCCATTTAGACTAATTATGACTTTTAATAGAATCTTTATAGCTTCAAAATGCAGTAATATGCCAGTTTAGTAGAAAGATTGCTTAAAGATTCAGACTTTTTTTTTACAAAGTAGCAGTCCATGATATTCTCTTCTGTCAAATTTTATTCATTTACCATAGTCTTCCTTTCATTTCATGTTACAGACATTACGAGTTTAGTTCTCTGTGCATTTCATTCATTTCCTTTACCTGAAGACAAAAAAAGTTTTTTCTTAATGAGTTGCTTTTTTAATAATTTCTGCCAGTACAAAGAATATTAATCTGTCTCCGATGTGGACAACTTTTTCTATGCCATAATTGTGCAAACAAATATGAATATATACCATCTTCAATTTTACATTATTAAGTATATGCAATTTAACTCATGTTTGCAAACCCAGTCTGAATAAAAAACACAGATTTTAAGACTGCTACAGTAACTGTTCCCCTACAGAATTCTCTCATACTTATGTTTGCTTTTCACTACAAAAAAGCTTTCACAAGTTAATCATATTAAACATTCTCCAATGTTAAAAAAATTGAATAGTTATACACATGCCTGTGAACTTATACAGCAATGAAACACTGGATGTTTATTATGTGAATTGGATCATTCTTACTGAAATAGTCTTAACTATTAAAGCTAGTTTATGTCTTTACAGTAGTCCACAACTTATAACCATTTATTCAGCAACTCTGAAATTACAACACTGCAAAACAAAGCGATTTATGACCTGACTGAGGTTATAGCTGTTGCAGTGCCTCCGTAGTCACATGAGTGAGATCTGGGTGCTTGGCAACTTGTTTGCACTTACAACAGGTTGCAAAGCACCCTGGGATCAGTGATTGTCCTATGCAATCTTTCCTGCCAGCTCCCCCGGAAGTCAATTGAGAAGCCTGCAGGGAAAGTTAAAAGTTACTGCCATATGCCAAGAAGCCTCCCTCTCTGAAGATTAGCTAAAAAAGATCCAAGCAGTATTTTCAGTCTTCAGGTAGAGACGTCTGTTCACCAACGGGCTGAAAATCCCCGTCCATGTTAAAAGCCAAGTGATATTTTCATCCAACAAGTGAAGAGACGGTCTCTCTGCTCAGTGGCTGAAAATCTTGCCTGGCTTTCAGCATGAAAGATTTGCAGTGCTTGAGCAAAAAAGCAAGTCTCTTCGCTCAGGGCCCAAAAATCCAAGCAAGGCTCTCCCCCAACTTGCATGCCGCCTGCACTGGGCACATTAGGGTCTCCCCCACTTCCTTGAGGCACCCTGTGCTCTTTATCTGGCACTCTCTCTGTCCAGTTAACAACCAGTAACATCACTTAACCATGACAGGGAGTGCTGGAATGTCAGTTGCTGTGTGAACAACTGAGACTCCAGGGGTCTTAAGAACTATTTGTAATTAAATATATGTAACATTTGTATCATAGTTAAAAAAATTAAAAAGACAGATTTCTATTTAAATAGTTACCTCAGCTTTTTCATACTTGCCCCTCTTTCTTCGGGTAAATACCTGCATGGAGAAAATAAAAAAAGCTCAGGTATTTTTCGATTCCAACACATTCAAGAATCCTATTTAACAGAACATAGACACAATATTCCAGATATTGATGCCTATTATCCATATGACCTATCACAGTCACCTATAAAACCATTCCATGTTACTCATGAAAAATGCAGTCTTCAGCTCCCCTATTTATGCTTTTACAGGTTAATACTATGTGCAACAGATTTTCACTTAAAGCCTCTGCTAACTTTGAAGAGTGGGAACAGATCTAAATCTTTGTGGAGGGTTACTGCACTACTAGTCAGTGTAGGCTAAGAGATGGATCATCTGGTGATTTCTAGATGTTCTGAACTCCCACTGAGGTAGTTTAAATATTTCATGGATAAATTTTTAGTTCAGCAGTCAGGAATAATTTTACAATATACTGAGGACATCTGATTCCCTGAACCTTTTGTGGAGAGTACTGAACCAGAGAGATCAATTGTAATATAAAATCTGTTAGAATAACTAAGAAGATACGAAACTAAAATATAACAAGGTTAAAATAAAATTACACATTGCATGATACCTCATCCACCCCAATGTTATAAAGAATCATGGCATATGAAACAAGCATATTTTTTGCTGACTGGCACTTTAAGTAGATGTTCAAGTGCCCTTGATAGCTCCTATAGTTTTAGCTTCTATGGCAGGAATGTTTTATCACTAACAAAGAGTAACACCGTAAGAAACAGAATTGTAGTGAAAACTTTTTAAAACTTACCATAAATTTATCTTACATCTTTATTTGTCCAGACTAGCTATTTCTTTCAAACATTACTACCCCATAAGAATGCCATACAGGTAGTCCTCGACTTACAACCATTCATTTAGTGACTGTTCAAAGTTACAACAGCCCTGAAAAAAGTGGTTTATAACCATTTTTCATGCCTATGACCATTGCAGCATCCCCATGGTCACGTGATCAAAATTCAGATGCTTGGCAACTGGTTCATATTTATGGCAATTGCAGTGTTCCAGGGTCATGTGATCACTTTTTATGACCTGACAATCAAAGTCAATGGACAGGCCAGATTCATTTAACAACCCGTTACTAACTTAACTGCAATGATTCACTTAACTGTGGCAAAAAATATAAAATGGGGGAAACTTCACTTAACGTTTCGCTTAGCAACAGAAATTTTGGGTTCAATTGTGGTTATAAGTTGAGGACTACCTGTATTAATTTTAGATATAATAAATGATGTCTAATAGCCAACATACCTATCAATAGTTTCTTCTACCAATACCTATAGAGGTGAATAAGTCAATGACACACCTGGGGGTTTTGATATTCAGTTTTACAGAGTTTTAAGTAGCTATTCTATTTCTTTTGTTGATAATCTTCAATTTTAACAATACAGCATTTATGGTTTATCATGGAATGGCTGAATTATAATGACCCAGGGGACAAATGGAAAGTTCAAAGAGTTGTCTAAAATAGTAGGTTCTATGTTTATCTACTCTAGGATACTTTTTATTTGAACATCAGAATTAAGATCTTCTAAATAAGAAAAACATACCAGTACAAGAATACCAGCCACTATTGCCAGGACTACAACCACAATTACAGCAATAACTCCAGGAGTCAAACGTTTCATTGTAAACTCTGGTGGTTTTTCATCAACGTAATATATTACTGTGTTCTCAAACCGAAGAGGTTTTCTTGCAATATTCATTCCATATTCTGCATTAAAAATTGTGTCCCCTTTGACCTGAAAGACCAGGAAAATGAAATATTCAGGGTTTTTAAAAAAAATACAAACTATTGAAATACAGCACAAATTCATGCCAATAATTCCACTTTACTTTCTTTTAAAAGCTCCATATACTTACATCTTTCTCAAAATAGTATGCTACATCAGCGATATCTACATCAGTATTTCCTTTTTCTGAAGCATTTTGTGTGAGATGGACACTAATTAAAGGTTTCTCATACTGAAAGAAAAAAAATACTATTGTCACATTAAAAAAATCATACATCAAGTTTAAACATAATTTTTCTGTTTTATTTTTCAGTAGTTAACAAGGCTTTTTAAACCCCTATTTGATAAATAGTTCAAAATTTGAATTAAATTAACAAAATATTTTAGATGAGGTCTTGATATGGTACAATTACATATTTAAAACAGACATCGCACCTTTAATCAGGGTAGAGTCCAAACCTTCAAAAGTAAAATTTACATGCCCCCATGAAAGATAACCCAAAGTAATCTTCCCATGAAAATATCCAATCCAATGTTATACGTACTTTAACCTTTACGTGCTTTTCATCCAAAAGGTAACGGTCCTTAAAGTTTTTTCCAACAGTACTGTGAATTAAGAAAATAAATTAGAAACTCTGAAAGATCTTTATGACACAATTTAGTGCTGAAACCCACATCAATCCCTCCATCACTTTCCCCCTATGAAAACTAGCTGGATAATAGTTTTGAGCAACTTGCTGGTTATTTTATACTTCAATACATGAGCTATGGCTTAGTAAACCAGAATGTTAACAAAATTAGTATAAGAAATCCATTTGCTCATGTTTTGTCTATTTCTTTGCAAGGTTAGGTAAGTGAGCCAGGGAAAAGGTATATAGAATCTGAACCTGGCTTATTCTATGGTTTATTAGACACAAAAGGTTTGACTAATGAAAGACAGACACCAACTAATTATATATACTTTTATGATTCTCTTGTTTTGGTGTAAGACATCACAATCTTGTATTTAGGAATCATGCACAGTACATTGTGCCAAACATTTTCTTTTCAATTACATTGTGAAAATCATTTCATCTATTAAATTGCTACATTTAAGTAGACAGTGATAATTACAAAGACATACCTTTCAATAGAACCTTTGTCTGAGCCTGTATTACTGTCAAGATACTTTGCTTCAATAATAATCCAGCTAAAAATAAAATATAAAACATTTGCTCAATTATTCTGAACATTAATCACAAGAGATAGGACACTCAACTTCTGCATTTTTAATTTTTGGTCTTAATTTGTTAATGATAAACTTGTCAGTATAAATCATTAAAATGTTACTAATTGATGTTTTAACCTTAAAGTAGAATGGTGCAACATATAGTTCTCAAAATAAATTCAATTTTAAATCAGGTAATTTACCTTGTCCTTACTACTTCTTGGCATGTAATATTTTGATCACTTTTGTCAGTTCTTCGTACTCCAGCACTGTTCACACACCAGCAAGTCTTTGTTCCATTGCACTGTTTAGGTCTGAAGTTGCCCTTTGCATCACATTCTGGATCATATATGCCATCATTGTCTACATATGCTTCTTCTGGTCTTTGACGTCTACCTGATTTTAAGCCAGTCACTTCTGCTTTCATCAATAGGCATTTTGAAGTCACTAAAAATAATAAAAACAGTAAAGAGTAACTGGATCATGTTAACTTAAATACAATATTTTTGTCAGAAAGCAATGGAAAGTGTAGTGGTATTTGTTCAGTTCTTATACTTACATGTCCGACAGTTCACTGTGATATCAAGTCCAATTGATTTACACTGGCATACACCATTAGCAATAGAACAATTTGTTGTCCGTTTGTTCATCTCGCAGCTACATCCTTCTGTAATATTCAAACCAAATTATTACAAAATAGTCCTTTGTATTCTGCACCAAATAGATAACTATTTCTATTTTTTTGTAGTAGATACCTGCAAAATCATCCTACTTCAGGAAAATATTCCTTTGCTAACAGAAAATTCAAATTACTGTAATTACAATTTGAAATTCTGACTCTGTAATAGCTGATACCATATCTGAAATTTTCTCTATATTGCAATTCCATAAAGATTCTTGAGTTGGCTTTAAAGCAGAGCATGTATCCACTTACTGATATTCTAGGTAACATTTTTATGTAACATTATAGATATCTTTCAATAATAAACTCACAGGAAAAAAAATCTCAAAAATATTTTGATATTGGTTCAGTTAAAAATATAATTCCAATTCAAATCATAGGTCTCAGGGATTGCCAAAGCTGCTACTTTTAACATTTATTCTGTAGACCTCTTCTGAAGAGTAACTGTTATCTCTACACACTTCAGACTGTAAGTTCAGAGCCCTGGTTCTGCAAAATAAACTAGCAGTACAGTATAGGTGAACCTCATTCTCAAATGTACCATACCTTTTCCCCATTATAGTACTAAAAAAAAACACCAGTTAAAAACTCCCAAGTATCTCCACCCACTTCAGTGAAAAAAATTACCTGGGAAGCAACAGCACAGTGCATTTTAGTGTTTAACAGGGATTAGCAGTCTTACTTCCTTTTAAAACCAGAGTTTAATTTCCTGACAATCAGCTCTAGAAAATGTACTCTAGAAAAGTATTCATTTTGGACATATATAAAACCAAAACAAGTTGTTACAATTTGGTAAGAACTTGTGTATGATCAAATAAAAATTAGGGGGGAGGGGAAATCCCCAAAAGGGGGAGGACGAATCAATGGTGGTTTCTACAGGTTAGCTTCCAATCATAAAAAAAGAGCCCATGTTGTACTTGACTAAAACTATGTAATCACAACCATGCTTTCTTAACTATGCAAAAGTGCTTTCTTCTGGGAGATTTTGTGACTTCATGATTGAGCCTGTAACCCTAATATTCTCTGATTACCTAAGCATTAACCGGACAATCCAACTTTGCTTCCAAGTTCTGACAAGGTTAGGCAGGAACCATCTACTTTTCAGTCATTTATATACTTAAAGGTATTTTTCCATTCTCATTCAAGCATGGCACATGCATGCCCTGCTGAAAACATCCTTATTCTGTCTTGGACTCTGCCTTCATATTCTCCCCAAACCATGAATGGAACAGCATTGTCAGCTGTACTGGTATTAAAAAAGTATTTCACCCCTTATTTTGACACCAAGGGCAGACTCAAGTTGTATAAAAGCTTCTAAACTTGTCATCTATTACCTTGGAGAGAAATCAGATGACTCCAGCAGCTTAAAACAAGAGACCCAAACCATCAAAAATGAGGACAGCAAACTTTACATATGTATAGCTTTGTACCAACTTAAGATGAATGGCTGGAATTTCAACACAAAAGAAGAGAAACACCCTAAGAAAACTTTAAAAGAGCTCAGATAATGCAAAGCTACTATATTCAAGGCTTTACAAACCAGAAAATGATACAGAACCTTCCATTTTAGCTGGGAGTTAAGATGGAGTTGCCACTGATCTACATCTACTATTATTGGTACATGGGACACTTTTGTCTATTCACATTAAACTAAATCCAGGTTTTTTTTTTTTAAAAATAAGATTAAGCATGTTAAGAGTTCTGCCCTATTTTTGTAAGTAAAACCATAAAGGAAGCTTATGGCTAAGTTTATGAAGTTAATTTCTTAAGCTGATTCTAAAACGAATCTAATTTTTAAACGATTTAGGACAGAAAGTTTCCATCCCTCGGAGAAAAGCCACACGGAAAGTTTCGTGCCGAAGGAAATCCTGGGAACTCCAAATCTGCTTGCCCTCCAGGGACGGTTGGAGCTGCCCGAGCGCCATGGCTCCACAGGGCGTTGGCTTCGCGCCTCCGCCTCCAACTCTCCGGGAGTCTCCAGGGACAGGCTGCTTCTAACTGGCTCCAGTCCGCCCCAGAAGTCGCGGCCAAGAAAGCCCGGCCACCTCTGTTCCTATCCACCGACATGAAAGCAACCTGCCCCTTCCTCCACGCGAAGGCCGGGAATCTCGAAGAGGGGCCATTTTGTGCGGGGTTCCTCTTCCCCAAGGCGCTGCCCTCGCACGCACGAAAACCAGGAGCTGGAAAAGAAAAGTCGGGCAAACCCGCCGAGGGAAGACAAACCTTGGCTCCACACCGTAGCGGTGAGCGCCAAAAGCGCTCCCAGAAGGAAAACAGCCCTAGAAGGAAATCCCATCGTCCGCGATGTCAGAAAGCAGGTAGACGGCAACGCGAATAGGTGAGGGCGACGCTCCGGCCTCTGTGTCTTCACTTCACTCTTTCTTCCCCCTTTTCTCTCAAGCTGCTCAGCAAGTTCCGCAGGAAAACTGAGCTCCTTTCAGCCGGCCGCGCCCGCCTCCTCAGGTTTCACCTGGTTTCCCACGCACGCACTTCGCCTCAGCACCTGCGCCGCTCGTATCCCCCACTACTTCCGCCTCTCCGAAGGTGAACCAGCGAATGTCGTTGGCTCCGGCCTCTTATAGCTCACAACGCCACCTGCACGAAACTGGGAGCGGCCGACGGGCGGGGTCTGTGCAGCACAGCGACGAGGACTCACCTGCGCGCCCGACTACCCATATATAGACTTTTCCGGGTGACATACGTTGCGGGAAGGAAGTGGTACAATGTTGGTATGTTTCGAGGGTAGTATGTGAGGTAACAATAGGCGAGGCGGTTTGAGTGTTATAAAACGCCTTATCAACCATCGGGGAGATTTGCTCCATTGTGGTTTTTCTTGGCTTTCCCCCAAAATTTACCAATCTTGAGAGGACCTATCTACCAATTTGTTTAGAATCTAAATTTACAGTGGAGATCACAGGAAATAAATCAAAAACTGGTTTAAAACAGACAAATCCCTTTAGTGAAGATTACCGTCGTTTTAGATGTGACAGAGGCTCAGCTCCGTAGGTTTTAGATTTTCACAGTGCTGAGTTTAACAAAATTTTGCTCAGATAGTTCATCATACAAATTAATAATAAAAGCAACACAAAACCATCAGTGACCTATCAAGGATTTGTGATGAACATCTTTGAAGAAAAGAGCCGTCCCCCTCCCCCAATAGCAAGGCTGGCTCTTGGTGTTACAGCATTTTTTTATATCTATTAAATTAATAGAATTCAAAGATATAAAAATGATGCATAGTCAAATTAACAACAGGGTAAAGATATTTGAAAAATGCAGGTATTAAGTGCCCTGCAAATATAAGGGTTTTTTTTTCTTAAAATTCTTTAGATCCTTCCCTTTGTATCCACAAAGATATTTTTCTTTCTTTCTATACTTTCATCTGAATAAATTAGGGCTCTTGTTTGTATCTACATGCTGGTTTTTACTATCTTATAGTAGATTTATGAGGGCAAACTGAGAAATATGCTCACCTTGTCAAATTGCTTGGGCTCCATTAATATTTAAGAATGATTTCAGATGTTTGTATTCAGAGGTAGATATAAATCAAATCTGTTACTTAACATGTAGTTCTTTGTTAAGATGACACATTTCTTAATAAACATATAATTCAAACATTCAGAGAAATCAGGACTATCTTTATGTGCCTGCTCTGCATTGCACAGGTTTGTGATCTGGAAAGTCAGAATAAATATCTATTAGAATTTTCCCAACTTCCAAATTCCCATAGCATCCCAATAATTGTTTATATAGCATTCCAATAATTTGTTTATTTACTGTCTTTCTATTTCACTTTCCTGACAAAAAAAATTTCTTAGATAACTTGCATCAGAAAAAAAATGAAAATATAATACAGGTAGTCGTTGACTTAACAATAATTCATTTAGTGTCTGTTCGAAGTTACAACGGCATTGAAAAAATGATCGTTTTTCACACTTATGAGTATTGTAGCATCCCCATGGTCACAGGATCAAAATTCAGGTGCTTGGCAACTGACATATTTATGATGGCTGCAGTGTCCTGGAATCATGAGATCACCTTTTGTAACCTGACAAGTGGAGAAGCCAGATTCACTTAACAACCATGTTACTAAGTTAACAACTGCAGTGATTCATTTAACAACTGTGGCAAGCAAGGTCTTAAAATGGGCAAAACTCACTTAACAAATGTCTCACTTAGCAACAGGAAAATTGGCTTCGATTGTGGGTGTAAGTTGAGGAGTACTTCCAGTCATCATCCAATTTATAAACTAAAAAGACCATTTTTAAAAAAGTTGACTGAGGGGAAAAGTTACATGAAACAACAAAGTGAGATTACAAGAGTTAAACATAGTATATATATTTTAAATAATTGGTACTATTGTTGATCTCTGTTACTGTTCTCATTCTAGCTTGAATCATGCAAATTTTCAGTGACTCTTGGTATTCTACCAGATGAGGGCAGATTCTTAAAATCCCATCCTTTCATTTGTACAATTAGAATTTTTCCTTCTTAAAGTCAGTTCTAATCACCTCTATGATAAAAATAAAATGCTTTTTGTGAAATTTTTACAAATAAATGGCTTTAGTATCACCAAAACAATCCTGGGATGAGGAATACTAAACTAATCGTTTTCCATGGAATAATTTTTCCAATTATATGCATCCACACAAAAATTATACACATTCTCAAAAAGTACATTAAGTTCTATGAACACATCTAAGAATACACTTGTTTATTCAGACTAATCAATCTAATACTTCCCATAGCTGTGGAATCACTAATGGTTATGCCAATTGCTTCTCCACCCACAAGTATGTAATATGTGATAGCAGAACATTTACCTTCCTTTAACATTGTACATTCTCATTTGACAAAACGAGTGGAAGAATTGGAATTGGAAGCAAATATAAATTGGCAAGTAATTTCTGCTTTTCATCTTTCTTTCTTTCTTTTTCTTTCTTTCTATTTTTATCTTATACATACTGTTTCCTAGATACAGAAAAATTATAAATGTTTAAACTTGAATGTCTTTTTAAATGTTTTGACAACATGCCAGAAAAGTTGATTGTTGCCAAGAAAAACCTTTCAAAATTAGTATACACTTTAAGAATGCATTTTTAAAAATACTTTTATACTTTTAAATTATGTTAATTATGATAACATAAGTATGTTTAAGTGGTAGTGAAACTGCATTAAGTAAGTTTATTTATAGATTTCATATGTGCAAAATTTGTTTTTTAAAATACAAGCTTTCTCATTTAGAATAAAATATGTTGCATGATCTAATCTTGAGCCGGTCACTGGGACCAAATTTATTCTTCCAAGCTTTCAGGCTCGTGCTGTGGAGCCCATCATCAGGGAACTTCTCTTTCTCCAGAATACGTTCTCTTTATATGCTTCAGCATGAGCCCGAAAGTTTGAAACAATAAATCTTTGGTTTCGGTGACCACTCAGATCGGATCCTGCAACATTAATCTTGGGGCATGTATGTTTGTCTTCATTCACAATAAAATACCTATGTGTTCGTACAAAACAACTAGGACAGTCCAAGCAGATCAGACAGAGATCCAAGGTTCCAGTATTTTTTTAGTTCAGCAGAGTATTATAGTGCCTTAGGACATTTGAACAGGAACAAGAGAGGAGGAGGAACAGGCAAAGATCATCAGGATGATAATGCGCAATAGAAAAGAAAGCAAAGGGCAAGGGGTGGATACTAGACAG
This sequence comes from Ahaetulla prasina, assembly GCF_028640845.1. Taxonomy (NCBI): domain Eukaryota; kingdom Metazoa; phylum Chordata; class Lepidosauria; order Squamata; family Colubridae; genus Ahaetulla; species Ahaetulla prasina. Next base: position 45,505,216 of record NC_080539.1, read on the forward strand.
GTAATTCAACATCATTGAAATCCTTTTCTGCTAGATGGAGGAAACTAATAATATCTTTTCTGTTTGGTGTTAATGGAAACAGCCAGTTTTCATGACATATTTTGTTAAAACAGCTTGCAAATCTCTCACTCATCATACACTGTTTATTTTTTAATGATTAAATAGAATTTCGGAAGATCGGTATCATTGCCCAAATGATATAGAAGTTGTTTCACATAATCTGAAAATAATTGTATGAAATTTTAAAATACACTTGAACTTTTTAAATTATACATTAGATGTCTATTCTAACTTCAGGGAATTCTACTTATTCATTCATTTGATTTGTATGGCTGCCCAATGCATAAAATGTATGAATTTTAAAAATGATTTAAAAAAATACCAAAACCAAACAGAATTGATTGGCATCTAGGAATACTTATTAATATATTACACCACCCCTTAGAGCTGGAGTCAAGACTCTGGTTTAATACCTATAGGAACAGCCAGGTCTTCAGTACTTTGTAAAAAGCCTATAGGGTCAGGCCTAATCGGGGGAGGTGCTGCAACAAAGAATGCACATTTCCTGGGTCACATCACATAGCAATGCTTGATAGACATGACCTGCCACCTCTAATTGGATGGGACAAGCAGAACTAGTGGGAGATGGGTGGCACCACAAGTAACTCAGCTCTTAACAATACACAAACACTTTCTCTATTTTAAATGACATCACACTGGTCTATACTTACTTGAGTACTGTGCTGTCCTCTTTTACAAATGACAAATGATTTAAAAGGTATCTTAGCCAAATCAACCCTTGTGTTAAAGGTGAGAACCAGCTGGCATTGCATTGCATGCTGGGGCTTGGAGACATTGAAATTTTAAGTTGGCAGGTATAAAGAACTTCTGTTCTTAGGGTCAAAGGTAATTGGCTTACCACACAGCCTATTGCCTCCCTCATATTAGCTTTGGCTATGTCAATGCAGTCTGTCATCTCACTTGGTGTCTTTATCTAATGCTCAGGCGTGGCACATTGTCATTTCCTTCCCTGTTGGTCTTCAGTAATATTAGTAATGCAGAACAGAGGAATCCTTCTCATCTGATACGTTTTCACCTTATATGTCTTCATAAGTATCCAGGGAAATTTTCATTTTTAAATCTTTCTAAGATTCTACTTAGGGAAACTTTAATTTAAAAAGACCTGCTTCTTTATCAAAGTGTTTAGGGTGCAGTCTTATACTGAGGATCTAGCTGGTAAGGGAAATATAGCATTCAACAAGACTACATTAATGGAACTTGAAAGGTGTGGTACAACACAATAGCTGAACTGTTCTTGCAAAGAGGTGCCAGTGCAACAGCCAGAAAAAAAAGTGCCAAATCACTCATTTAGTCCATAATCAAGCTTACTGTAAAGAGAAAGCAACATATGATAGAACTGGCTTAAAGGAGGAAACAAAAATAGGGGGAGAAATCTATCTGGTATCTAAAACTTTTCAAGCTGTGGTTCAAGAACATAATCCAAGATATGGTATAAATCTACACCCAAGTTTGTGGCATGGGATTATATCACTCTGGTGTTGCATTACATATATCCAGAAGTGGGCTTCACATAATTTAACAACCAGTTCGCCCAGATTTGAAAATGTGCATTTGCACACATGCATGCTACATCAAAAACACGGCAATTGTTTAAGATGGGATAGATATTCTCGATAATGATTTTTCTTGTGTGTTTTTCCCTCCATACTCTACAAGCTATCCCCCCAAAGGTAATAGGATCTATCCATTATCCTACTCTGTTCTAATTTCCTGCACAGAGAGATTCTCTGCTCAGTCATTCATGCCCCAGTCGTCTCCTGTTTGGACTATTGCAATGTGTTCTACATGAGACTACCCTTGAAAAACATCTGAAAACTTCAGGTGATCACGTGAGCAATTTTGGATGCGTAAAAAAAGGGTGCATGTAACCCTTTTGCTCCATGAACTGCATTGAGTGCTAGTTTGCTTCCAGATCCAATTCAAGGTATTGGTTGTGACTTACAAAGCACTACATGGCATGGGCCCAGTCTACCTATAGAACCATCTTCATGCCATTATATTGACCTATCTCAACTGGTCAAGCAGGGAAGGTATGTTGCAGACTCCATCATTTATTTAATATTTAAGATTAATATTTAAGAGATTAATATTTATTTAAGAGCTATGGTGGCCCAGTGATTAGAATGAAATATTGCAGGCTAATTCTGCTGACTCAGGAGTTCAATCCTGACCCACTCAAGGTTGACTCAACCTTCCATCCTTCCGAGGTCAGTAAAATGTGGACCCAGATTGTTGGTGGCAATATGCTAAGTATAAACCGCTTAGAGAGGGCTGTAAAGCATTGTGATGTGGTATATAAGTCTAAATGCTATTGCTATTTAAAATTCTCTTGAGTAATGGGGTGCAGGAAAAGAATCTTCTCTGCCATTACCCTGTTCCATGGAATATTTTTCCTCCGGAGATAAGACCCTCATTCTCCTGGCCTTCCTGAAAAGAGTCAGAACATGGTTCTGCAGCCTTGTGTGGGGAGCACAGAGGATCACACAGTTGTGGGGCTGGCCAGAGCCCTGAAAGCCCTCTTTTCACCTTCCAATTTTATCAATGTTTAATCATCCTTGCTTTTTTCCAAATGTTAAAGTTTTATATATTGTTTTTATATTTTAACATTTTATTGAACACTGCCCAGATTCCCTTCCTGAAGGAGATGGGCAGTTTGAAAATGTGGAAAATAAATAAAATAATTGTGAGGGCATTGTGAAAATATTTGCAGATCCCTCACATCCTGGACATAAACTGTTTCAACTCCTACCCTCAAAACGACGCTATAGAGCACTGCACATCAGAATAACTAGACACAAGAACAGTTTTTTCCCGAAGGCCATCACTCTGCTAAACAAATAATTCCCTCAACACTGTCAGACTATTTACTGAATCTGCACTACTATTAATCGTTTCATAGTTCCCATCACCAATCTCTTTCCACTTATGACTGTATGACTATAACTTGTTGCTGGCAATCCTTATGATTTATATTGATATATTGACCATCAATTGTGTTGTAAATGTTGTACCTTGATGAACGTATCTTTTCTTTTATGTACACTGAGAGCATATGCACCAAGACAAATTCCTTGTGTGTCCAATCACACTTGGCCAATAAAATTCTATTCTCTTATCCAAAGTCTATATGGACCATATTCCCTGCTTCTGTATATTGGGCTTAGTTCTGTTACTTCCAAACTCCCCATTCTATGTGCAAATTCGTTGTCTAGACAAAGCCTTTTCCTTTTTTTTTTTTTTTTGCTGGCTGATCATGCTCAATCTTTGGACTGTATTTGAGGATCAAACTTCAGAGATGTTTATCTTTCAAGCACAAGCTGAAAATCTACGTATCAGAGGGGGCACATTCTATTGAGGAAGATATCAATAAACAAATCAATGATAAAGAATTGGAGCAGCAATGAAAATCCCAGTTTGTGGAAGGTTGTGAACTAGTGTGTACTGGAGCTCACTTGGAATATAACTGGCACCTTTGTATTGACCTCTTTATAAGATTACCTTGAATTTAATACTAAATATTATTTGTATCTCTTATATATTTTAAAGAATAATTTTGAAAGCATTCAATTAATAGCAAATGAGTGAGCAGATTTTATCAATCTCAGATGAACTGTAAAGAATAAAAAGTTAATATTCTCTTAATATTGATTTTTTAAGTATGAATAATTTTTATTGCCAGATCTTAAGAGATTGGACAATCATTTTCTGGGATGGTATAAGATCTGTTATTTGAGCAAGGGGTTGAACTAGAAGACCTCTAAAGTCCCTCATAACTCTGTTATTCTATGTTTTTTGACATATCTTAAATTTTCATCCTTAATAGGCTGTGTATTTTCATTCCTTTCTTTTTATATGTTGTGTTCTAAAAAATAATGAAGAAATAAAGAGATGTGAATATTTGTCTATAAGCATATTTCAGAGTCTTATAATGGTGTGTAGGCAAGATCATTACAAATATTTTGTTGCCCATATTTTGTTGCCCCTGTAGACTTTATGTTTTGTTTGTTGAGACTTTTCTGTCCGTAGGCAACAGTTAAATAGACAGATGCATAAGACAATTCACAAGGAATAAAAGCCAGTGTCAAAAGGAACAGCAATCACAACATCATGTTGAAGCATTAGGCTGGGAAAACTGCCTATGTTATTTTTGTGAAAGTAGTGATATGTCTGACGGGCAGTAGATAAAGGTCCAATTGGCTTGTCTCATTCTTTAACTTTATCTTTCAGTTTTCATGACTTATACTAATATTGGCATTAAATAAGCTATGATAAAATGTATAAGCTGTAATGTAGAATAAATGTAGAACCAATTACAAATCTACACTCTATTCCGCTCTGTGACTCCTTTCCTTAGTACCCCTTACAGATTTGGATTAAAATTTATATATTTAAAAAATAATCTGTTTAATTTATTGCTTCAACTGTTCTAGAAATATTTTTTAATTTGTGACACAATTATATTCTTATTAGAAGTAAATGGAAGAGAAAGGTTTAAATTGTGGGCTGTGGTCTAGAAAACTGTGACCGTAGCAGGAATTTTAAAAAAAGGTTCTTTCCACTTTTAAACATGACAGGCCAATCTGAATAAATGTAAAGTTTAAACTTACAACACAAAATGTTTAAATAAAGAAATTTTAAAATTGAATTATCCTCATCAAACAATTGTTGATTAAAACTGTTTGGATGAACTGCTCTTTGTAGCCTTCATTACCACACCACCCTAAAATGCCAAATACATGAAGCATGTTAAGACTTGACTTGGTAAATAATTTCTGTTTCAAAGGAAAAGGAGTTGCAAAGGAAGAAAAGTTGAAATACACCATACCTTTCTGTATCAGAAGACAATAAACTATTTCCTGAAACCAGAAGTTCATTAAAGTCAAAGTCCAATTTGCAATAGGCTCCTCAAAGTGTAGTGATTTACAGGTTATTGTAAAGCAGTTTGTGTGTGTGTCATGTCTTTAGCTTTTCTACTACTATCAAGAAAACTAGACTAAAAGAATGAGCAATGGGGCTTATTTTTTCACATAGAGTAGTGTATGAGTGGGCTGCTGAACAAATCAAAATCATAAATAAACATGCTATTCTGTGACCGATCAATCCACCATGTAGTTTGTAATAATTAGTAACTTTACAACTTTTTTTTAGGTCTTAAAGCAAAATATTCATGAATCTTGAAAATATGGGTGCATATATGCATAAACGTTGTGAGTGCTGTTGTATTTCAGCCAGATAGATCTAGATTCAGATTATGGTTCAGTGATAAGATAACTCTGAGTCAGACAGTATCTCCATTGATATTGTAAGAAAAATATATAAATGTATGCCACCCTGACCCTCCCCCAATGGAAAAACAGAATTAATTAAAATGAAAAGAAATGGAGCTATTCATTGTGGGTTGTATTCAAAAAATTTTCCATGTCATTCATAAATGATTGGAGTGAATAAATTACAACTTTTTCCCTTTGTGGAGAAGAACGCTATATCTAACAATCTACATTTTATATGCCCAAAGTTCCAAGTTCCATTTCTGGCATAGGCAGTGGTGGGATTCAAGTAATTTAACAACCGGTTCTCTGCTCTAATAATTTTTTCCAACAACCAGTTTGCCATACTGTTCCTGTCCTATTGTTCCCTTCATTATATCCAATTAATATAGTTGATGCATATTTTTAATTATATATATATATATATTTTCTTCAAGATATGCTGTTTTATCTATGACATTTGTTTGTGTATACTGTTGTGACAAAAAGAAATTAAAAAAAAAGTTAACAACTGGTTCTCCCGAAGTGGTGCGAACTGGCTGAATCCCACCACTGGGCATAGGGCTATGAAAAGCTATTTGGAAAAAAAAAAAGAACAACATGGGGACATAAGCCAGAGGGAAGTTCAAGAATAATGTTAGAAAATATTACTTTACAAAAATAGTAGAAGTTTGGAACCAACTTCCAGTGGAGATAGCAGGTCAACCATCAGTAACTGAGTGGAAATATGGTTGGGATAAACACGTGTCCACCATCCAACAAAAAATTTGAAAAATTTTATTAATTATTTTTTATTTTGTCATATCAGTATATATAGGTATTAAATAAACACCTACCCACTCAAAGGGCAGACTCAATGGACCACTAAGTCTTTTTCTGCCATCAGTTTTTTAGGTTTCCATGAAACCATGGAGATCAACATCACTGCATGTCTTTTCAACCTGATACTTTCTAAATACGTTAAATGTTGTCTGGGATGTTTGGAATTATAACGCTACTGATTTGGAAGACATCAGATTGGGAAAGGATTATATAGAAAATGTCAAGCTAAGGTATGAGACAGTTTATGATGCTTCCTATAGTTAGAAGGGTTCACTTTCTGCTACATAGTCTACAATGTCCTTCAAATGAGAAGTTTGAATGTCTATTAAAAATTGTTTAGTGCTATTTACTCCCATTTATACTTCCGTTCATACTAGTCATTCTCCCAACTATGGGATATTTTATGGCCTTTAAGAAATTTATATATGGTAGAACTGTTTTTCTACAATACAATAGATGAATCCTTGGAATTTCTGATACCACCAGTATCATAGAACTTGCCTGTTAAAATGGTTCTTTTAAGCAGTATATGAAACAAACTCTGCAGATGTATGTTTACCAAGAACTGAGTCACCCCTTCTGTGGCTCAAACTGGTGATAGCCTGTAAGATAGGTATGTTTGTTTTCTAAATAGCAAGGCAAATAAAAGGACTGATCTGTTTATACTAGATGACTGATATATTTTATGTAAAATATTAGGCTTATTAGACAGCAGCATTTAAGCTTACATTTAAGCAGCATTTGAGGTAAAAGAAGAGGGACATGGCCAGGAAAACAATAACAAGAGCAGGTGTTGCCAAAAATCAATTCCCATCTCCCTTATGGATAAGCTAACAACCACAGCAACAGGGATTCCCTCAAGAAGATAAAGGCAGCAAAAGAAAAAAATTATGGGAATACAATTCACAGGTCAGGTTGAAAAAGTGGTTCTGAATTATACATTGTCTATACTCTAATAGCAGATTAAAAATAAAAAATCAATTAACCAAAAAAATTCTCATTGATTTCCAGAATAATGTTATGCATTCTAAAGAATGAGCAATGGGGTTTAGAGAAATGCAGATAATGTAGAATTTTTATCTGTATTTATATATAGTTAGAAAAGATTCAAATAATTCTAAAGAAAAAGAAAGTTTCTTTCTTTCTTTTTTATAATATGTACAGGTATTGTCCAATAAAACAAGATAAATTATTTTGTTCTGTGTGAATGGAGTACCATCTCTGACATGATTCAAGCCTATGTTCGTTTTAGAAACTTGTATTTAAAATAATGTTTAATGTTTAAAATAATATAGACCTTTGATTGTTATGTACCATGAAGTCAGTGGCAACTCATAGCAACTACATAGATTTTCTCCATTTTCTTTTATCTTCTCCAAAAATTTTGTCTTTTTTCTTTATCTCATCCAAAATAAGTGCAAAATAAGCAAAACAACTTTAGTCTCTTCTTTTCCAGTTCACTATTATGTTGAATAAATAACCTCTAATAAAAGCTTTACTTGCATCCCAAACTATTTTTAAATTGGTGCCTTTATTAAATTATACTCAAAACATTATTTAAATTTCTTTTTAGAATCCTCCACTATTGCTTTTTCCGTAACAACTTTCTTTTAGTCTTAATTTAAAAGAAATAAGATTTTCTTTTATAAATCAAACTCCATCAGATTATGATCTGAAAAAGTATTTGGTCATCTCTATTTTAGAAACCTTAGTAGTCAAGTTCTTTAAAATTCAAATTACGTCTATTCTTGAAAAATACCAATATATCAATTGAAAAGTATCAAAAGTATCAATATCAACCAAAAGGATCAAGTCTTTTTAAAAAATAGATATATTAGCACTTTCAATTAGTATTTTCTGTGTTGATATATTAATCAACCCTAAACTGTCCAACAAACCAAAGAATCGAATACAGAATAACAGAATTGAAAGGGACCTTGGAGGTTTTCTAGTCCAACTCCCTGCTCAAGCAGGAAATCCTATGACATTCTGAACAAATGGCTGTTCAATCTCATCTCCTCCAGTGATGGAGTACCCACTCCATTAGGGTTGCTCAGCCTGCTCTCAAGTTGCCACCCACAATGTCTGGAGGCAAGTTGTTCCACTCGTTAATTGTTCTGTCAGGAATTTTTTTCTTAGTTCTAGGTTGGATCTCTATGATAAGTTTTCATCTATTACTTCTTGTCTTGTTCAGGTGCTTTGGCGAATTGTTTACCTTCCCACTTTTCTGTGACAGTCCCTCAAATAGTAGAAGACTGATATCATGTCACCCCCTAGTCCTAGACTAGACATACCTAGTTCCTGCAACCATTCATGTTTTAGCCTCCAGCCCCCTAATCATCTTTGTTGCTCTTCTCTGCACTCTTTCTAAAATTTCATCTTTTATTGTATTGTGGTGACTAAAGCTGGACACAGTATTCCAAATGTGGTCTTATCAAAGCAATACAAAGTGGTAGTAACATTTCATGTAACCTTGATACTACCCCTATGTTGATGCAGCCTTGGACTGCATTGGCTTTTTTGGCAGTTGTAGCACACTGCTGGCTCATAATTTAAGTGGCTGTTAAATAGGACTCCAAGATCCCTCTCACAGTTAACTGCTGTTGAATCATGTAGCACCTGCTCTAATACCTGTGCATTTGGATTTGGTTTTTCTTGCCTAAGTGTAAAACCTTCCTTTTCTCACCATTGAGTTGCATTTTATTGGCTAGGGCTCTGTGTTTAAATCTTCTAAAGTGTTGGCTATTCCCCTACAGTTTGGTGTCATCTGTAAATTTTATGAGTTCTCCTTCTATCCCTTCATTTTTTGGTAATTTACCGAGTCATTTTAATGTTTTTCTCAGAAATTCTATCCAGTTCTGGGATCACTCCATTCCAATTCTCCATCAAACACCAATTTCCATAGGAGAAACCTATTAATTTTTCCACAAGTCGTTTGTAAAACAGTACTTTATCCTAATTTGAGACACAAATTCCCAATGTCAAAGTTTTAATGCAAATCAACTTCCATCCCAACAAATCTACTATGCTCATCTTTTATACAAGTTCTATTTTTAGCTGGAGATTTATATACAAAATAACTCATTTTTTTCTGCTAACATTAATTCTAATTATTTTGTGACCAAACCAGCTATTTTCACATTTTGTCCTCTTCCAAAATGATAGAAAAGAAGTACTTTTACTGACATGTAGAAAGCCATCCCAGCTAAGAACCAGGGTGAAAATGTGCTGCTACTTGAAATTAGTTCATTGAAGGTTTTTTCCTTTCAGAAAACTAAAATCATATAGAACTGTCGTTCTGGTGAAGTGGTTAGAGGTAAAGCAAGCTGGGTTATCTTGAGCCAGTCATATACATTCATCCCTAGAAAGCAGGCAATGGTAAACCACTTCAAAATTTTGCAAAGAAAACTACAGGGACTAGTCAGCAGTGACTCACAGACCAGCATATAGAAACTATTTGTACACTGATTCATTCTTGCACAACCATTTTTTCTCTCCTGCATTCATCCTTAGTTATGTTTTGTCAGATTTTTTTATAAAGGAGCTTTTAAGGCAGCATACATAATACAGATAGTCAACTTACAGCGTCTGGAGACAAAAAATTATGTTGCTAAGCGAGACATTTGTTATGTGAGTTTTGCCCCATTTTATGGCCTTTCTTGAGGCAGTTAAGTGAATGACTGCAGTTGGTAAGTTAGTGAATCTGGCTTCCCCATTGACTTTGCTTGACAGAAGATTGCAAAAGTTGATCATATGATCCCGGGACAATGCAACTGTCATAAATATGAATCAGTTGCCAGATGTCTGAATTTTGATCATGTGTTCATGGGGAGACCGCAATGGTCATGTGAAAAATGGTTATAAATCACTTTTTTCAGTGATGTTGTAACTTTGAACTATCACTAAATGAACTATCATAAGTCAAAGACTACTTGTACCTCCTCCACTTTTTTCTCTAGCCAGAAGTATGTCCAGTTGAATTAATAGGCAATTCAGATATCTGCACACTAAGTATATTTTTGTAAATGACTGGGTAACTTGCATGATTGTTTTGGTAGTACAATACTGTCTTTTTTTCAAACCAATGACCTTTCAATATAGTAATTTGTATTATCTCCTACTAGCATTTAGAAGGCATAAGGTTGAGGATTGCTGAAATAGAGAAATATATCTGAGAAATATATCTACAGGATGCAGACTTTACAGTAACAATTTTTTCAGAGGAGTCACTACTGTATGTACTGCTACAATAAATGTCTGATGAATATACATTAACATTTGTTTTGTTTTGGAGTTTGTGTTAAAGTACTATGAAAGTGGCTGTGTTAAACATCACAAGTGAAAAGGCAGTGTGCTAAATCACAAGATGTTTCTTGCTATTCAGCAGCTCTAAGATATATGCTTCTTGTATCCATTGCTTTTTCTTTTATTCACATAGCACTGAATAGTTAAATGCATTAGTTTTGATAACATAGGGCATTTATGGATATTTTGTGCATATACATAAGTCATCACACCCACTGCCCAGCAATAAAGTGTTCTGTTCTCAGAAAGAATTAGCACAGAATATTAAACAGCTTGATCTCACATTTTTGTTTTTGCTATAACTAGATGCATATGCTACAAATCTAAAGAAAAATACTAGAGCCCCAGTTTGATGTAACCGTTAAGGTGATGGTCTAGAAATCAAGAGATTCGGTTTTAGGCCTCTCTTAGATATGAAAACCAACTGGGGGTTTTGGGGCCCATCATTCTCCTTCAGATCATTCACAGGGGGGTGGTTGTGAGGAAAATAGATGTTGTATGTTTGGTCTCTAGTCAACAAACACATGTGCACAGAGATCCAGAGTCACCTTATTGGGAGATAGGCAGCACATAAAATAAATAAATAATACCTGAAACAACTTTCATGGATTCTCAAAAGTTGATACTAAAAGCCGAGCTTGTTTCCTTTCATTAGTGCATCCCATGCTTTTCAGTTTTTCAAAACTGTACTGAAATGGAAATCTTGTCTTATCAATTTAAGCATTAGCTAAACCCAAGTAATTGAAATTTTGTTTTTAAATTCTCCTTTGAGGAGCACTGTTAATACTTCTTAAAATAGATTACATTTTAAGAAAATGCATATTCTTTTGTGAAGCTTATTTATACTTTGGTGCCTGATAGTTTAAGATTGCTGTGTGTAAAAACTCCACCTTTTCAAACGGTAATGTTTGGTTTTGGGGTGGAGATCTACCGTGAGTCACTAAGTCCAGCTGGACTTTCCAGGAACATGAAACAGATAACTAACTCCTTAGTGCCACACACTGAATTACGGCTGTTATAACCAGGTAAGATAAACCACTGGTGAATTTCAAAAGATATATATACTCAGAAATACTATTTGGGTTTTGATATAAACTAATCAAGTTAAGGTATTTTTATAAATTTGGGTTTTCCGTCCGTGAATGGGTGAGTCTTTAAAGTTTGTTCAAATTCTGCTAACGTGCCCACCAATTGAAATGGCAGTTTTAGCTAAGCTTTTGAAACCAAATTCTACATTTAAAAAATTGTAACACATAAGCAAAACCTAAAGAAGAGTTCTTGTGGATATCTAAAATTAATAAAGCAAAAATGTACACTATTTCCTCCAAATATTTCTTATTTAGAGCACATCTCTTGAATGTTGCTTCTGAACAATAACAAATTTATTTCACAATCAATCTGATTGAATCATAGTCAAAAGTAGATTATGCAGCAATTTGAGAGTGAATACGTACATTTAATCCTGGCATCTTTAACTTTTACTTAACTTACTAAAAAATACACTTCTCATTCTGCGTATTTGTTTCCTAATAGCAAATTTTGAAAAGAATAATATAACAGATTCCTATCTAGACCAAATCAAATATTTAAACTCTAAATAGGCAGTTTAATGAGTAAATTCTGGGTAATTTGCAGGTTAGTCAACATGATTCTCAAGTTGCAGGGTGCATTTGCCAGAAAATGATTTTCCCCTGAATTATGCTGCATTAAAAAAATAACCTTGATAGGGAAAAAAACTAGAAATTAAAAAAAAAATTGTATGAAAATGTTGCAAGTTTAATTCTGAAATTGGAAAACATTCTGTTGGGCTATGTTCTCAGAAGTAGCCTGTTCCCAAAGAGTGAATTTATATGTTAAAGCATGAACTGGTTTAAGTTTGTTTACTGAATGAGCAACAGTTGGCTGCATTCATATAACACAATAAGTCAAAACCAAATAAACTATATTATGGCTTAGCATATCATGTCAACTGATCCTAATTCCACCATTTCTGGGATGTAAACGATTAAAGCTCTCACAAGGTTGATGAACTAAAACTCAATTATATTAATTGGGACTATTAGGTATTATAGTCAACATTTGGCAAGGCACCTCTTTCCCCACTTTTGTACCATGGTAGATTTCAGGAACTTTTTGCTTGCTCATCATTACTATAAACAGTGGTTTACAAAAGATGGGACTTAATCCCATCCATTAGACCAATGGGTAGTAGCAAGTGGCTGATTTTGAAATACTGTAATTAAGAAAGAACGACTTGATTAGTATCCTATGAAGACAGAGATCATTATTTTGTCAGGCACTGGCATTTTCCTTAATGAGCTCAAAATTTGTATCTCTTCCTTCCAAATTCCATGTTTGTTGAGTTATTGAACGTTGCATTTGTTATAATTCCTACTCTTTCCCCTCTTGGTTGCTAGGCAAAACACTGTCCTCTGGAGAATTCTGGAAATCTCACTCCACAAAAACTATATAGATCTCTACTAGCTTTCTACCAAGGGAATGAAATGGATGTTTTGAAACAATCCTTCCTTTCTCTCCCTTGAGTGTTAAACTCAAATGCAGGACTTGTGAACCATCTGCAACCTAGAAGAACCTGTTTGCCTCTGGGTTTGTTTTTTGTTTTAAGTTTTTTGTTTTGATGTGTATGTGGAGGTTGTTCATGTAAGTAAAGCCAATAATATGTCCTGATGCAGATCTTTTCTGCAGATGATACTCCCTCTTTGAAAAGTAGCATCAGAATAATATCCATTCTGCCTATGCAGTTTAATTCAACATGCAGTTTATTTTTGCTATCTTTGGATTTTGAGTTCCACCTGGGCTGTTTGGAGGATGGGAGGGATGCGTGAGATGGAACTGGTCAAATGAAAAAACACAATATATGCATGACTTTTTTATAATGATTTTTAAACTCTTTATGTCAACATTTTTGGAAAAAAACCTATTCATACATAATGAAAGCACTTAACTTTATAACGCCAAATCTATTTAATAAAATATGCTTTGGCTAGCCAAGATTAGTTTCTTATGCATCTGAAAAAGAAGTTTCGGTCATAATTAACAGACTTTTGATTAAACCTCATATTTAATATTAAATTAATGAAGTTTTGATCAGCTGATAGAGGCAGAGCGGCTTCTTTGGAAATTAGTACCAGTGAAATAGCATGAGAATTTAATGCAAGATGGAGAAATGACAGTATTCTACACATTACTGGACTGTAATTTTAAATAACATTCACCACGTCTGCTAGATTGAGACTTATATTCAGCAGCACTAGGGTTGATCCCTCATTTAAAAGCTAAGGATAGTAAATGGATTTATGCAATAGACAGGTAAAAAAAATGTCACCACATTCATCTGACCAAAGCCCCATCAATTTTTAATATACATAGTGACAAACGTTTAAAAAGCAGTAGAGCTTTGATTGCACGGTTATGGCTGCCATCCTGACTTTTTTTAACACACACACACACCCAATATTAAAAAATTCTTCTGCCTGAATGACTTATGTCAATGATTAAATAGAGCAACAGTAAGATGGTCAAACCAGCTTTTCCTAAATTAGTTACATTAGCCTTAGATTTAGAGACTCCCATACAAATAATTCCATGTGTTTAAAACTATTCATGCAGAAAATAGCATTGACTAGAAATGGAATTATAGCTGTAGTATGTTTGATTTATTAATACAACTATAAATTGCACTGCTATTATATAGTGCATGCATTAAAACATGTTTATAGAGATCCAAATTGGAAATAAGTTCACTGTATTAGATCATCTAAGATTAGCAACTTTAGAGCAATGATGTATTTACAGGACAAAATTTTGAAAAGCTGACCACATATGTATAATGGATTTGAATAGCATTTCTAAAATATTAAATGCAACGAATATTGTTTCATGAGGTAATTTTGTATTTTATTTACCTTCTGGAAAGGTAATAAAGGTGCTATAGAGAGGGTACAGTGCACCAAAAACGTCTACACAGCCCACCATTTTGAAAGAGAATTTAAACAAGGTAATTCACAGGTTTTAAGGTATGGCATGCCTAAGGACTAAATCTGCATTCTGCTAGTTAAACAGTGTTACAGTGCTCATGACTGACTGTGCTTCCATTCTTCTTTTTCGTCCAAAATATGTCTCATCTTTCTTTGTCTTTCTAGAGTAATTCAAGGCGACAGCAGTAAGGCTTTCAACTCAGAATTAGACATCCTTAAGGTCCAACTTACAAATAAAAGGGGATCGGAAGGACCCCAAATAGAGATGTCCATTATATTCATGTGCTTCGCTTATATATGTTGCCACCATTCCATTTGGATCATGGAAGCTTCTTCTGTAGGATCCAGTATTACTTAATTCTACCACAAGGCCGTACTTGGGCACAAATTTTATCACAGTTTCTGGACTGAGCAGCTGCAACACAAACAATCAAGTTATAGACAGTTTTCTTTTAATCATCAACATTACAAAATTTGAGATGATTGAATCAATTACTATCAACTGTTTTATTATAACATGTTTTAAATACCTGAATTTGCATAATGCAAGACAAAGTTAAGCACTCTGGAATATACGTGATAATAATTTTTACTGTTAATCAATGGATGTGTATTGAAATAGATTTTATTAGCAAACCAATACTAGTTGGAATTTTTTTACATTAGGTTTATATTTATGCCATTATCAAATGCATAATTGGAGAATGCTCTAAGATATTACACAATGTTAACTACAATTTATATAACTATCACCTGGAATTGTCTAACTTTTTAAAATAATTATGGTAGGAATATGAAAAATAGCAAATTATAACATCTCACACATCAAATTTTTGACTATAAGTATGATACACAAAAATAATGTTTGCTATATCATAACATTAAGTAGAATATTCTTTTTGCTCCATTTCAACCTGCATGATTTTTGCAGCAATCCTTCATATAGTTCAGTTTTTGATCAAAATTGAGCTGGAATCTTGATCACTGAGGAATGTGGCTCTTAAATGAGATGTCATATGACTGCCCGTGTGGACTTTTGGCTCAACAACTGCAATCCCAGCACTGGTCATTAAGCAATTCTGTGGGTTAAGTGATCACACAGTTTTTTTTAAGTGGATAGAAACCCTTTTAGGGAGCATAAGTGCTTGGGGCCTAGATAGGAGGGGCCTGGAATGCTTTGCTCAGAAGCTGAAAATCCTTCAGGCTGAAATCTAAGCAGGATTTTCAGCCTCTGAGGGACAGACACTTCTATGTGGCCTGCCTCAGGCCTCCCACACACACTTGAGGTACCTCACACTATTTAACTTATTGTGCTGGCTCTATGCTTGGGTTTGGCTCCCTCTCGTCGCCAAAGGCTGTCTGAAAAGCTACCTGCCAAAGGATGTCATATCTCTGAATATAGAAGGGAATGCCTTCCACAGGGTAATGGGAAGGAGTCATCTCTCCTCTGCATGCAGAAGAGAACTCCTTCTGCAGGTGCATAAACAGAGCTCAAATCATCAGTTCCATTTCTGAGGATGTCATTTCTCAATGCAGAAGATAATGCCTTCCGCGGAGTGCAGAAGTCTCAGATCATCTCCAGAACAGTGAAGTAGTTCAGCTCCCCTTAGCAGGCAGCTCTTTCAGTCAGCACCCAGAGATGAGAGGGAATCCTCTTGGCAACCTTCTCTGCCAGCTTCTTTACTGACTTTCTGGGGAAGCCTGCAGAGACGATTGCAAATAGCAATCGTTTGTGTGTGTGTGTGTATGTGTGTGTGTGTGTGAGAGAGAGAGAGGTGTTTACTTAACAAATGTAAATAGCTTGCTAAGTACCCAGATCCTGATCACGCAACTGTGTGTGTGTAGGGGGAGAGGGGGGCAGGGCAGCATGTTTTCTAACAGCCAGAATTTGATGTTAAATATGCAGAATGCCAGTAAAAGCAACAGACCCATCTACCGAACTACAGACTGAAAATATTTATTTGCCAAACTTTCTTTTAACTGCCATATTTTAGGATGGCCAAACAAGGAGCCAGAGGAGTTCAAAATACAAACTCATACAAGCCTTTTTTTGTGGGCATATAAATCCATACTTTTCAGTGTGTTTGCATTGGCTGCAATTTTAACAACTATTACAATAATTGTTGCATTCCTTTTATTTCCTCTTACTTTTTTATTATTTTATCCTCTTTCTCTTGTTCTGTGTTATTAAACAAAATACTTTTTAAAAAGTTGCAATGGCTAGACCTGGAACAGGACAGGGAAAAGATTGACTCAGCCTTCCATCCTTTATAAGGTAAGTAAAATGAGGACCCAGATTGTTGGGGGCAATAAGTTGACTTTGTATATAATATACAAACGGATGAAGACTATTGTTTGACATAGTGCAAGCCAACCTGAGTCTTCGGAGAAGGGAAGGATATAAACGCAAATTTAAAAAAAAATATTTCCAAAGGAAACCTATTCAAAAGAATTTCATTTAGAGGATACTGAGCTCAGTCTAGTATGTGAATACATAAGATTTATTACTGTTGTTTCTTACCTTAAATATGATTCTTTTAATCCATGGTTTTTCAGATAAGAAATCCACCATAGAAAATCCAGGATTTGCTCTAATAGCTGACATAGCTACCCAATAACCTCCAGAGCTGCTTAAACGGATGTTGTCTGGAAAACCAGGCATGTTTTCAACAAACAGGTCCTCTCCACCTTTCATTAGACCAGATACATAATACCTAAAGAAGCATAACATTTTACAAGTTTGCTATATGAAAAAAAGAATGTATTAATATTTTATGCTATATTTCTAATCTACTACCCTAATGATCAGAACACAGTTGGAACTATAAAACATGTATGAAGAACACAGAATACATTAAAACAACAGCAATACAGAACAAACACAAAGGACAGGATAAAGTTTACAGCTTACTAAAAAATAAGCAAAGATCACAAAACCTACGTAGCATCTCAGTTAGCCAGCATCGTTCTTTAGAAATTACAGAACACAGTGACTTAGTAAAAAATCCTCCTTGCTTAGCAAGGATAATACATAAATAGGAAAAGTTTACTCATATAAATTAAACAAGCATTTAGTCAATTCTTAACAAAATAGCTGGATCTATACCGCACCGCTACAAGTATTTCATCTACCTTCGTATTCTTGCCATAGTTGTTTCAGCCACCAACACAAAGTCTTCAGCAGGAGACAGCTGGACTCCATTTGGAAATCGGAGTCCTTCCATTAAGACTTTGACTTCCTTTGTGACTGTGTCATATTCAAGTAAACTAAAGACAGAACAATTACAGGGTATTACTAATTGTATTACTAATCCCCTCACAATCTCAATATGATCTTTGACAACTGTATGTCAAAATATATATTAATTACCCATATGTATAAGAACAGCCTACAGCTGAGTCTATTAAAAAAAACAGCATCGATGGAACAACTGGCCTCTCAGGCTAGGAAGTTTCAGAGCTTAGTTATACTACTAAGAAGGCCTTTTAACTTGCCTGAATCAAATATGCCTCATCAATCATTACATTTTAAGGCCCAAACCAGTTAATATGGAATACAGTGTTCTCGGAGATATCTTGAAAATTACATTTATCTCCGATGCTTGAATTGTACCAGGAAACAAAGTGGTATTTAGGTTTATAACAGAGCCAGTAGTGCCAAATTACCACTAACCTCCTCCACATACCCATCATATTATTCTGTTTGGTCAAGGGTCCCCAACCCCAGGTCCATGAACTGGCACCGGTTTGCGGCATGCCAGAAACCGGGCCACACAAAGAAGCAAAGCCCCATCCGTGAGATGCAGGCAGCACACGAAACCACACCCCCTCCGGTTCACAGAAAAATCTCTCTCCACAGAACTGGTCCCTGGTGCCCAAAAAGTTGGGGGCCATGTCCTTGGGAGATAAATAACTATGTATAGAATAGAAAAGAATACAGATTTCCTATGCCAGGGAAGAAAGGATAAGGAAAGATATCTGAATTAAGAATGTCAACAAAGTTTAAATGTTACTTCACTATTTTAAGTAAATATTTTAACAATAACATTAAATAAGAATACTTGTTTCTAGAAATGCAATTCCCACTATCCCTAGAAAATTATTCTCCATATGATGCTTGATCACAATTTTGTTATATAATTTACAATTCAGGCTACCACATTTACCGTCCATCATCTGAAGCCTCCATGATTAATAAGGAATAATCTTTTCTTTGCCATTTACTACTAGAGTCTGTAAAATAGATTTTCCTTCCATCCCGAGTCATTGTAAGATCGTTCAGAAAGGATATGTTCTTCCCTTCAATAGGAATCTTTGAAGACACAAGTGGCCTGACTGCACCTGGTCACAGAAAAACATTTTTTTTAAAAAAGCTCTTTGCTCTTTTGTATTTATATGTGTATGGATTGTAATCATGAGTATATCATTTCTACTTATGCCTTTGCTGAATTTATTTAATATTAAAGATTCAAAAAAAATTAGCAGATTCTTAAGCAGAATTCAAAATAGGTATCACTTGCATATCAGCTTACAGCTTACCATTCAAACCATAATTAAAACCAGCTAGGGTCTGGCACAATGGGTAGGTGGGGAGAAGGAGAGGTAGACTTGCCTGAGATAGGATTTATTTCAAACAGCCCGTAATAGGCATCTACAACAAAGAGAGTATTGTTTGGTCCCACACGGATTCCTAGTGGTCTCCCACATGTAGGCTCATCTTCTCTTGTACCTTTTTAGAAAATACAAATAGATATAAAGTATTCAGCTTCTAAACAAAAGTTTCTATTGTACTTCTAAAACAGAATATCAATAATCTTGAATCTGACTAATAAAAGATAAAAATTTTGTATATTCAAAAACATCTGTTTAGCTTTATATACTTTTTTCATATAATTACAATAAATATTGACAAAACCCATATTATTTTGATGTAGTTAAAACAGTGCATCTTGCAAGACTTGAAGGGATGGACAATACATGATCTTCCAAATACTGGAATGCAACTCTTATTTACCTCTTTGTCCTGATCAAGTTGGTTAAGTCTGAAGGGAACTGAGTTCAGTAACACCTGGAGAATCATTCACCGCCCATCTCTGAATAAATAAATATTCTTTTTTTTCTTCTGCACAATTGTGTCCGATTCTCAGAGACTACCTGGGCAAGTCCTTGCAGTTTTCTTGGCAAGGATTTTCAGAAGCGGTTTGCCCTTGCCTCCTTTCTAGGGCTAAGAGAGTGTGACTGGCCCAAGATTACTCTAACTTGACTTGGTGCCAAAGCACAACTAGACATCACAGTCTCCTGGTTTTTATCCTGATGCTTTAATCACTATACCAATTGGCTCTTGTAAATAAATATAAATAAATTTCCTCTAAACATAAGGCTAGATAGGCTTTTATAGTCAATAGATCTGATTTCATTTTGTCCTAAATTCTGAAGTACATTTATAATCTGGTCCTTTTTAAATAGTTTTTCACTTGTTAAATAAAGCTAAGCACATAATGATGAATATTGTATCACAGTACCTAATGTTAACCAGAAATATTATCAAGATTTTATTGCAGAGGACCATTCCTATCGTGTTATTTTTCACTTTAAAAAGAGTTTGTTAACCAAATGTCCATAGGTTTTTCATAATCACTGTCATGGGTTAGAGCCAGGACCCAGCCACGCTGGCTGGTTGGGAGACGATGTGTGATGCTGCCCATGCTGAGTTGGACAACCACACAACCACTCCAAAATGCACAAACTACATAAGATGAAATAAATTTTCATATATTTAAAAATATTCAGTGGAAGGTATGCAACAAGTCTAAAATGATTTATTAGACAAGTCAAATCACAGTATAAAAGGAATAACAAATAAGTAGTGTTTGTTTACCACAAGGACCATGGCCAAGACGTGCTAAAGTGGAAATTTTCCCATTTTCAATCTTCAGAATTTTTCCATCAGCAGTACCAGTAAACAATACATCTATGAAAGACAAGCAGTGACATGAGCTATGCATGTTATTTAACACACAAGGCTTATATAAGATTTCAAAACACCAAAAATACTTTCTATACAGTGATATCACAAAACCCTCAAAGAGAAAAACTGAAGTTTGCCTTCCAGATTAGCATATTTTTTACAAAAATAGAATAATATAAGATTATCACTGAAATGCGTTTGTCTCCATTAGCAATAAGCTTTATTATTTATAGACCACCCTGTTTACAGACCTGATAAGGGGGCAGCAACAATTAAAAATATGTTACAATTAAAACAGTAATGTAAGTAACAAATAATATATGATGGTTGCCTGAATACCAAGGGTCAAAAACTTGCTGGGAGGCTGCTACTAAGAAGGCCTATCACCTGGTCCATATCCCGTATACCTTCCCAGAAGGATGGATCTTCAACAGAACCTCCCTAAATGTTTACAATGAATGGAAAATATAACTTGCTGCTGCACTATTTAGGGCTTTATGACCTTAAGCATTAAGAATTGTGCTGGAAACCTACCGCAATTACTTCAAATCAATGGAAATCTACACTGATGGGATTTATTGATATAGTTCTATTTAACTATTACAGTCATGGCTGTTTACAATAACAATTAATAGTAAAAATCCACATTATATAAAATCCACATCATTTTATACCAGCTGCAACTTTTGAACTGTTATTAAAGACTGCCTCACGTAGGTGATAATGAAAGAATGAGTTTACATACTGTATAAAGTTCTAATTCGAACATCAAGTTTCGTATATGGAATAGAAAGTCTCAAGTGGGCTGTTTGGACCAAATTGTGAGCATCTTTAATTTTATCAAATGATTATACCTTGTCACTATGATGGCTATTATTTATCTTAGATTTCTAAAAATAGCTTTCTTAGCTCTACTGAAATTGCAGAGAAGACTATTCAGAAACTGCTAGCTTCTATTAACATTAAAAGTGTTGTTATAAAAGACAACTACAATTACTTTTTCTTAATTTTATTTTCTCTTATTCAGCTTTATCTAACTTCTTTTAATCTTTTTTCAAATAATCAAATCATAATGGTGACATGGATGAGCCTAAAGGGTGGCATGATGAAAGTTTCAAACTTCCTCTTCTGAGAACCCCGTTTTTTCCTGGCACCATCTGCTATCTTGGAATAGTAACTTGGTAGATCCCATTGCCACTGCTTATCTTTCAAGGAATGCCTTGCCTAGCATTCTTCTCACCACCACAGTGTATAAGACAGGTGGTATTTTCATCACCTGGTCTGCCTTTATGAAAAGATAAAACTAGTGGGGAAAATGACTTAATGTCTCTATTGCAATCTCCCTATTCTGTATGTAGGGGGAAGGCATGGGATTAGGACAATCAGCCCTTTATTCAAGAACAGAGAAATAGAAATAAAAAGAAAATTACTTTAAAAAGAGAACATGCAAGATGTAGACAGATTACAAAATGAAAAACGACAAATACATAATACAGTTTTCTGGACAGACTTCTTTATCGTTGTTGGAAGGATTGTGGAAATTAAGTCCTTCCTTTACATATCCATTTCTTAGAAATAAACAGATTTCTGAAGCAAAAGTTCTCTGCTTGCTTTCCTGGACTTTTCCAGGAATATTGTTCTGTCCCCCCTCGCCTCCGTCCGAGCGATGGCTTAATTAGCCGGCACTATCAGCTCTGGCAGCAAACTAGCGAGCGTCTGCCAAGTGACTCTTATCTCCGTTGATGCCAATGAGTCACCCAGGAACAAACAGTACTTCAGCTCTAGTTAAGCAGTTGATTTGCCTGCTACGAAGAGGCATAGCAGCCCTCGCTGGTTTTATATCCCGTGGGGTGTGGCTCCATGACTCAGCACTTCCTAGGCCTGCCCCACCCCTGCTTCTGTTGTTCCCGCCTCTCCTGCCTACAAAACCTAGGGTCCAGCCAGGCCTGATTGCCATCAGCTGGGTCTGGAGGCATGGCCTGGGAGGGGAAAGAGTCAGGGGACGGAGGCCTCGTTATCTCCTCCACCTGGCCTGCCTCTGGCTCCTAGAGCTGAGCCAGGGAAGCCAGTGCTCCTGAGGTAAGTCCTGATGGCCCTTCCCCCTCACTTTCCAAGTCACTTTCAGGCAGGGGCCCAGCTTGGGGGGGGGCAGACACAACAAAAATAGATGAAATGAGCTTATTGATATCTTAAAAGAATCAAACAAAAAACAAAAACAATCTGCTCTTGAGAATTCAGAATACAATTTAAGATGTTCTTTTTAAATGTTGATAATAAATCTAGAATCTGTATGTACTTTTCTATATATATCATACTATATATAATATTGTATGATGCTTGATTAATGTAAATCTAAAAGTCAAAAGATTACTAAGTAATTTACCCATCCCCTTTCAGTATCTTTTTTTGGCATAATGTAATCAAAATTCAGTTTTAGGGACATTAAGCTTATTGAGTTATTGGGTTTTTAATTAGCAAAAATCAGAAACCTGTATTGCTGATAGGATCCACAAAGGATTAACTGTTACTTTAACTCCCCAAAATATACACTTAAAAGCTGCTTCTTTAAAAAAAAAGAATATGGAATAATGCAAGCTTGAGTAATTATTTATACAATATATAAATTAGAACAATTCTGCACAGCAATCTAAACTACTTGGTTGTTCCCAAGGCTGATTTAAAAGATTTGCATCTTGATTGCAATTGTTTAGCAATTGACCAGGTTACTGCTCAATTTGGACTATGGCCACCGGGGACCTTTGTTCTGCTTCTTGCCCCTCTCATTCACGCAGAGAGGGCAAGCCTCACTGAGAGGACATGTCTATAATTGCCTGCTTTTTTAAAAAAAAAACAGTTCCTCTTCACTAGTCCTTCTCCTTTTTCATGGCTTTCCCAAGTTTACAGGCACTGATGTCTTCACACTTCCTTCCCATATTTTCCCCTTTGACACCAATGCAAATTCTTCCCGCTACCTTTACTGCATAGTCATTACTTTGATGCCCAATGATCAAAGCAAAGAGAATAAGGATTTTTTCTGGTTTCTGTGTTCTACTGTGGCTCTACAGAAACTTTGTGGCAATGAGGAACTAATGGCTCAGCTTCACAGAAACAAAGGAAAATAGCTTCAAATATGGTAACATTCTAGTACAAGATGCACAGGCTGAAAAACAAAGTACAGTAACCAGCCTGTGGGGAAAAACCAAAAGGGCGCACACACACACACACACACACACACACACACACACCGCCAACTGGAAGATTAAAGAATGTGATGCAAGTGTGCTATCAAAACAGGTACCGAAAACAATGTGACCAAAACATTTCACTAGATTTCATGAGCTATTAGGGTCACTGATAAATCAAATGGAAAGAAAAAAAATGCTGCTGTCCAGATGAGAACATAGCAGCCCAGGATGAAGTGGGTTTATAGGCAGTGACCAAACACTGGAAAGGAAGGACTATATCTGATACTCTGGCCAACTGGATCTCAAGACTTCCTTAGACTGGAATGAAACAAGGTAGACTAATTGCTCACAAGCACTTAAGGTAACTTAGGATAGAAAATATTATTTTTGAATCAAATTTCAAAACATGAGCAAGGAGTGCATTTGCAATGGTTTGGGAATGGATGGAGAATGGTATTGGCTGATCCTGCACTCCAGAAACAGTGGGTAGCCTGTACAGGCAATGATATAAGCAGAATCTGAGAATCTAGTCTTAAGTAAAGTTGAAATTTAGTCCTGTTAGAATAAATACGATAACATTTTTTCTATTTATACAATTAAAATGTTACAATTTACAAGCAATACATTCAGGAATTCTTTACAAGATGTATTTATATTATTTTCTTGTAAAGTTATAACTTACAATGCATAAATAAGAAAAGAGATATTCATGATAGAAAATTTAAAATATACTGAATAATCACTGGATTAAATCTGTATATATATTCCTGTAAAATATTGCATATTTGAAAGCATAATTTACATATGAAGATGTTACAATTTGGAAAGGGAACCAAAGGTCTGTTTTTCTCTAATTATTATATAATTACATAATTATTATATTTATTAATTATATCTAATCATTACATACAAATGGTCAAAGTAATTATGGGGGTTGTCAATGTTAAATCATACAGACTCAGCAATGCTAAATGTTCTGTAATCTAACTATTTAAAGCTTTTTCCAAATATCTCTCTCACCCAAGCATTCTTTTAAATTATGAATATTAGTCTCTTGTAAAAGAGCAATTTCAGTTCCTCTTTTGAAAGTGTAAGTAAGATTCGTCTATGTAAGCCCCTTAATATTCCATGTCATAAGGAAAAGTGATGTGAAAATAATTAACACTCTTTTTATAATCTAATGAATTAATATTATTTTTATAACCCTTTGGAATAAAGAGCTTGAAGGCTCTATTACAACAAATCAGGGTAAGGTACTTTAAAAATGAAATTAGTCTCTTTTGATGAATAGTTTGTTGATACAAGAGAAACTTGTTTCTTATATATATATATATATATATATATATATATATATGTAGGTCTTTGGTTATATATATATATTTGTTTTCTGAGGTTTTCACGGGCGTTTGTATGTAGGTCTTTGGTTGTTCGGGTTTTCTCCCGTGTAAAATTAGAAGTGTCTTGGCGACGTTTCGACGAAGTCTCATTCGTCATCTTCAGGCTTCAGCCGTGGCTTCAGCTTTGCTCCCAGAAGCACGAAGCTGAAGCCTGAAGATGACGAATGAGACTTCGTCGAAACGTCGCCAAGACACTTCTAATTTTACACGGGAGAAAACCCGAACAACCAAAGACCTACATACATACATACATACATACATATATAACACACACACTCATTCAGTTGTGTCCTTTTGGGATTTAGTTAGTATAAAAATATAAATACAGAAATATTATTTAATTGTATTTTCCATATTTGATTGATAGAAATGCAATTCTAGAAGTCCAATATTATTTCACATATTTTATGCTTATCCCACTATTCAGATTTTTAACTGAAATTCAAATTTAACGAAGTAACATTTTAAATAAAAATGCATACATTCTTCTTCATAGAATCTCAGTATTTGAAATCTATGAAGACTGGTAAACACTTTGCATATGACCAATGAAAAAACTTGGTTTTGTTTTCTGTAATATCACATTTATTCACAAATATGTGTATGATTTCTGCTATTTTGTGTAATACAGTAATATTATATCAGCATAAAACTTTATTGGATACAAATTATTTTACATGTTACTTAGAATTCAGAATTCTTATAGTTTAGAATCCAGAAGTTATTTCTTAGAAAAAATGTAAACTTATTAAGCAGATATTTAAAATTTATATCAAATATCTGTGCTTACCACCAATATTTGCAATAGATTCTGGTCCAACAAGCTGGTTTTCAAATAATCTTTCTGCTTGTCGAAGCTTAACATTTGGCTCTAAAGCACCAGTAAGAAGAGGAGGTTCTTTAAAGCTATCAAGAAAGAAGATTTTCATAAGCATACGGAAAAGATTAATACAAAAATAACAAAATACCAAGTAACTTAGATGTATCAGATATTTTTCAAAACCGCATAGTTTAATTTATCCAAAGCAACTTATGCAATTATTAATTTCATACGTAGCAACAGTTTCCATCAGCCTAAGGATCAAGCTAATTAAGTGGGTAACAATTTTAACAACATTAAATATTACAATTAAAAAGATAAAAAGTAATGCAAACTAAAAAATTAAAGAGTAAAAAAATTAGAAAAGAATTGAAAGAAAAATAAAAAAGGAAAAATATCGTAAAGAAAAAAAATATGTTCAATATGTTAAGAAATGACTTCTCCCTCCATCACAAGTATAAACAATTTTAATAACTTATCCATTTCTGTTAAAATACAACAAATGATTTCTTGTTTCCATATCCCATCCCTTATCTATAAACATATCCTTAAAACCTCATCATTCAGTTCTGGTCAGCAAAAGTCCATTAAGAGTTACTAGAAATAGCAACACATCTAGTTTAATCTTTTTCCAAATCATTCTTATCACCTAGCTTTTTAAAATCTATATTCAAATCCATTCTTGCGTTACTTGACCTCTTGGTGGGTTTCGGTACCACTGACCATGGTATTCTTCTGGATTCATTCAGAAGACTGAGGGTGGTGGCATGGTATTGTGTTGGCTCACCTCCTTTCTTTGCGGTCAATTCCAACTGTGGTGATTGGGGTCTCACCTATGGCCCCTGCCGTGTGGGCCCAAATTTGATGAGTTTTAAAGTAGTTTAGTACTGAAGTACCATTGTAAATCTAATTTAAATTTCCATTTATTACATAGGTATTATATATGTTTTTATCTTTGCAAACAATCTCTGTTTCTAGTGTATCTGTACAGGTAATCCTTGATTTATAATAGATCATTAGTGACTATTTGAAGTTACAACAGCAATGAAAAAAGTGACTTATGACCATTTTTCACACGATCATTGCAGCATTCCCATGGTCAAGTGATCAAAATTCAGATGCTTGGCAATTGACTCATATTTATGATGGCTGCAGTGTCTTGGAATCATGTGATCACCTTTTGCGACCTTCTGACAAGCAAAGTCAATGAGGAAGCTTGTTACTAACTTAACAACTGCCGTGACTCACTTAACTGCTATGGCAAGAAAAATCATAAAATGGGGCTCACTTAACAAATGTCTCACTTAGCAACAGAATTTTTGGACTCAATTGTGGTCGTAAGTTGAGGACTACCTGTATAGTGCTTCATACGTTGCCTTTTGTTTTTTAAATTTTTCACTTCTGGGGCCTCTTGTGGCTCAACAGACTAATGCAGTCTGTTATTAACACAGCTGCCTGCAATTACTGCAGGTTCTAGTCCCACCAGGCCTAAGGTTGACTCAGCCTTCCATCCTTTATAAGGTAGGTAAAATGAGGACCCAGATTGTTGGGGGCAATAAGTTGACTTTGTATATAAATATACAAATAGGATGAAGACTATTGCTAACATAGTGTTAAGCCGCCCTGAGTCTTCAGAAAAGGGCAGGATATAAATGCGAATAAAAAAAACAACTTCTCTTTTTTTCAGCTCTTTTTTTCTTGGTCTTGAGAAATAGGAATATTAAGAAAGTTTATTTGGATAAAATTAAACTTTCTTAGTCTTCCTATTTCTCTGGACCAATTCATTCTTTCTTCACACATTTAATTTGTAATTAACTATTCATTTTTTACAAATGAGCCTTCCATTCTTTTTGCAGGTACAGTTACTGCATACTAATTTTAATACAGAAGTAGTAAAATATTATAACCATGAAAATTCATGTGCACATAGCACACATTAAGACAATGACTTGAAAGAACATGATTAAGAAAAATGACAATCTTTTAATTTAAATATATTGTATCTATTAAATGAATTGTTTAGGGATCCAGAAGGAGCAACTAAAAGTAGTATAAGGCACATAAGTTCACCTGTTAATTTGGAAGATATAAAACAGTTGCTTTTCATTTCTGTACAACTGTAAGTAATGGCACAACAGTTTTTCTAAACAGTTGAATACAGCACTGTTCCATTCATAAAGCTAAAAAGTCCTCTTAACAACGTCCTCAGTGAAAGTTTAAGTCACATGCAACATTCTAATATTAAACATGCTTATGTACTCACCTAATAGGCTGAGGATCTATTGGACAATCCAGAAAAATGAGCGCTCCAAATAATGGAACAATTAATGACACAGCTAAAGTCATGAAAGTTACACGAAATACCCTGTTGCTGTAAGTACTGTAAAAATAAACAAAACCATAAATTAGAACATGATTATACAAGAGCAGCTAACAATGTAAGAGTCCGCTATATCAGGCCAGTGGCTATTCCAATATTGTAGTTTGTGTCATCCAGTAGCTAATAAGATCCACTCCGGATGCTCAAAAAGATGGATAATAGAAATATAGTGTTGCTCACCAATAAAGTATTTAAATTATGCTATTTGCAATTCTAAAACCATGGAACAGCCATCAAGACAAGTAGCCATTAATAGTTAAATCTCCCTGTTTTTTAAACCATCTTTCTTAGCACTATCAAATATATCTCAGTAAATCTCTTTACCAATCTCAGGACAAGATTACTTTGTCGGGAAGTAAATTTCTACTATGCAAACATGCAGTTGAATTTGCAGCTGTACATGTTTACTTTTCCAGATGAGCACAAGAATTATCTCAAAATATGCTAGGTGGGAATCTGGGAGATGAAATATAATCAATGTACCGTTCCTGTCCTATTGTTTTCTTTCATTATATGTGCTTGTATATAATGTTGTGACAAAATAAATAAAATAAAATAAAACAAATTTGGACAGATTGGGAAAGGTTGCTTCATAAATTATATACTTTGTGGTTAGACTTCAAACATCATTAGACATACTGAAAAAGAGCTTAAGACTAAATGGGAGAAACAGACATTCTGTGGATGAAATCAGTTTAAATCTTACTATTCTAAACTAAATGTTCCAATAATTTCAAGAAAGATTTTTTTTAAATACCAGGAATAATTAGTAAAAGGAAAAAAGAAAACAAAATATCCAAATCCTACTTGATGTTATTTTCTGTGCCTTTAGATCAGGGGTGTCAAACTGGTGTCCCGCAGGCCGATACATCACGCACAGGCCACACCCATGAAGATGAAAAAATGTTGCAAAACGTCATGTTTCGGCAACATGACACCACGAGTCTGACACCCATGCTCTAGATTCTGTATGGTCACAAAGCCTCCCTCTTTAACAGTAGTATGCAGTCTTTGCTCAAGCAAAAATTTTTTATCCAATATATAACTTCAGTTCTAAGGCATGGAGGTATTAAAAAGACACTCTGGATGCTAGTTTGGTATGAGGTATAATTTTGTTTTTGTAGCTCATAGACAAAAATGCAGGTCTACTCTGCTTAAAAGATAATAAAATTGCAATGATTTGAGGTAGAATTAAACAGTATTGTTGAAATATGTGTAGAATACAAGGTGGACAACCTGAGGTCTCAGAACCACACCAGCCTCTCAAATTCTCTTTTTGCAGCTGTTGGAGACCACTTTATCAGGACTGCTAAAAACTGATAGCTGCCATTTTCAGGTATAAATGTATGAAAATTACTTGCAATCCTCAGAGGCATCCCTGCCCAACCAACGTAAAAAATGATTTGCAAAGACTTCCGGTTTGGCACCGTAGGTGATGGCGGTGATCTTTACGATCACCAACCTCTGGATTATGTGGAATCGCTAGGACAGCTTAAATCTGCTGTCCAGCGGTTCGGAAAACCCCCTCTTCGGAAGAAGGAGAAGGGGTGAGCTGAGGGCAGAGGTTGAATTTCCCTAAAGCCCCTGAGAAAAAAGGGGTTTGAAGGGTTAAGTTCCCTCCAGTAACCCGAAGTGCTCCAGATCCGAGGATTCTTCTGCTTTGGCGGAACCAATCACCACGACCAAACGCCGAGATTTATTTTGGACAATAAAGGATTATACCGGACAGAACGAAAGTGGGAGAACTTTAAGCAAGTAGCCAAGCCGATTCCCCGATACTTTGTAACAAGCTTGAAAACAGCAAGAAAATGGAGGCGAATTGTTAACAAGTTAACGAGTGGAAAGCGAAAGTGATACTTTCAGCGTGTGCCTCTGCAGTTGGTAATTTGCATGTTACTTGCTGCTTTAACTCTTTGCTGCCTGCTGATAGAATCTAGGGAGATTTTTTAAATACTGCTTTAAAAGACTGTGTTTCTCAGAAGTTAAGAAGATTTAAAGTGAATATTAAGTTGGAAATAAATAAATAAATAATTTTATAGAAGATGGCAGCCAAACAATTAAAGTCTACTGTAACAAAGAGCTCTGGAACTTTATCAGCTGGTGCCTCTCCAGCTCATACAGCAGAGACTAGAACATTGAATTTAGAGGCGTTACAAGAGAACTTAAAAGGCTTTATAGAAGAAAAATTTAAAGTTATAACTGATGAGATGTCTGAAATGAAAGAGCAGATATCAGAAATTCAAGTGGGAAATAAAGAAGTTAAAGAAGGATTTGTAATGGCAGTACAAAGTTTGGCAACGAATGTGATTTTATTGGAAGAGGAGGTTGAAGAAATTAAGCGACATAATTTAAAATTAGAAAATAAAATGGATGAATTTCAAAGTAAAATGGAAAAAACAGAGGATGAAATAGTTTTGATACAATATAGAAATATGGAATTTGCTCTTAGAATTCGAGGTTTGAAAGAAAATAAGGAAGAGAATTTAAGGAAATTTTTCTGAAGTATTTGCTGAGATATTAGCAGCTCGTCCAGCAGATGTGGCTTATCAAATTGATAAAATATATCGTGTGAATTCTTGGATAGCAAGGCAAAAAAGTTGCCAAGGGATGTTGTTATTTATTTTACAAACAGAATAGTGAGAAATCAGATTTTGCAAGCTTCATATAAGGGGGAGAAGATTCAGATTGCTGGTCAAGATATCTTGATATTAAAGGAAATTCCACCAAAATGTTAAGGGCTAGGAAGGAATTTGCCTTCCTGGTGAATGAACCTAGAAAACATCAGATTGAATATAGATGGGATATTCCAACTGGTATAATAGTATATTATGCAGGGAAAGTACATCGTTTCAATACGGTTGGAAAAGCAAGAGAATTTTATGTTGAGGTATTAAAAGTTGGAAGTCTTCCCCCATTGGAAGCTAGAAGAAGGGAGGCTGAAGTGAAGGAAAGAGAAGTGAAGCAGGTACAAGAACAGATTGTGATGGAAGAAGATTTATTACAAGTGTTGGAAATACCTACGACGGGTTTAGATTCAAAAGAACAAAGGCTGACTAGAGCTGCTGCTAAACGCAAGGAACAAGAGATGAAGGCACAACAATACCTGGCAACTACTACAATGGAAACAGTGGGATGAGCAAGGCCTAAAGTAAAATGTGATCTGGCTGGTGTTCCAAAAGTTTCCTTTGGCCGATAATGGCAATTAAACTATTATCTTGGAATGTTAATGGCCTGAATTCACCGCAGAAGAGAAGGAAAGTATTTCATTATTTGAAATAATTTAAAAATGACATTACCTGTTTACAAGAAACACATATTAGATCTTGCTAAATGTTGGAGATGCGATTGTGAAGATGCTACTTATTACCATATATGGTGGACTTGTAAAAAAGTTAAAGTATTTTGGATTAAAGGCTGGTGGATCATGCAGAATATTTTGAAAAGAAGATTAAGTTTACTGCAGTTCTTTCTACTAGGAATAATTATGGACTATACAGCTATAGAGACTAAATTGATTTTGAACTTAATAACAGTCGCAAGACTTTTGATTGCTCAGTATTGGAAGAAAGAAGAATTACCTACAATCAAGAATGGACAAAACAAAACAACAAATGGACACTCAAAGTATCAAATCTGGCAGAGATGACAAAATCTCCGCTTACTTGAAAGACTATATACTAGAAAATATATTTTAGAATGGAAAATGTGGATTGATTATATTTAAAATAAGTATCAGATAAAAAAATATCGAATAGCATATGAGT
The DNA here is from genome assembly GCF_028640845.1 of Ahaetulla prasina. Classification (NCBI taxonomy): domain Eukaryota; kingdom Metazoa; phylum Chordata; class Lepidosauria; order Squamata; family Colubridae; genus Ahaetulla; species Ahaetulla prasina. The sequence continues at coordinate 45,537,203 of NC_080539.1, forward strand.
AAATTTAGGAAATATTTTGTATTAGATATATTTTTGAAGGAGAGGGAATTGAGAGTGTGACTAAGTGTGGTGTGACTAAAGATTATAATTTAGGAATTATTTTGGATTATGATTGTTAGTTTTGATACCCTGCATTTTGTTCTGGGAAGTCGGGGTGGGGGTGGGGGTAAGGGGAGGGAATTGGGGGTTTGGTAGAGATGGAGTGATGGTTAATGTACAGGGATTATTGAAGAAATATAATTAATGTAGGGTCGGGTCTGCATAGTTACCATTTTAGAACGGTGGGGAGGGAGAAAAGAGAGTAGGAGGTAGGAAAGAGGAGAAGAGGAAGGAAGAGGGATAGTAGAGGAGAAGGAAGGTGTAGGGTGGAGGGAGGAGTGGATGTAGATAAGAGAAGGAGAGGAAGGTTTGGAAAGTAAAAGAAGGTAGAAGAGGAAGGAGAGGGAATTGAGAGTGTGACTAAGTGTGGTGTGACTAAAGATTATAATTTAGGAATTATTTTGGATTATGATTGTTAGTTTTGATACCCTGCATTTTGTTCTGGGAAGTCGGGGTGGGGGTAAGGGGAGGGAATTGGGGGTTTGGTAGAGATGGAGTGATGGTTAATGTACAGGGATTATTGAAGAAATATAATTAATGTAGGGTCGGGTCTGCATAGTTACCATTTTTCCAAATCAATAGGGCGTCTTATTTCACAAACATCCCATTATATAAAGTTCAGGGTTTTTAGATAGAGGCATATACATGGAACAGGCACTAAATTTGTAATATTCTGTTAATATAAAAGATGAATACAAGCTCTATGATACAACAGCTTTAGTAGCTAAATATTACAGAAAAATTATGAGGATTTCAGCCCTTCGCTTAGGAAGCATGTCTATATATGATTCTTGGTTCTGGGTAGACTATGAAAAATAGCTTTTAGCAAACTACTGGACTTTGAATAAAAGCTCAAAAAAGTAAACTAATTGAGCTTTGAACAAAACTGCTTTTAGCTTTTCACAGTTTTGTGGCTTGATTAAAATACATATAATATATTGAATCCATTAGATTTGGCATTTAAATTATTGCTTCCACAATATGGAATCCACAAACAGGATGGAGAATATCTTCATCAAAACAAGCCAAATATAAAATTTCATTCACAAAAAATATGGCTGAAATTCTATGCACCCTGAGTTGGAAATAATCACCATCTTATTTCCACATAAATAATGCAAGACTGGCATATAACATTATAATGTGGTCCCTGCATTAGTACCCAAGAATAACAGAGAAAGAGGGAGTGAGTTTTTGATATAACACGCATAATGATTATGCTTTTTAAGAATTATGGGAAACTCATACAGGTAGTCCTCCATTTACAACCACAATTGAGCCCAAAATTTCTGTTGCTAACCAAGGCAGTTATTAAATGAGACATGTCCCATTTTATTAGTTTTGCCATAATTGTGAAGCAAATCACAGAAGCTCCCTAGGGATGTTGCAAGTGGTAATCCCAGGACCCTGATATGTAAATACATGCCAATTTCCAAGCACCCAGTTTGATCATATGACTCTCGGAGAACTGGTCATAAGTCACCTTTTTTCAGTGCCACTGTAACGTTGAAGTCATTAAATGAATGGTTGTAAGATGAGGATTACCTGTACACAGCAACAACCTGGAGAATGCTTCCTTAAATCACTTCCCCTGTCTCAAGTTTACAACATAAAAAAGTACTAATTAGTAAGCTATTTCTTGCAGATCACCAAAAGGCAATGACAATGCAAAACACAAGATCAACAATTTTGCAAGAACATGTTTACCGTTAGAAAAAGAGAGTATTCCCTCCTACTACTTTCTCATAGTAACTCTTGAAACATGTGTTGGGCTGCAAGTGAATGAATGATAGGTTACCCAACCAGCATCTGTGTGTACAACAGGATTAGGATTTACAACCCCCACTTTCTAATCCAGCACCTTTACTACTACCTCAAAGCAGCTCTTGAAATATCAATGTAACTTCTTCCATATATCATTTTAAGTAGGAAAGCCACACCTTTCCTCAAATATGTACATAGTTATTCAGCTGCAATGCAAATTACACCAGCTGCAATTATATATTAAGAAGCTATATGTTTTAATATGTCCTCTTGACTGAGGAAGGAATTAACTAAAAGTAATTTAACTTCAACTTTATTATAGCACATATATGCACTAAAATACATAGGATATCATATTCTTCTCTTGAAAACATGGAAACCTGCAAACATCATATACCGCAATTTTAAATACTGAAATACCTAGAAATTTTAAATACCGCGTAACTGTGTCCTACATCTTGATGACAGTTTGCACCTTTTCCAAATAAAGGTTATTTTTTTAATATTGCATAACAGTATTAAATGTTAAGATTCAAGTTGTATATTTCTCCAAAGAAAACATTTGCTAGCTTCCAACAATATTCATAACAGTTCTGCAGGAGGAAGTTAGTTATAGTTAGTCATGTTTCAGATATAAATCTCCAAATGGTTTTTTAAAAAAATCAACATGATTAATACTGTTGCAAAGTCGTTCCAGATGTCTGTATATTAAGTTTCCTGAATTTTTCACTCTATCTAGTTAACCATTCTTTCTCTAGTATTTTCTTTTCAGAAGAGTTTATTAGATACGATTGTTCAACCCACCTCTAACTCCAGAATCTTACCAAGAGAGCCGCTTTGGTCTGGTGATTAAGGCAATAGGCTAGAAAGTAAGAGACCTGTTTTAGCCATGAAACCCAACTGGGTGGCCTCAGGCCGGTCACTCTCCTTCAGCTCACCTCACCAGACTGTAGTTGTGGGGAAGGTGGGATATAAATAAACAAATACATAAAGATATAATTTCTTAATAAATGAGAGTTTTTAAGTACCTATTCATCCACAGCCAACTACTTCTACATCTTAGAAGGAAAAACTATGGCTTTCTTAAGTGTTTTTTAATTGCTGTGTTGTTATTGCCTCCATTACAGATTTTTTTCTTTGCACAGCCTCAGAGCCTTTACACTTCCTATCTAGAGGAAAGTGAAGCGCATGGGGGGAAAATAACAAAACAAATTATGAACACACCGGTTATAGATTAAAATTGCTTCATCTAAGAAAAACATTCTGCCACCTATCAGAAGGCTAATGCTTTTCATTAATTGTAGGTGTAATGTGAATATATAAAATTGTTGCTAAAAAAAAATGACATGTCACATGTTACCCTACCTGCTTTTTTTTTTAATTGTAGAGGTCGTTTTAAAACAACTGCCGAGAATAATAACAAACTGTGGGCATTTACTGTATTTTGCAAAGTCCGATAGAAAGAGATGGTTATTTTTATTCCATGACCCATTCCACTCCTCATAAAAAACAAACAAACCCAGACCTTCCCTTCTGGACCTCCGAGTTGTTAATTCCTACCGATTTCAATTGAGCCCAGTCATGTCAAAAGCCATTTCTACGAGCGATCGCTGTTACTTACCCTGGATCTTCGGAGACCACTTATTATTTTTAAGGGCATTTCTGTCCTTGACTTCAGCGTGGGGTCCCCCCCACCCCGAGCATTCTTAGCAGCAAAGGCCGTGGAATATTTATTGTTCCTAAACACCAAGAGGCCTAAACCCCTGAGTATCTAGCGCTCATCTATCCCCCACCCCGAGCTCCGTCCGGCGGCACCGAGCTCTGCACGCGAGGGGCGGAAGAGGCGCTCGCGCCGCTCCAGCCTGGCCCTCCCACCGGTTCAGGAAGCCGGCGCCCACCTCCCCGTATTATTATGGGTGAGCAGGGCAGGGGGAAGAGACGAGGACGTCTCCAAATCTTCGCCCTTTCCTAAAGCCGCGGTGCCTCCTATCCTCCCCGGGGAAGAGGGAACGCCGAGAGGCCAGGAGAAAAGCAAAGACCTCACCCGCACCTGCTATCTTTGCCTGCCTGCGCCGCGTTCTCCTCGGTAAGCACTTGCGGCCGAGCGGGCCGCCGCTGCCGCAGGCCGTCAGCTTCATTCATGTTGCGATGAATGGTCCGCCGAGATACAGAGCTCAACCGCGGTGGTCCAACTCCGCCGCCGAGGCTCGCTGGAGAAAGTCGAGGAGCAGCCCCGCCTCTCGCCCCAGCCTGCTTCAACGGTTGCCACACAGAAGCCACGCCCCCACCCCGATTTGCCTCCGAAGGCCGCCATGACGCCCCACCCCCTCGGCTGAGCTTGCCCAATAACTGTGGCGCCAGACACCCGCCCCTGCCTTCAGAAACGCCCAACCACCATCTAGTCCCCAAATGACAGCTTCGCGCTATCCACCGAGGGTGTTCAAGGGGGGCATCGCATGTCTGGGCCTGCTTTAGAGGTGGCCCCAACGTCTCCCATATCCATCGCCCCTGATAACCCACCAACAGCCTCCATAGAGCCATGCCCCATCACTCTTTTGGCGACGACTCCCTGCTGCCAGTACCTAAACCTCCCCGTTTTTTCCTCTTTGATTGCCTAACACTCTTTTGCCCCCTTCATAAGGATGCCTCCATCCTTAACCGCTTAAGTTCAACGAATCAGCTAAGACCACGCCCCACTTCGTTGGCTACTTGGAGCGAGAGTTTCTCCCTCGAGGGGGCGGGGTCAGTAGAACATCCACTTACTTTCCATGTGAAAAAACATAGGAAATGCTCCTTTCGAAAGGCTGGTTGTACTTGGAGAGAAACTGGGAGTGGGGGGGATCTTGAGGGAGGAATGTTCTATCCCAGGGGTAGTCAACCTTTTTATACCTACCGCCCACTTTTGTACCTCTGTTAGTAGTAAAATTTTCTAACCACACACAGGTTCCACAGTAATGTGCCGTGTATCGTCCTCTGTGCATGCCTCTTGCGCATCATGGATTGGGTTTGGGGGAGGGGTGCCCGCTACCAGCTCTGCTTGTCTGTTACAGCTAGGTGGTGTGGGGGGAGATGCATGAGCTATTCTGGGATGAGGCTCTTTTTTTTGCGGTCGTACTATAGCGCCGTTTAGTTTCACTTACGTAATGTGAACTAAACTTATGCGCGGGCAATACAAATAGTATATTTTCAGAAATTTAAATTGTCACAGGGAATTTTATGAAAACCTAATGAAAATGTTTTTAAATGTTTTAAATGTTTTTTAAAAAGTCAAATTAAAAAAAAGGAAAGTGCTTCAGTATCGGACAAAACCCCTAGCCCCCCACCATGAAAGCTGGAACGCCCACTAGTGGGCGATAGGGATCAGGTTGAGTACCACTGTTCTATCCAGAAGGAAGGGATACTATCAGCATGGATTTGAAAGAGGGAAAGTATTTCTAGAAAAGACAATACCTATTTTTATAAGAGTGTATGTATTTTGTTTTTTATTTATTGATTTTGAAGTGAAATTGAATGTGGAGTAATAGGGTAATCTTGCTGTGATTTGTATGATTTTGAAAGGGAATAGTTAGAATATTGTATTGAAAAGACAATTAGAGACACATAAATTAGGTGACCCTAATAGGTGCAACATTATTGCACTTCTAAATGCTAAAGATGAAGCCAAAGCTACTAATATTGGGTAAGATAAAAATGTCAATTTCCATCGCTTACAGTGTAAAAAGTTGATTCTTATTGAGGATCAATCATTTGCCATAAGATCCAGTAAGAGAAGTATGCCCAAGTAATTTTATCACTATTTTTGTGTGTGCCTTTGAGTCAGAAAACTTGTAGTTTTCTAGGGAAGGTTTTTCAGAAATGGATTGCTCTTGCCTGCTTCCTATCACTAAAAGAGTCAGTTGGTTGGGCCAAGGTCACCCAACTGATTTTGTGCCTAAAATGGGACTAGAGTTCAGTCTCCTAGTTTTTAGTCTGCTGTCTTTAACCATTAGCTTGCCGTTTTATCCTTGGGAAAGTGCAGTAATGGCCTCAGGTGGTAAATGTTGAGAAACAGGGCGTTTCTGAAGTTCTCCAAAAATTTCTTCTGAGTCATTCTTTGGAGGGCAGAGTATGCATGTCTTACATAGCCAGTCTTGGGCTTGCTAAACAAGCATGTTCTCAATTGGATAGGAAGTTTAAAGAAGCTGTGTTGGTAGTTTAGTTCTTGTCTTAATGACTGGAAAATAGAAACCATATGTTATTTTTGCAAATATTGTTTTATTGCTAACCCTGTGAAATGGGTGGCTATGTACATTGTTTAAATAAATGAAATTAGTTTATGCTTAGTTTTGGAATGAACTGGACTGCTAATCCAAATGCTTTTTGCATATGGGATGGGAACATATCCCTTTGCCCTTCCCAACAGTTAGAAACTTCACTAGTGATAAGTTCCTAGGCTAATAGGCTGTGGTCTAATTATCTGGTATCCTATCATTTAACCAGCAATCATGGCAAACAATTGTTTTAATTTACTGGCTTGCAAATCAGAACAAATGTTTGTTGCAATGCTCACTCACTAGTGTCAAAATAAACCATTCAATCACAGCTTTCCAGAAACCAATCCAATAGTAACTGAGTATCTTTCTTCTACTACATCTTTTTCTTCAATTCCATCACATAATTCAACATGAAAGTAGGTGATAGAGTTGGTTTGGTGTCTGAACTGAGCCCTAAGTCAGATGTTTTTTACTGAATTCAGAAAACTGTTTCTTCGTTATTGTATGTACAGTACATGCTCAGGGTCATGCATATCAGCAATATCTAGATGCATAAAAGAGAGCCAATCTGGTATAGTGGTTAAGGTGCTGGCCTAGCAAGCAGGAGGCTGTGAACCCACCTTGGGCATGAAAAACTGAGTGACTTTGGGCCACTCACTCTCAGCCCAACTTACTCGCTTGTTTTTGCTATGGGGGAAAATAGACAGACAAAGGAGTGGTGTGTTTACTGCCTTGAGTAATATATGAAAAAAAAGGATAAAAACTAAAAATATACATGTTTAATAAAGAATACTATATGCCTGTTCATAATTATATGCCAATGCAGCATTATAACAATTCAATTTGTCCAACTGTAGTAAAACATAACTTCCCACACATTATACATAACTATAAGTATTGATAAACAGTTTTGAATTTCATTTGGCTTTCAATTATGTAAAATGAAATTCATATAGTATTTAAAAATGGTCATTGTGTGTGATTTTTAAAAGAAATTCACAATTTAAAAATACGGAGCGTTTCAGTTCATCTGATAAGGTAAAATTAGGGAAAAAGTACAGTAAGACTGATTTTAAAACAATGTTTTATATATTGGTGGCAAAAATATTAAGGCTAAATGCAAACTTACTCTTTAAGTTTCCACACTCTGTTTAACAAAGGCAGAACATGTCTTAAACAGCAGTTTGAAAATTATTTTTTCATGCTTTCAAAGAAAAGAAAATATAAATTCAGTATAGCAAGAGGTAAACTGTTACAATGCACATTCTTTTCAGGATTTTTTATTTTATTTTATATGAATAAGTATAGCTCTTTAATGTATCAAGAATAAATCTAATCGTTCCTTTTGTTCCTTCAGCTTCTTAACAGAACTCATCTTCACAATAGTCCATTCATCATAGAGTAGGATGCTTAAGTTTGTATTTCTTACACGTTTCAAGTATTTCCTCTATGACACTGGGATCATCTAGTGTTGTGATATCTCCCATATCGCTAATATTATCAGTCACTATTCTCCGTAGCAATCTTCTCATGATTTTTCCTGATCTAGTTTTAGGAAGACGTTTTACTACCTGTTTGAGAAATAAAAAATTATTATAAATAGTATTACTTTAAATAAAGATAGCTAAATATCTAAATAGCTACTTCCTTGAGTTTTTCTTCTACACTTACATGAATAAATGTGTCTACGCAGAATATTGTGGAATGTGGACCCTTTCAAAATTATCAAGGTAAACAGCCCCTACCCCAACTGCTCATTCCTCTGTTCAGCCTTCCTAAGATCTTCACATTAGCCTTTGAAAAAAAGGAATACTCATTAACTGACTTAGGTGAAGGCAGGATGGATGAGTGAATTTACAGATGACCAACTGAAGAATCCCTATTAAAAGTAAGTAAAGAAGGCTACCAAAGCCTCAAATAGGGCCTCCTACCTAAACAAGTTAGATTGTTACTGTCATAAATCCATGAAGCTAATCATGAAGTCCTAACACAAAATTAAGTTTATTAAAAAAAAATCTTTAAAAAGTATACAAACTCTCAAATCAAGAGGCAAAGCAAATAAGAGGGTGTTCTTGTAGCAGGGATTCTGTTGAATCAGCATTACCATAGGCAGATTGCTCCCTAAATACCAGAAGTCTCTAGCCTAGTTGAACACTGCTGGCCTTCAGATCAAGCTTGGCATTTTAAACACCAGTTATAGCTCTGTTTTTTCATTTTTATTCTTGGACATCAGCATTCTCAAGCACTAAGTAGAGGAAGCTTCTGGTCTCAGTCATAGTCTCCTGGGTCCAAGCTAGGGATATAGGCCATTGTTTTAGAATAGCTATTACAAAATAAAATATTAGTTACTACTAGTTACCTTTTCCTGGTCTTTCTCTTCACCTGAGAAGACCATGATAATGCCCCAAGTTAGTGAAGTACAATACCCTAAGGTGAAATGTTGGCAATTGTAAGTATTTACAGTGCATCCTTCACTACACGAATGAGAGATGGGAAGCTTCATGTAATTTAAGCAAAGCAAAGAAATAAAACCATAAGAATTCTAGAAGTCAAACTCTTTTCCAAGCTAAGGAAAAGTAATTACTGTTACAGGGTCGCAAAACAACTGAGGTTGACATTCTTGCGGAGTGGGGGGGGATATCAAAAAGATCATGATGGCAATTGCAATCTCATGATTAACACCAGGGTGGATTTAATTTAAACCAAATCAATTTAAATCATGATTTAAATCACTAGTAAAAAGGCTTGATTTAAATCAACTTGATCTAAATCATAATTTTTAAACAGCAATTGTCATCTCTGTAAACTAAATAAACTAAATTATTAATGTATCTTAAATAGGAAACTACCTTTAGATAGATTTTTACTCCAAAACCATTTTATTAAAATAAATTTAATAAAAATCAAAAAAATCTGATTTAAATTAAAAAAATCATTTAAAAAAATTAAATCATTGATTTTTATCCCCCCTGATTAACTTTACCATCTTCGCAGTCCCCACCCTCAACCTAGATCCTTGATAGTAAGACATCTGTGCAAATAAAAGCCATAATTTCTACCATATCCATATCATCCTTATTTGTGGTGCACTTTTTAAAGGTAAATTGTTTTATAGCTGAAGACACTGTTGTGGTTCAGACACACTGGGAAAACATAGTTTTCTATTTCAAAAATGTTCAAAGGAACAACATTTAAATGCTTTATTTGCATTTTGGAATAAAGATCACATATTAACTAAAATCTGTATTGGAATAGAGATTCTGCAGTTACTCTGTCAGCACAGGCCTCCCCAAACTATAAAATTAATTAGGTAAAGGTAAAGGTTCCCCTCGCACATATGTGCTAATTGTTCCCGACTCTAGGGGGCAGTGCTCATCTCCGTTTCAAAGCCGAAGACCCAGCGCTGTCCAAAGACGTCTTCGTGGTCATGTGGCCGGCATGACTAAACAGCAAAGGCACACGGAACACTGTTACCTTCCCACCAAAGGTGGTCCCTATTTTTCTACTTGCATTTTTTACCTGCTTTTGAACTGCTAGGTTGGCAGAAACTGGGACAAGTAACGGGAGCTCACTCCATTACATGGCACTAGGGCGTCAAACCCCTGAACTGCCAACCTTTCCATTGACAAGCTCAGTATCTTAGCCATTGAGCCACTGCATCCCAATTATAAAATTAACTACAACTACAGAATTCTATGCTATCCCTCAAATCATCTGCCTCTCTCTTGGGTATAGTTGCTATTGTTCATCAGTATTTCCATGTCCCATATTTAAATATACCCAGAAGGGAGAGGAGGCTACCTATTACCTCTACTCAAAAGTGATAATAGATTTTCATTACAAGAAACCATGGCTTTCTAAAAGATTTTAAAAAGAGAACTTCCAGTTGAGGTTGCTGTGGTACAGACACAGATGAATGGGCATTCTCTGTGCTGAATTCTTCCTGTTTGTGGGCTGCAGAGGGAGCCAAAAACCACACTGTAGGGGTGGTGAAGCAAAGAGGAGAACCCTGTAAGGTTGGGGAGATTAGCAGCTCTCCTATCCGGCCTGGGGTTTTTTCTCCCTCTCAGCTACGACAAGAAGAAGAAGAAGCAGCCTAAAGATGGCTGCTACAAAGCTGGGACAACCAAAGAACAACAGCAAAGACTGGTGATGGAGAGAAGAAGGTGAACCATATTGGAACTGGAGGAGAGGATTTTTCTTTTGCTTTAAACCTAACCCAAGAAGTAATTCAGAATCATTTGCTCAGAATCATGTGTTAAAGCGATGTCTAAGCATTTTAGGGGCATTCCAAAGAAATACCTAACTGGAAATGAAATGAAATGAAGATGGACTAGTAAACTGAAATACTGAAATAGAGAGAGTCTGGAGCCGAGGGAGACCACTGTACCTCAGATTGCCGGGTGTGAATCCCTCTTTGTGAAGTGGGGCCATAGATGTCAGATGGGCTTGCTGGTCACGTACCTGGCTCCTTGCTGCGTGACAGCTGCCCTGCCCGAGCTCCTGGAGGTGCTTGCTGGGGTGGCAGTTGAGACCCCCAGACTTTTAGTCATGGGGGATTTTAACCTGCCATCTTCCGGCTCGTCATCGACAGCAGCTCGGGAGTTCACGGCCTCCATGACGGCCTTGGACCTGACTCAAGTAGTTGATGGCCCTACCCACATTGGGGGTGGTACACTCGATCTGATTTTTGTCTCTGGTCAGTGGTTGAGAGATCTGGACTTAAAGGAAATAGTCATTGAACCTTTGTCATGGTCAGATCACTCTCTCCTTCGCCTGGACTTTCTGACCGCCATCCAACACCGCAGGGAGACAGAGCGATCGTTGGTTCCGTCCCAGGCGCCTGATGGACCCGGAGAGGTTCCGGACGGAGCTTGGGCCATTTCCTGAGGGTCTGGCTCACGGCACGCCTGAGGAACTTGTTGCGGCCTGGGAGCGGGCGCGGCGGGGCCTTAGATCGTGTCGTGCCTCTGCGGCCTCTGACCCGCGCAGGTCCCAACCGCCCTTGGTTCTCCGAGGAGCTGAGGGGATGAAGCGCCGGAGAAGACGCCTAGAGAGTTCCTGGAGGTCTAGCTGCTCAGAGGCTGATCGACACTAGTGAAGTCCTATACTAGGACTTACCTAGTGGCATTGAGGGAAGCGGCGTTGCTCGCCTCCTCCCTCATTGCGTCGGCAGATAACCGCCCAGCCGCCCTGTTTGGGTGACTCGTTCCCTCCTTCACCAGGGGAGCGGATGACCCGCTGCAGGGACGTGCTGAGGAGTTTAACGGTTATCTATACGATAAAATCGTTCAACTTGGGACGGGTTGGACCAAAATTGCGGTGACTCAGGTGAGGCGCTGAGGTGGTCTTGGTGACATTGTTTGGGATGAGTTTGACCCTGTGGCTCCGAGGACATGGACAGGTTGTTGGGTAGGTTGAATGCCACCACGTGTTTACTGGACCCGTGCCCCTCCTGGCTGGTGCTGGCCACCAGGAGGTGACACGAGGCTGGCTCCAGGCGATTACGACCGCTTCTTTGGTGGAGGGTGTCTTCCGGCCGCCTTGAAAGAGGCGGTGGTGAGGCCCTCCTTAAAGCCTTCCCTGGACCCGGCTGTTTTAGGTAATTATCGTCCGGTCTCCAACCTTCGCTTGGCGAAGGTTGTAGAGAGTATGGTGGCATATCAGTTTCCTTGCACCTGGATGAAACTGTCTATCTAGACCTGCTCCAGTCCGGTTTCCGCCCGGTTACAGCACGGAGACGGCTTTGGTCGCGTTGGTGGATGATCTCTGGAGGGCCAGGGATAGGGGTTGTTCCTCTGCCCTGGTCCTATTAGACCTCTCAGCGGCTTTCGATACCATCGACCATGGTATCCTGCTGCGCGGTTGGAGGGATTGGGAGTGGAGGCACCGTTTATCGGTGGTTCTCCTCCTATCTCTCCGACCGTCGCAGTCGGTGTTGACAGGGGCAGAGGTCGGCCCCGAGGCGCCTCACTTGTGGGTGCCGCAGGGGTCGATCCTCTCGCCTTCTGTTTAACATCTACATGAAGCCGCTGGGTGAGATCATCAGTGGTTTCGTGTGAAGTACCAGCTGTATGCGGATGACACCCAGCTGTACTTTTCCACGGACCACCCCAGCGAAGCTATCGAAGTGCTGTCCCGTGTCTGGAGGCCGACGGGTCTGGATGGGGAGAAACAGGCTCAAGCTCAATCCTCCAAGACAGAGTGGCTGTGGATGCGGCATCCCGGTACAGTCAGCTAACCGCGGCTGACCATCGGTGGCGAGTCATTGGCCCGATGGAAGGTGCGCAACTTAGGCGCCTCCTGGATGAACGGCTGTCTCTAGAAGATCATTTGACGGCCGCCTCCAGGAGAGCGTTCTACCAGGTTCGCCTGGTACGCCAGTTGCGCCTTTCTGGACCGGGATGCCCTATGCACGGTCACCACGCACTCGTGACGCCTCGCCTGGATTACTGCAATGCTCTCTACATGGGGCTCCCTTGAAGGGCATCCGGAGGCTACAGTTAGTCCAGAATGCGGCTGCGCTGGTGATAGATGGAGCCCCGTGGCTCCTGCATAACACCCATCCTGCGCAGACTGCACTGGCTACCTGTGGCCTTCCGGTGCGCTTCAAGGTTTTGGTGACCACCTTTAAAGCGCCCATGGCATAGGGCCGGGTTATTTACGGGACCGCCTACTGCTACCGAATACCTCTCACCGACCGTGCGCTCTCATGAGAGGGACTCCTCAGGGTGCCGTCAGCGAGGCAATGTCGTCTGGCGACGCCCAGGGGAAGGGCCTTCTCTGTGGGGGCTCCCACCCTCTGGAACGAACTACCCCCCGGACTTCGTCAGCTTTCGGACCTTCTGACCTTCCGCCGCGGGCTTAAAACATACTTATTTAATTGCGCAGGACTGAGTTAGATTTTAAATTTATGGGTTTTAAATTGGGTTTTATTTCTATATTTTTAATTATTGGGCTTTTAGAATAAGTTTTTTAATTGCTTTTATATTGTATTTATGTGTTTTTAAGTGCCTGTAAACCGCCCTGAGTCCTTCGGGAGATAGGGCGGTATATAAATATGATCAAATAAATAAAAATAAATAAATAAATCTAAGTGGAAAGTGCCACCTGCTGACAAAAAGGAAAATTACAAGCCTTCTACTTATATGAAAGACAATGAAAGTTGGATTATTTTTAGCTACCCTATGAATACTGGAGATCCCAATATGAAAATGAGGAAGTGATTCAATTAAAGAGACATTTGAATATTATATTAGAATTTGTAGAGGATATAAAGGGGCTTTGATAACCTCTGGGACTACTTAAATGGAACTGATTGTTAACCTATGAGATATAAAGAATTGGGACTAAAGTACTCCCTGAAGGGCAATTTAAAGACTGAATTAATAGTTCTTGGACTGTTGGATAAAAGTCAATTTCTTTTAAAAAACAAAATAAGATACTTAAAAAGGAAGAAATGAGTGGAATTTTACAGGAGATGGATTTACTCTTTCAAAATACAAAAGATATAATGGATAAAGGATTTAAGGAGATTATGGAAAAAATGGGAAATACTATATAAGAGATGATGAGCACAGACCAAGATGCCCAGGAAAGGTAAGAGTCAAAAAAAGAAAGGAAGAAGGAAGAAGACAAAGAGGAGATAATAATGAAAATAATAGTGGTTGATGAATTAAACCAGGGGGAAAACATATAAGAGAGTTGGAAGACATATTTGAAATGGAGGCAGGGGTGTGGGTAGAAATTTTAGAAACTCGCCAGTGGAAGAGGGCAGAGGTAGGGGGAACACCTAGATTGGACATCCAAGAAATAGACATAGATGGAGATTCAAGAGAGGAATTTGGGAGGCAAGTGAGAAAAAAAAGCATAGCAACTAAAGTACTGAAGTGGGCAAGAGACGATGGGTAGATGTTTTTCTTGTTTATTGTTGGACTGTTTCGCTTTTCCTTTTTCCTCTCTTCCTTTTAAAGCATAGCAATTAAAGTATGAAGCAGGCAAGATATGATGGATGGATGATTCCTCTTTTTGTTGTTGTTCTGAGTTGCTTTTACTTCTCTCTCTCTCTCTCTTTTTCTCTTTAGGCAGGTGACATGATTAGAAGTTAGACAGGAAAGAAAGAAAAAATTTCTTAATAAAGGGTGATATGATTAAAAGTTAGAATAAGTGAAAGAAATAAGGAGAATATTAATGTATACATTTTTATTTTACAAAATGAAAGTAATAATGAGAAAATCGGGAATAATTGAATAATGATAGACTGCAATCTAACATAGATGTGTATTGTTATTAGAAATATGTAAGTTGATTGGATGTAATAATTATGTTTAATTTGATCAATTGCATTTGTATTGGGATGTATGGCGCCCAGGTGCCACACTGTTCATGCATTGCTTTGACATTTTTATAAAAAATTAAAAACTGGCAGGAAAAAAAAAGAGAAAGACAAGACTGAAAAAAATAAATAAATAAAGTCTTTCCATCTGAACTGGCAATGATTATATAAAACAATCATTGTTTAATATTAAATATTTTTATTACATTTATTTGCCATCCATCTCACCATCCAAAGTGACTTTGGTAGCTTACAATGGCATGAAAGCATAAATATAATCACATTAAAAATAATAAATAAACTAGTAAATAAACTATTAAATACCATGGATGGAATGGGAGTGGGCTTTTGTCTTTCACTCAACCAACCCACCTCCAGCATAGCAGACCCTTATTGGGGCCCCAAGCCAATTGACAGAGTCAGATTTTAAGGCCCTTCTGGAAGACTAGAAGGGAGGAGGCAGATCTCACTTCCACAGCAGAAAATGATATAATAATAATAACAGAGTTGGAAGGGACTTTGGAGGTCTTCTTGTCCAACCCCTGCCCAGGCAGGAAACCCTACACCATTTCAGACAAATGGTTATCCAACATTTTCTTAAAGATTTCCAGTGTTGGAGCATTTACAACTTCTGCAGGCAAGTTGTTCCACTGATTAATTGTTCTAACTGTCAGCAAATTTCTCCTTAGTTCTAAGTTGCATCTCTCCTTAATTAGTTTCCACCCATTGCTTCTTGTTCTACCCTCAGGTGCTTTGGAGAATAGTTTCTCCCTCTTCATTGTGGCAACCCCTGAGATATTGGAACACTGCTATCATGTCTCCCCTAGTCCTTCTTTTCATTAAACTAGGCATACCGAGTTCCTGCAACCGTTCTTCATATGTTTTAGCCTCCAGTCCCCTAATCATCTTTGTTGCTCTTCTCTGCACTCTTTCTAGAGTCTCAACATCTTTTTTACATCGTGGCGACCAAAACTGAATGCAATATTCCAAGTGTGGCCTTACCAAGGATTATAAAGTGGTATTAACACATCACATGATCTTGATTCTTCTCCTGGATCTTCTCCTGGATCCCACTAGCTGAAATTCCTTGGCCATATTCCACAAACAATGCAGATATTCTTTTCAGGCATATGTCCTTATTAAAAACATATGCAATATTTAAATACTTACCATAATATGTTCAGGAACAGCATATTTTGCTATCTTGGTGGCAACTATTGTCTTCACTTCTTTGATAATTGTATCTTTATCTTCCATGTCATCTTTTAACACTATGAAAGCTAATGCAACTGGAAAAAAGGAATACATTTACTATTTAATATTTTTTTACTCCACCTTTATTAATTTATAAAATAATTTATAAAGCCATTGGCTTTTATGCCTAAAGCATACAAGGACCAGAACTCATAGTCTCCTGGCTTCTAGGTCAGCATTTTAACCACTACACCAAACTGGCTTTGTTTCTCAACTCACATTTACTATATATTGATACTAGTTACCTATTTGCTTTTCTATTTTTCTATTTTATATTATATAAATTAATAAAAAGATTGACATGGGGAAAAAATAAAGGAAAAAATAAAAGTAATGCAACTACAGTACTACAATTATTTTGATTGCTGTAGCGGTTTCAAAATTTTAAACTTAAATTACATTCCTTAACAATAGTTTCCATGCATGTAACACATTATAATACTGTTGCGTATATGCTTTGAAAAAAGTAATTATTCAAGGATCAGTTTCTGCCAAACATTCTTGTTTATTTTCTACTTTTCAATTGTATCATTAAAAGTCCTGACATCAACAAAGCAATTATTTAATATACAAATAAATGTTTTCGTACTTATTTTAAAACATTTTAGTCACTTACCTTCCCCTTTGATATCATGGGGATAGCTAATCACAGCTGTTTCTGGAATTGCAGGATGTTCATCCTTTTGAAAAAGATGATTTGGAAAGAAATAGTAAACTGATAAATATAGTAATGGTTATGCAAAAAAATACTTAACACACAAATAGTAATGAAACCTGAAAACTTTCTTCTAGGTATTATGGATAAACTGATTGAAAAACAATTTGGGGCATCCCACGTAACACCTCTCCTGCGCAGACTGCACTGGCTGCCTGTGGTTTTCCGGGTGCGCTTCAAGGTTCTGGTAATGATCTTCAAAGCGCTCCATGGCATAGGGCCGGGTTACTTACGGGACCGTCTGCTGCCACCGAATGCCTCCCACCGACCCGTGCGCTCTCACAGGGAGGGACTCCTCAGGGTGCCGTCGGCCAGGCAGTGCCGACTGGCGATGCCCAGGGGAAGGGCCTTTTCTGTGGGGGCTCCCACCCTCTGGAACGAGCTTCCCCCAGGACTTCGTCAACTTCCTGACCTTCGGACCTTCCGCCGCGAGCTTAAGACACATCTATTCATTTGCGCAGGACTGGACTAGGGTTTTAAATTTTTAAATGACTAAATTTTAGATTTGGTTTTAAATTGGGTTTTATCATTTATATGTTTATTTTAAATATTTGGCCTTTATAATAAGTTTTTTAGATGAATGTTTTACTTTGTATATTTATGTGTTTTTATATGGCTGTACACCGCCCTGAGTCCTTAGGGAGATAGGGCGGTATAAAAGTACGAATAAATAAATAAATAATAAATAAATAATAAATTTTTGTATGTAGTGACTGCCACAAAGATGGTCAAATAAGTATATGCCAAATACTGAAACTTGAAGAATGGATCCTGAAATTGACCGAACTGGCAGAGATAGTGAAATTAACTGTGCTAATTAGAGACTATGGTTTGGACACGTTTATAAAAGATTGGAGACCATTTGTAGAGTTTCTGTGTGTTAAATACAACAACTGTTAATAGAGGGCTTTGGAGATTAATGTAACTTTTGGGTTACTAGTTAGTAGCTTTTTTATAGTGAACAGAGACTGGAGTCAATTTGATTGATAGACAACAGAGTTTTATATCTGGGATATTTGTTAAGAGACTGATTTAAAATAGTAACTTAGTAAGTATAAATGGGAAATTTTACAACCATTGTATATCCCTCGAATAAGAGGGGAGTCTATTAGACTTGTTTCAGTTGTAATCAACATTCAGTTAAGATGGATGTTGTATGTTTAGCGTTACTTGTATAACTGTTATGTATACTTTTTTCTTTTTACCCAGTGTTGTTACTATTTTTGTAGTTTTTGTTATTCTTTGTTCTTGTTTTTATTTGTATTTTATCCTCTTTTGAAATCAATTTAAATTTTTAAAAAAATTAGTAAAAAAAACTAGGCATTGTTCCTGGCATAACATGAAAGCTTTTGAAAAATATTTATGAACTGAGCCAGATTCATATATATGCATGCAATCATATATGCGTGTAATACAAGCTCATAAATAAGGTGATAAATCTATGACCATAGACCTCTGATGTCACTATAAATGAAATTCACATATCAAAAACTCCTGTAGAAATATGTCCTGCCTTGTAGTCTGTCACAGTTTTGGTAGATACAGATCTACATACAACTTGTTTTGAAAACTAGGCTTTCATCTTGCATAACGTAAAGAAACCTGACTAAGTTGATGAACCATTTCCACTGTATATACTGTATTTCAGTTAATATCAGATAAAGAACCCATCTGTGATTACTAATTCATAATGATTTAAATATGCAAAAGGACAATGCTACAATCAAATCTAAATTAACCATGGGAGCCAGCCATTCAAATCTTCTCATTGTTCTAAATATCTATGTTTCAATTAATTTACAAGAATAAATTATTGGAGTCTACACTTTTTTTGACTCAGAAATTACCATGGCATCTTCAATTTCTGCAGTTCCAAGCCTGTGCCCACTGATGTTTAGGACATCATCCATTCGCCCTGTTAGCTGATAATATCCTTCCTTAGTTCTATAAGCAGCATCTCCTGTGAAATAATACCCTGTGGCAATAACAAATTTAGTATCAGTAAACATAGATGTTCACTTTTTGTGAAGAGAAAAATACCCTGAACCGACATAGTTCATTATCTCTGTGGGAAAGTAATGTATGTATATTGCATATCACAACTCATCAATATGCCATTATAACAGGAGAACATAGCACACTGCTTTTATAATACACATCTATTAATTTGTCAGAGCATGAAACAAACATTTAACAAGATATGCATTATATGAAAATGTGTGTAATGAATCAGGGAATTCTGTGAGTGGAATTCAGGTGCTTTGCAGAAATTGATTCTGCTGTAATAGGGTCTTTGCTCAGTGTTATCACTTCAGATTCTTGAAAATAAAAGACAGTGTTGGGTGCCAGACTTTATTCTGCAGCATGCTGGCTTTCTGTTTTTCTTAAATTGAAGTATTTTTAAAGTGTAAAATATAACTGAGACAAGAAAGGCAATGATGGATCAGTCCATTGTGTACAATGTTGAGAAGCCAGGATATGTGTCAACTTCCATGGAGACTCATGATTCTTGACAAATGTATCTTTTCTTTTATGTACACTGAGAGCATATGTACCAAGACAAATTCCTTGTGTGTCCAATCACACTTGGCCAATAAAGAATTATATTCTATTCTATTAGTCTTCACTTAACACAGTAACTGGGATTGGAATTTCCATCACTAAGTAGTGCAGTTGGAAAATATAATATCATGTGACTGTGCTGCTTAGCAATAGGAATTCCAGCAGTCCCCAGTTACTGTTAAATGAGGACTTCATTTGACTCTGATTTCCAATTTCCTGCCAGCTTTCTCACTGATTTTGCTTGGGAGAATCAGGAGGGAAGGTCACAGATTGCAATCATGTGACTGCAGGATGCTGTAACAGTTGGAAATCCAGGCCAGTTGCCAAGTGCCCAGATTGCAATCATGTTACAGTGGCAGTAGTTTAACAACCAGAATTTCAAGGATCAGTCATAAGAACTGCTTGTACAATACCATTGCAAATTCAAATGGTCAATAAACAAGAGGTTGTTAACCAAGGAACACCTATATTATTAATCTACTGCAACTCTTTTGGAATTCAGTTCATTTTTATAATTTAGCATTCAGGTCCATATGAATTATAAAGTAAGAAAATTAGCAAAGATTTTTCAGAATGTTCATGTCAATCAACATGTTATGCATGTAGAAGTGTGCATGAATACTTCTCTGGTGTACAGACTGTTGCTGCACTATTTTTAAATGCTGGAAAGAAAGTATAACGTAACAATATTGTCACTAGGGGCCTCTGGTGACTCAGCAGACTAAGTCTGTCTGTTATTAACACAGCTGCTTGCAATTACTGCAAGTTCAAGTCCTACCAGGCCCAAGGTTGACTCAGCCTTCCATCCTTTATAAGGTAGGTAAAATGAGGACCCAGATTGTTGGGGGCAATAAAAGTTGACTTTGTATATAATATACAAATGGATGAGACTATTGCTTAACACAGTGTAAGCCGCCCTGAGTCTTCGGAGAAGAGTGGGATATAAATTCAAATAATAATAATAATAAAAAAAACTGTACTAAAAACTGTGCTTCATATATAACATCCACTTCAGTGCTTTACTTCTACCAACATTTTCATCATTCTCACCTGGATAAGCTTTGAAATAAGCTTCTACAAAACGCTGATGGTCTTCATAGATAGTCCGTGCTATACCAGGCCAGGGTTGTGCAATGCAGAGAGCACCAGAGGTATCATTGCCTTCTAAAACTTTTCCCTAGGAAATCAAGTAAAAAAAACACTTCTCTCAATCAATCAATAAAAGAGAATTTCCCCAGAAATTGAATTTAATTTCATATTTATTTTTTCCATTAACAGTTTGATCAAACACGTGATAAAGAAATGAACTCAATTTGCCTGCAAGCACAAGTAGTCCTTGTTGAGTGACTGCATTGTTTTAGCAATTATTTGCAGTCACACCAGTGATAAAAAAGTAACATGACCAATCCTTGCATTTATGATCTTTGCAAATCTGTAAAGCAAAGGAAAGCTGAAATAAGATAGAAGTAAAAAAGCTGAAGTAAGCACAGTCAGAGTTTCAATTAGAAACCACTTCACTTAGCAACCAAGTTGCCGGTCCTGATTGTGGTTGCTAAACAAGGACTCCTTGTATGAATAAAAAATATTTTTGTGTTGGATAGAAGGGAAAGAATGGGCATTTAGAACTGACAAGCACAAAGCTTCCTTTCTGAGGGGCCTCTTTCCTGACCACTCACCTCTTCAAAATTTATTTTATATCATGCCATGGGATAGTGAATTCCACTAGCATCCCAGCTGTTCTGATATAAGGCTGGCTCTTATTTGTAATTAATTTTGCTAGCATTAAGAATTAAAATGTTATCTATATAAATCAATACAGAACCAGTATAACAATTAAATAGGAACGAATAATGCTATATTATCTGTTATCCCTAACAGTTACATTACTCACAGGTTAACATTTACGGTTTTTAAGGTTTAGGGAACATTCTGAGACAAATATACATTCTGATTCCACACAAGTCAGTGATTTTTCTATCATGGTTTATTTTAGAAAACTGGTTTAGATTTCATAGACAGCAGGACACGTATTTCATATTAGTTCTCTTGGAATGTGTAACTATTTCTTTCTTGATGTTTTTATCCATATGGCAAAAATTCCAGCTCTTTCCTTTTCTGACCCTTTCCTGCCTGAGACTTCAGAATAATGCTGGTCCTTCAAGCTACTCTCTAAAAGTTGCCTATTGATTCTTGTAAGACCCTCCTTACCAAAAGAAGGTATGATTAAGTGGACTAACTCTCTCTAAAAAATTTTCAAAGCTGTTCTGGACTTTAGCTTCTACAACTATCAGCAGTCTAATAATTACATTTTTGAACGTTATTAAATGTTTTAAAATATTCTTTAAAATGCTTAGTACTTAAGGAACCATTCAGATCATTCTCCTCTCCCGCTATTTTCAATTAAATGTATTTTCAAAATCCAGAATTTTTCAATATTTTAGCTTACATTCTCGTCCATTAGCACTGGGGTAATTCCATAGAAAGGCCGCATTGCTATAGCTGGAATGATCTCAGCTCCTTCTTCTGAAGGCCGAGGAGCAATGCAAATGCCACCAGTTTCTGGAATGATAAATGAGGAAGAAACACCACTAAAAATGAATGCAATCTCTGGTTTCTGGAATTAAATGAGTGTAAAGCAACATTTCTGGACTGAGGGCAGCTTCATTTTCCATTAAAAAAAAGTACCCGGAACTCCTTATTTTACCCCCACAAAGTCCTAAGCTGATTATGTTCAACACAATTAGATGCACTTAGCAAGTAATTTCAGCAGCAAATGATAGAAATGCAAGGAAATCATGGAATATATTTCCTTGCCTTGTTTTGATAACACTTCAAACTGTTGGCTTAAAAGCGGTTTATGAGACTATCTACTTACTAGATATGAGTAGTTTGAATTTATAGTTACATCCTAGATTAATATGGGTACTAAAAGAATAAGTAGAAAATAAATGCAAACACAAAATTAAGATTAAGACTAAAAGTGTAAAACGTTAAGACTTTAATTTTATATAATAAAGCAACCCCATAGGCACACAAATCCAAGTTTCTTTGCCTGTGGACCTAACAGACCACAATTCAGAGATCAATCACGAAGCTTTTCATACAGAAGGTCACCAGTCTTGATTTCTAGAATGTGATCAAGCTTTATAGGGATACTGGATTTGAGAATGATGCTATTACACTAAGCCTGATCACACTTTTAAAATATATTTATACACAAGAATCTGCATAGTGAATTTCCCCCACCTCTCCCATAATCTCCCTTCCTCTTATCCACTCAAATGCTTTCAAATATATTTGCAAAGCCTGATTTGCTAATCTTTATGCATGTTTGAGTTGATTATTTGTGGCATATCACTACTTCCAAGAGCTATGTTTAAGAAAGATAAGCTGCAATAATTATGCTATTTTTAAACCAAACATAAGATATACCACTGGCCTAACACTAGGTAATAAATCAATATACTTGCAAATTCTCTGAAGAATTATTGTTATTGTTATTCATATCCCCAGAAAATAATAAATCTCACAAGTAGTTGCCTTTGTTTTTGTATCAAGTGGTCAGCTTTTGAGAAAACATAACATTAACTGATTCAGCTAGAAAGACCAACATTATGATGTTATATGGGGAACTTGAATGGAAGTGTTTCCAGAAAATAAGATGATTATTTCTGGAAAAGCAATCTTGTAATATTACAAGTAGTCCTAGTTGAATATCCACTTGTTCAGCAACCATTTGAAGTTACAATGAGAGCAAACAAGGGGGATCTATGACTATCATTCGTAGTAGCAACTGATGCAGTAGCGTCCTGGGGTCATGTGATCAGAATTCAAGTGCTCAGCAACCACATTACACTTACAGCTTTGCAGCAACTCAGTCATGTGATTACAACTTGCAACTTTCATTGCCAGCTTTCAACAAGCAAAGTCAATGAGGAAGCTGGCAGGAGATCACAAATTGTGATTACATGACTATAAGAAGCTTTGACCACATGAGTTTCACCTAAAAATCATAACTTGAACTGCCGCAACTTCTATTTTAAGTCAGTGCGGTTATGTGACACCACATTTTATAACCACATCCCTTATGACAGGGTTCCTTGACCAATTTCTGTCGGTAAGTGAAAACTATCTGTAATTCGACTTTGCGGAAGGGGTTAGAACATGGTTGCTTCAGGAATAAGGGGGACGATGACAATATTTATTTATTTCCCCCTTCCCTATGCAATTATGCATAATGTAATGGTGTTTTTGAGTCAAGTATTTGATTGTATCAATGTATACAATGTACATACAATGATTGTATGTATGAAAGTTAATATTTCTCTTGGAAAATCACTCTAAGAACAGCTTTCAAAAATCTGTAACTTGCCAGAGGGTTTCATGCAGCCTTTCACCTAATTAAAAAACTCCTATTTAATTATCAGTTCAGATCTCTGGTAACTATTATCTGTCATCTTTTTTATAATCAGTGTCTTGGAGGAAGAGATGTCACAAAGACATAAAGAAAAAGGACAAAAACAGAAAAAGGGGGGAATATATAATAGACAACACTGGTGGTCCTGCTCATTTCTGGCATTGGCCAAGAATTTCTCCAGACTAGTCTCTTTGACAACTACCATATTCTTTCCAAATAAAAAAAGTCCTCCCACCTCTTATAAAAGAGTAATGTTCTTTATACCTGCCAAATTCTGCAAGACGAAATCCATAGTTTTCTCCCTGGAGCAGGGGTGTCAAACTCACATTGTCACGGTGGCGTCACATGACGTATTGGGACTTTTCCCCCCATTGCTAAACAGGGCGTGGGTGTGGCCAGTGTGTGACACATCTGGCCCGCAGGAGTTTGACAGGCCTACTCTAGAGTTTCTTTGCTACAACTAAGTGGCACCCTGCCATGCCATTAAATTCAATAGTAATGATAGAGGCTTCAAAGCCACATTAAAGCATGAAGCTCATAAATTGACGATTGAGCATATTTACCCTATGTTGTGTAATATTAGTTTTAAGATCACTTATACATGTGTGAGCTTGCCAAGAATCAACATTGAGAATTCTACTTCTTCTATCATATTGTCACTTCTTTCATGGTGAACTCATATTTTTGGAATTTTCTCCTCATGGAGATATAAACATATGATCTCAAGATTGATAGCTTAAAAAGACTGAACATTTATTTCAATCTTCCATTTGATATTTAAAGAATACTATGGTTTTGGACTTATTCTTAACTGTATTTTCACATTATGAATTTTTTCAAGCTGCACTGACTTCAAATTGTTATTCATGTTGGGCTAAACAACTGTACATGTACAGGGAAGGGTTAATTGTAACAGCTAATACCATATTAATATATGTAAGTTAGGTGGTCCCTTGGAGAGTGTGAGGTTCTGGAAAATTCTATTAACCTTGCTCTGTTTGTTGACCCTGTTACTATTCCTTCATTTTCTCTCATGGTATGTGATCACACAGACTGTTTTTCTCCTATTATTTGAACTGTAAGTAAATGTTTGCTTATATGAAGATGGTGTAATTTTTAAAGAGTTTCTGTTAGCTCAAGAAGGAGGGGGGAAAAGAAGGAAAGAAATGAAAATAAGCAGAGCTGAAACCAGTTACAAATCACAAGACTGTCCAATAATTTTGGTTCTTTGCCACACCTGTTGCTGCATAGAATAATTTATATCCAGTGGTGGGATTCAGCCAGTTCGCACCACTTCGGGAGAACCGGTTGTTAACTTTCTGAACAGTTTGGCAAACTGGTTGTTGGAAGAAATCATTAGGGCAAAGAACCGGTTGTTAACTTACTTGAATCCCACCACTGCTTATACCATACAAACACACTAGCCAAAAGCAGAAAAGAGACAGACTATGGCTCAATAAAGAATGGAGGGGAAGTCAAGAATGATATAAAGCAAAAAAAAGGGAAGTTTGGGAGAAAGAAAAGGAAACTACCATACTTCCGAATAATAAGGCTTAAAGAAACACAGTGGTAGCTCTTGAGGCGAGATTTTAAGGAGCAAAAGCAAATTATATACAAATATACACAGAACGGATGCTCAAAATACAGAAGTCATCAGAAAAAAATGAACATAGGATTTTTCAGAATCTAAACTTTACTACAGATAGTACAGTTACAGGAAACAAGATCAGATAGGGCAACATTTTTTGGCCTATTTTTATGTTACAGCTAAATTTAGCATCATATTTTAACTATTTTGAGTTACACGTGTATTTCTTTTTGCAGTATCATAAACTTATCTAGAATCCAAGACTGAGAAATTCCTATTTGTCAAGTTTTTGTATTTTAAAAAATATATTTCACACAATTTCTTTACTGAAGATCTCAAACCAAAATGAAACAAATACTCAGTATATATATATACATACTGTAGCATGAGTGTAACTCAGTATATATACATAGCATGAATGTAACTGAATGAATTCAGAATTTGTTAAGAAGATACACATATAATTGTTTTATTTTGGAAAAAATGCTAAAATTATCCATGTGTAAAATCTTTAGCAACCTTAATGTTTGAAACCAGGCTATACTGTGTTTCCCCGAAAATAAGACCCTGTCTTATATTTTTTGAACCCTGAAATAAGCGCTTGGCCTTATTTTCAGGGTGGTCTTATTATTTTGGGGCATGTGGAGCTCCTCTTGCAGTCTTACCTGATTTCCAGCTCTGCATTTAAATATTTTGGGGGAGGGCTTATTTTCAGGGGGAGGCTTATTTTAGTGCATGCGCTCAAAAGCCCAATTGGGCTTATTATCAGGGGATGTCTTATTTTTGAGGAAACAGGGTACTGTTACTTTTATTTATTTATTTATCAAACAAAAATTACAAATTCAAACAAACAAAATGAAAAAACTAACATGGGGCAGGGACAATACTTACACACACACACACCCCATTAGGAACCTCTTAAATATAGCATAAGGTCCACCGAAGTTAAGTTGAAATTAAAACTGTGAAAGTTAGGGTGAAACAGCTGAATTAAGTAAGACATTTCAGACTTCGGACAACTCTGTTACAAAAATCAATTTTTTTACAATTAAGTTTAAAGTGGTTTTTCATTCGCAAGTTGATTTACCTGTTTGCCACCAAGTATCCACAAGGATACACCTTTTGTCTCCTACCACACTGTAGTACCAGTGCCAAGCTTCATGATTTATTGGTTCTCCCACTGCAATTCAAAACAGCAAAATAAATAATATTTATAGTATTGAGGATATTTTATAACTGGCAATAAAGCAACTTAACTTGAAGACTGCTTAAAAAAACTGGGCATGACCAATTCTGTTAGAAAAAAACTGAGAGAAGATTGATTAGCTGACACTATTCAACTCTATTAATTCTTTTCATAAAAAAAAAGAATAACATAAAGAAATAACAGAGAGTGACTTCCCTGGTCTTTGCAAGAATCACTAAAAAGAAAAATAAGTTTCCTGCAAAAAGCTCAGTTCCCTTTCCACAGAAAACTAGCAAACTCTTTGATTTTAAATAGACATAAAATTTAGCTTGTCCATTCTCACCTGATCCAAGAGTAGTAAGAGAAGATCTGTCATATTTCTTCACATATTCATCACCATACTTCAGCAACAAACGTAATGCAGTTGGAGCACAGTAAAATTGGTTAATTTTTAATCTCTCCACAGTTTCCCAATAGCGACCTTAAAATAACCATATATTAGTAAGCTCCTAAAGTCTTATAAGCTCAGAATATTTCATATTAAATGAGAATGAATATCTGGAACACATTAACATTTTGAAATACACAACTGCCCCCTTATTTTATATCTTCAGAGTCAAATAGTAAAGACAAATAAAACTATCACAATTAAATACGGTTGAAAAAATTCTGTGTTTGTGTGTGTGTTTCACATTATTCTGAAGTATCAGGAGGTGGCAGCATCTGGTTGATTTTTTTTCTGGGCTCAGAAAGTAAAGAAGCTTAAACTTAAAATACTTGGGTGGCAGATCTGAGGGAATATTAGTGAGGGAAGTTGAAGAGACATCTTGGAAGAAAACAAGTGGCAAGGAATGGCCCACAGCTTAATTTTTATTCATTAAAATAGCTTTAAAAACCTATTGAATAAAAAAAAAACTCCTTCAAACTGAGCTCAGATTTCCAAGTCAGAGTGAATTTTAATTTAATTGTTAATTCCCCCAAAAAATATGATTAAAGTTCAAATTGAACTTTGGCTGTAAGTATTTTTATAGTTTGTTTATCTTAGTGGTTTAACATGTATATTTTTGAGTTGCTGAAGCAAATCAATATATCTTAAACATTCTATATAATCCAGACTTTAGGCTTGAAGTATTCATTTACTAATTTATACAAGGATGACACATCTTTTTAATCAGACCCATGTAAGGACTTTTGGCACTTCATTTATATTTTTAAAAAGTGTAGCAATAAGGTGTTTAGTTTGGTGTGTGCAATCCAGTCTAAGACTAAAATTTACTCTTTGGCCCTTGCATGTTATCTTTCCAATACAGCTTCCATTGAAAATAGTTTGTGATGTTTTCTACTTGCTGCATCATCCATAACAATTTGCTGTATCCTGGCCCTGTCTTTGACTATCCATATTTTCCATCTTTAGTCATGAAAAATAAGTGGCCTACTGCTGCATAATGAAAGGAAGACTTTAGAAAGCCAAAAATGGCACTGCCATCTAATGCAGCTGAAAACATCAGACTGGAGAAAGCAAAAACAAAAGAAAACGAAACAAAGAGTAGTCACAGAGCAGTAGCAAAATCCCCTTCACATTACTAAATAAAGACAGCCAAAAGCAGCCCAGAACCCATGACACCAAAATACCTGTTTGTGCTGAGAAAAGGAAAAAAACAAACAAACCACAAAGGGCTTTTTGGTGCACTGCAGATCTGGGGCTGTTTTTTCACTTTTTTGTGTGCAGCGCAAAGTGACTTTTTTTTTTTTTTGGCATCACAGCTCTGAGGTTGCTTTTGGCTTCTTCTTTTTTTTCTCCTGCAGCAAAAGCACAGCCCTGCCAGCAGCCAGGCCAGGCATGCCTTGTCAGCAGCAGCAACAGCAACAGCAAGAATACGGCAAAAGTTAGCAGCTGGGACAGCAAAGGGCAGGGAGCCAAAAGGGCATAAATGAGGGGGGGCAGGTACAGTAGGTGCAGCAATTAAAGCACCCCTGCTTCACCCCTGCTAGGTGACCACAGGGACACTGCAACAGCCATAACTTCAGGCATCTGTTGGGTGTCTTTTAGCACTGCTGAATACTTAGAACAGTCATTGAACAAATGGTTGTAAATCAAGGACTACCTGTATTATTTGACACAGCAGTCTTTTATTAGCAAATTAGGGAGAGATGCAATTTTTACTAATTCCTCAGCCAACCAGCAGTCTCTTTCCCTTGACTTGCCTAAGAGGTTTAAGGAACCCTAATGTAGAGCAGAGGTCTCCAACCTTGGCAACTTTAAGACTTGTGACTTCAACTCCCAGAATTCTGGGAGTTGAAGTCCATAAGTCTTAAAGTTGCCAAGGTTGGAGATTCCTGATGTACAGGGCAGAAGGAATGGCTTTGAAATGAGGAACAGCTGCTACCATACCAACAGTTAGATAAAATAATCTAAACCTGGTCAACCTACTCTCTAATAAACAATTTGGTTTCAGAAAAAAATAATCATGTAATTTACAACTTCTTCACTGCAAAAACATATGGACTATAAATCTTGATCAGGGCAAAGCAATAGATGCAATCTACATAGACTTCTGTAAAGCTTTCGACTCAGTAGTACACTTCTCCTTAAACTAAAATCCTACGGCATCTCAGGATCCCTCCACAATTGGATAACAGCTTTTCTATCAAACAGGCAACACGTGGTCAAAATTGTTAATGCTCTATCAAATCCTATTCCTGTTAAAAGTGGCATTCCCCAAGGCAGCGTTCTTGGACCAACACTCTTCACATTATACATTAATGATCTCTGTGACCATATTACAAGTAATTGTGTTTTCTTTGCTGATGATGTTGAACTATTTAATACCACCAACAATACAGCTATCCTCCAAAAAGACCTTGATTTTTTATCTGAATGGTCTAAAACTTGGCAACTCCAAATTTCAACCAGCAAATGCTCAGTCTTACATATTGGAAAAAAGAACCTAAACACTAAGTACAAGCTTGATGGACATTACCTTATTGATGACCCCCACCCTGTTAAAGATCTTGGAGTTTTCATATCAAATGATCTAAGTGCCAAAGCCCACTGTAACTACATCGCAAAAAAGGCCTTAAAAATTGTAAACCTAATCTTGCGTAGCTTCTTCTCCAAAAACACTACACTACTAACCAGAGCATATAAAACATTTGCTAGACCAATTCTTGAATACAGTTCAACTGTTTGGAACCCATACCACATTTCTGACATCAATACAATTGAACGTGTCCAGAAATATTTTACAAGAACATGACGAAAAGCAATGACGAAACAGTTTAAGCCAACCTCTTCAACATATTCTTTGGCTCAGTTTTTGTTAACAGCGATGACACATATCTGACATTCCATAAACGTACCAGCAATGAACATGATGACTTAACTCATATAGACTTCACAGAAGAAAATGTTGGAAAAGCTCTTCATAACATAAAACCATCGCTATCTATTGGACCCGATGGACTATGTGCCTACTTCTTAAAAAACTTTCCACTAATATAGCAGAACCCCTAAGCATAATCTTTGATAAAGCTTTCACTACCAGTTCCCTTCCCAAACTGTGGTCACTGGCCACAGTCATCCCCATCTTCAAAAAAGGAGACCCCAGCTTAGTCGAAAATTACAGACCAATCTCTCTATGCTGCGTCACCTGCAAAGTCATGGAATCAGTCATCAACCAATACATTACCTCACACTTAGAAACAAACAACCTACTCTCCAATAAACAATTTGGTTTCAGGAAAAAATTATCATGCAACTTACAACTTCTCCAACATATGGACTACAAATCTTGATCAAGGCAAAACAATAGATGCAATCTACATAGACTTCTGCAAAGCTTTTGACTCAGTAGTACACGATAAACTTCTCCTAAAACTAAAATCCTATGGCATTTCAGGACCCCTTCACAAATGGATATCTGCTTTTCTGTCTAACAGACAACAAGTGGTCAAAATTGGCAATGCTCTATCAAATCCTGTTCCTGTCAAGAGTGGCGTTCCTCAAGGCAGCGTTCTTGGACCAACACTCTTCATACTATACATTAATGATCTTTGTGACCATATCTCAAGTAATTGTGTTCTCTTTGCTGACGATGTCAAACTATTTAACACCACTGATAATACATCTATCATTCAAAAAGACCTTGATCATCTAACCGCTTGGTCTAAAACTTGGCAACTCCAAATCTCAACCAGCAAATGCTCAGTCTTACATATAGGAAAAAAGAACCCAAACACTAAGTACTTGCTTGATGGACATTACCTTACAGATGACCCCCACTCTGTTAAAGACCTTGGAGTTTTCATGTCAAATGATCTAAGTGCCAAAGCCCACTGCAAATACATAGCAAAAAAGGCTCTAAGAGTTGTAAACCTAATCTTGCGTAGCTTCTTTTCCAAAAACACTACACTACTAACCAGAGCATATAAAACATTTGCTAGACCAATTCTAGAATACAGCTCACCTGTTTGGAACCCTCACCATATCTCTGACATCAATACAATTGAACGTGTCCAGAAATATTTTACAAGAAGAGTTCTCCATTCCTCTGTAAACAACAAAATACCTTATCCCACTAGACTTGAAATCCTGGGCTTGGAAAACTTGGAACTCGACAAGAGCCTTCGACAAGACCTAAGTTTAACTCATAGAATCATCTATTGTAATGTCCTTCCTGTCAAAGACTACTTCAGCTTTAATTGCAATAATACAAGAGCAACCAATAGATTTAAACTTAATGTCAACCGCTTTAATCTAGATTGCAGAAAATATGACTTCTGTAACAGAATCATCAGTGCTTGGAATACTTTACCTGACTCTGTGGTCTCTTCTCATAATCCTAAAAGCTTTAACCAAAAACTTTCTACTATTGACCTCACCCCATTCCTAAGAGGACCATAAGGGGCGTGCATAAGCGCACAAACGTGCCTACCGTTCCTGTCCTATTGTTTTTCTTTTCTTCTATACCTTTATATACTATATAACCTTTCTGTATGATAGTTACATATATTGTTGTGACAAAATAAATAAATAAAATAAATAAGAAGAGTTCTCCACTCCTCCGAATACAACAAAATATCTTATGCTACCAGACTTGAAATCCTGGGTTTAGAAAATTTAGAACTACGCTGCCTTCGACATGACCTGAGTTTCATAGAATCATCTATTACAATGTCCTTCCTGTCGAAGACTACTTCAGCTTCAATTGCAACAATACACAAGCACACAATAGATTTAAGCTTAATATTAACCACTCCAAACTTCAGTAACAGAGTTGTTAATGCTTGGAATACACTACCTGACTCTGTGGTCTCTTCCCAAAATCCCCAAAGCTTCAACCAAAAATTATCTACCATTGACCTCACCCCATTCCTAAGAGGTCTGTAAGGGGCGTGCATAAGAGCACAAACGTGCCTACCGTTCCTGTCCTATTGTTTCCTTTCGTTATATCCAATTAATATAGTTATTATATACTCATACTCATATATATGCTTATATATTGTATAATTATTTCATGCTTATGCTTATATATATTGTGTAACAAAATAAATAAATAAATAAATAGATAGATAGATAGATAGATAGATAGATAGATAGATAAGAAAGTAACCAATACATATGCAATTCTGCTCCCTACTTACTGATGCCAGTAATCTAAGGTTGCATGCAGGATTATTATTTTTTTGCACTTTTAAATTCCACCTTTATTATTTTTATAAATAACTCAAGGAATCAATGAAAATTACAGACCTATCTCTCTATGTTGTGTCTCATGCAAAGTAATGGAATCCATCATAAACCAATCCATTACACTCCATCTCGAAACAAACAACCTTCTCTCTAATAAACAATTTGGTTTCAGAAAAAAAATGTCTTGTAATCTACAACTTCTCCACTGCAAAAACATATGGACTACAAACCTTGATCAAGGAAAAGCAATAGATGCAATCTACATAGACTTCTGCAAAGCTTTTGATTCAGTAGTACATGATAAACTACCCCTCAAACTAAAATCCTACGGCATTTCGGGACCTCTTCACAATTGGATAAACGCCTTCCTGTCAAACAGACAACAAGTGGTCAAAATTGGTAATGCTATATCAAATCCTGTTCCTGTCAAAAGTGGCATTCCCCAAGGTAGTGTTCTTGGTCCAACGCTCTTCATACTATACATAAATGATCTCTGTGACCTCATCTCAAGTTATTGTGTTCTCTTTGCTGACGATGTCAAACTATTTAATACCACTAATAATACTTCTAATACTTCTAATACTTCTAATAATAATAATAATAATAATAATAATAATAATAATAATAATAATAATAATAATAATACTTCTAATAATAATACTTCTAATAATAATAATAATAATAATAATAATAATAATATTTTAATTTGTATACCGCCCTTGTGACAAAAAGAAATTAAAAAAAAAAAGAATCGAACATACACCTTCATCTTATTTTCTCCACAAGAACCCTGTGAGATGAGTTGGCTGAGAAAGAGTGACTGTCCCAAAATCACACAACTGGCTCTCATGCCTAAAGTGGAACTAGAGTTCATAGTCTCCTGGATTTTAGTCTGATGCGTTAACCACTGGACCAAGCTGGCCCTCGGTAGACAAGCAAGTGGTTAACCTTTAAATCTTCACAAGAAAGAAATGATTGTATCATGACTAATTGCCTTTCCTAATGTCCACTGCTGTTTTTATAAATTATGTTTAAAATTTCTACCTGGATCTGGATAAACAGGAGTACTTTCAAACAAAACTGTGGTACTTCCATTGCAAAGTGGTCCATAGACAACATAGCTGTGTCCTGTGATCCAACCAATATCTGCTACACAACCAAAAATGTCATCTTGTTTGAGGCCAAAAACATGCTATAAAAACAATATAACTGGTTAGAATCAGTGTATACTAATGAAAAATTATTATGATCAAGAAACACTTGCCAGTAATCAATATATTATCATCCTTGTGTGAAGAAAAAACTCAATCACAAATTCAGGCAAATAACTTTTTATGGCTTCCAATCATGGTTTCAGAATTTTAACCTCGTATGAGAAAATTTACTCCACCTCTAATTACAGAATAAACAGAGATTTTGCTACTTACCATTTCATAAAACAAGAGCAATTTCAAGTAACATTATTCCTACAATTTATGTATCATTCTTTCTTTCTTTTAACAGTAAAGTATATATAAAAATCTATTATGATTTACACTCAGGGTATAATTAACCAACCGTGTTAACAGGTACATTTGCTTTGAAATTTGGCCCAATAGCCCTATTTTTTTTTAAATGTAGCATTCCAAAATTAAATTTAAAAGTCTGCTTGAGAAGTCTGCTTTTGATCAAATGTGCATATGTATAATTTTTAGGGTTCTGCAGCAATCCAAATTCAAAGGGGGAAAAGTGACTTAGACCATGTGATTAAAGAGATATGCAGCTTTTTAAAGAAATTGCCCATAGATACTTTGTGAACACCTTTGTATATTCTGCATCACCCTTTTCTCCTCAAATCTAGATTGCTGCATAGTCCTAACAAATTTCATACTAGTTGAGAAATCATTTTTTCATCTCACATCATATTCAAAATTTCCAATGCTACCAAAATTCTTTGTCAACATGATTTTAACACTATTGAAAGTAATAAAGTAAAACAATAAAACGAAGGATTCTACCGGTACCTCATGTGTTACGGCAGCATAAAGCAGATAGCCAGCCTGGGTATGAACAATTCCTTTAGGTTTTCCTGTGCTTCCTGAAGTGTAAAGCATAAAAAGCATATCCTCACTGTCCATAATTTCAGAGGGGCAAACCAATGCTTCCTTAGCCATCTCCTAAAAAAAATTTTTTTAATTGACAATTAAATGAAAAGCAGAGCAATAGCATATTAAATTTCTCAAATACATAACAAAAGTATGTTTTCCTTCTTCAATTTTTTCACATTTCACAAAGAAATAACAAGTGTGTAATGCAATTTTGGCATTTAAAGCACCAAAGGATATTATTATTTGAAAACTCAGTTTAAAATTCAGGTTCCATGCCTTGAATGGTGTAAATTAGATTTTTTTAGGAATACTGAATTCAATGCTTCTCCTGGAATCATGGCCATGAATGGCTTTTATGGCTTTTATTTTATTTTATTTTATTTTATTTTATTTTATTTTATTTTAATGAATACTGTTTTGCTGCAGAAGTCTTTCAATTGCGTTCTCTGCTTTTTATAGTATTTTAAATTTCTGGTTATTATTACTTCATGGATAATTTTTGAGAAATAAGCTTGCAACTGTTGTTGATGTAAGATTCCTATCTGCACAGGAGCATTCCTAAGAATAGGAATTTAATCTATATTTACTTTCCTAAAGTAAACATTTTGAATATAACAAACATGAAATTTATTTAATGAAAACACCCAACAGAGGTAAACAAAGCCCTGTACCTAACTAGCTACATTCTACCAGGAGAAAGTCAAGAGTTTGACATTTTGTGTGATGCTGTTTGGGAAGAAAAAAAAGAAGGAAGTGATTTCAGATTAGCAATCTCTTAAATAAGGCCAGGTAGAGTGGTAGACAAAGAGGGAATCTTAATTCTCTATCTGTAGAAAGCCCATAGACATTCCCTTGGAAAAAATATGTAGAAAATGATTACAAAAACCAAAGCATATCTTAAATCATTAGAAAGCTCAGGCCAGCTCCACTCAAATTTACTAGGCTAAAAGAAGGAAGGAATGGAAAAGACAGGCAGGCTTGCAAGATTGATGTCAACCCTTTGAGGTAGGCAATTCAAGAATTAGTCTGCAGAAGTTTTACTGAAACAATACTTTATTGGAGTAGACTAAAGAATCATTTTAGTGCAGAGATTAAGGTATCATCCTAGAAACCAGGAGACTAAATTCTAGTTCTCCCTTAGGCACAAAGCCAGCTGGGTGATCTGGCTTTGTGCCAGTCACTTTTTCTCAGCACTAGAAAGAAGGCAACAGCAAACCATTTCTGAAAAAGCTTGCCAAGAAACTGCTGGGACTTTTTCAGGCAATCTCCAAGGATAAGAGATACTTGAACAGAAAGGGAAAAAAACAGTAATAACTTAAAAGCCTGACTGGCAAGTGAGAAGACTAAGTATGAAATCTCTCATTGTAAATATAGTATACACACAAACACACACAACACCTCCCATGCTATGTAAAGCACTAATAAATAATATTAATAATATTTATTATTTATAAATAATATTTATTTATAATAAATAAATCACTAATCACTAACTGGATGGGCAACATGCACTGGTGGCTTCCTACAACAAGAACAAATGTCATCCAGAAGAAAATTGAATAGTGAAGCATGAAATAGTTCTGACTTCTATTTCAAAAATAAAGGGGTGGGGAGGAATTTGTTCTCCCTTTATGTTTTTCTGGATAATCTTGTGCTACATTTTAGTTTAGCCTTTGATTTTTTCCTAAGCTAGGCTTCAATATAGCATGCAATATATCATACAATGTAGAAATCTCTGATCAGAAGGAGTATTATGAACACCATGAACATACTTCTTCAAGGAGAATATCATGACTGCATGTATGGATTTTGTTGTCAGTTCTCTGGGCTACAAAGACACACTTGACACTTGGACAGTTCTTTACAGCTTCATCCACGGTGTTTTTCAGTTCTAGAATCCGTCCTCCCCTGATTCCCTGGTTACAGGTGATCACTGCTTTACATTTAGCTAGGAAGAAAAATAATTTATAGAGAGAGCCATTTTTAATCTATTCCTCTGTTTTGCATCATAATCTAATAAATAAAAAGAAATAGCACATAATATATTGTAAAACAATAAATCCTATAGTAATGAAATTCTCAGGGTTGTTTTTCTGCTAAATGTAGTTATGAAAGTAGAATGGCATGTACAAGATTATGAAGGCTCCTTGCTTACAACAAATTCTCAGAGTCCAACAAATGTTATATTGTTGATATATTGATTTTCTAATGAAAAAAATTACATTTCCCCTGCAATAACAAAAGAATCCATGAATTATTATTTGAAAAGGGTGTTGTTTTTTTAAAAAAATACTCACCATCATTTATTCTCCCTGCTAAAGATTCTGCACTGAATCCAGCAAAAACAACTGTATGAACAGCACCAATTCTGGCACAAGCTAACATGGCAGACACTGCCATTGGAGATACAGACATATAGATAGCAACTCTGTCTCCCTTTTTTATACCATTTCTCTTTAACGTATTAGCAAGGCGACAAGTCATGTCCAAAAGTTCCCTGCAATGTAGAAACAAATGCCTTATCATTTGTTTAACTTTAGAAGTATGATATTTCAATCTACAAAAAATACTGATAAATATTTATCAAGCAAACTTAAATTTAAATCTAATCCACTGAAGTTCAGCTTTTGTAGTCTTAATTTCTGCTCTTTACAAAATAATCATAAATTAAACAGACACTGTTACAATAGCAACAATCCTAGAAACAGTTTAAAATGCATAGATATTACAAAAACAACTTTGAGATATAATAATCATTTGGATCACTAAATTTGGTGAGTTAAAAAAATAGTTGAATTTCTTAAATTATCAATAATTCTGAGAAATATCTGGTATTCTTCAGCATTCCTAGAATTAAAACTACTTTAAAGAATACTTTGGAGGAAGCATGTTTCCTTCCTAAGTTTGTCTATTTAAATTCATTTTTGCTGGTAATAATAGCCTAATGCCAAATCAAGAATATCATTTTAAGCAAAATACTTTCTCTTCCTTTTCTTTTTCTCTTTGTTGTTTTCAAAAGTTACTTTTACAATTCAAATGGATTACCAAAGGAATGAAAGAAAAGCACATTATTGGCCAAGTACTATATAGTACCTTTATGACAAAACTACATTACCTGGAAACCCCATCAGTCCAGAGCTGGGTTAATGAACTATCACTTCATTTTTATTACAACTATTATTATATCAACATTATTCAGAAGTATGTTTAAAGTCCTCAGGCTTCTACATAGTAAAAGGTCATTTTCATAAATAATTTGTGTGAGGTCAGAATTATATTTCAGAATTCTGACCTGTGCTTGTCTCACAATACTAATGTGGATATCAGAAGATATTTCCGAGGGAAGAAATAGAGAGGTGTTTAACTCTTGTAACGTCCACGGTTTTTCATCTGCAATTGTTCTGTGGCCATGCCTGGTCATCCCACTGTACTTTGAGATCAGAAGAGACTCAGCTGCAGGGGAAAGAAAAACAGCCTAGAAAGGATTCCAGGGAAGGCCTGGCAAGTGCAGGAGACATTATATATTTTTCCTTCTAAATACTACTTCTTTGAGCAGATTTATATTAATCAGGAAACAGCAGCAATTCCTGTTTCCATGAAGATTTCCATAGATAGAATGTAGATCTCAGTCATCTCTCCCAGACTAAGATGTGAAATAGACTGAACTATCTTGCTTCCATTAGATAATATGCTTTATATTGTTTGATGGTTCCACTGATCTTGCAAGAGCGAGCTAAATAATATGAAAGCAAGATAAACTAGTTTATATACAAAATTCGTAGTTTGCATATAAATTCTTCATCTTTATTGAAAAATATTCTCATTACAAACTCCATTACTATTCATGACAATATGTTTATATTGCTGTTTCCAGTACCAAGGGGTGGGGGAAGCTATCCTTAACAAGCATAAAGTTTAACGTTTATTTCTTTATTGTTTATTTATTGTACACCATTTCTATATTGTTGTGTCCTCCCAAAGGACTCTGGACTGTGTACAATCTAAAAGGATCGACATAAAAATTCATCATCAGAATAATCAAAATTGACAGTCCTATCAAGTCTCAAGCTGCTGGACAAAATCAAGAAAGCAGGAACTACACAGATGTCAGGAGAAGAATACCTTTAATGTAAGTCTGGGGTAAATATTGAATCTTGGAAATTTTAAGAGCAGTTTCTCATCTTCATTTACAGTGAGTGAGTCTGGTAAAATGGAATAACTTTGAATGATTTGAAAAGCTTCTTCTCAGATTTCTTGCTACTTGGGCCAAGTTGTTGATTAGATAAGTTGCCAACAAACATAAAACTAATCATAAAAACTCATTTCAAAATAATCATTCAGCTACCTCTGGATTAACAAGCATCCCCTGTTAAAAAAAGTACCTAGTGCCTTCTGAAGTCCGAAGCAAAAGATCAAAATCCTTTTATACTGCTGTTATCAGAGCAACCAGAGAATGTCCATGTTCTGGTCCCTGGCATCCCTCACAAATGCAATGTCATGGCCCAGAGCTCAGATGACCTGGAATCTGAAGAAGTTCCGCTACTAAACTGGAATGCCAGCCTCAGGGAAGGCTGTGTGTAATCAACTTCAGCTGATACTAAGCCAGGAATTACCTGAGGCTGATCAAACACAGGCAGCATCAGAACAGCTGGAGGGATTAAAAGATGAAATAAGGCCTCCTAGTTCTCAGACATGGCATTCAAACATCAGAATCAAAGTGGTCCATGAGGCTCCTTGCCAAGCAAGACATGCCTGTCTTAACTAAAAACAGTCGGCTGCAGTCTTATTTAAGAGGCAGCTCTGATCCCTATCTCTTTTGGAGTCCTTCATA
The DNA here is from genome assembly GCF_028640845.1 of Ahaetulla prasina. Classification (NCBI taxonomy): domain Eukaryota; kingdom Metazoa; phylum Chordata; class Lepidosauria; order Squamata; family Colubridae; genus Ahaetulla; species Ahaetulla prasina. The sequence continues at coordinate 45,575,986 of NC_080539.1, forward strand.
CCTTCTGAACTTTGCATGCATATGTTTCATTACCCAACTAGGTAACATAATCAGTAATGAAATGTGTGGAAGCGAACAATCAATCTCAGAGAGCACCAAGGACTCCATAGTTCAACCCTCAGTTATTATACAACCCACAGTTACTATCTTCTATTGGTACCATATTTCCTTGTTATAAACAACTGTCTGTGCCTTGCATGTCATTGCCCTCTGTTCATATAAGGAACCTAAAACTGACCTATAAATTGATGATGATCCTTTCTTGGCTCCGAACTTCAGATTGAATCTTAACTATTTTTTTGTGTGTTTCTGTGGAAAGTGAAACTATTCAAGCAAGTTTTATCTTCAAAGACTCTGATTTATGCTTCTTTTCCTGTCTGCCATTTGCCTACTTGGCCTTGGGTAAATTTCTCAACATTATTGAGCAAGAGTCTCTCTCTCTCTCTCTCTCTCTCTCCCTCCCTCCCTCTTTCTCTCTCTCTCACTACTGGATAATCAGCAGCTTTCTAGATAAGACAATATTTAATTTAGGCTTCAGAAATAATGATAAGCACTTGTGAAAACGTAAGGAAACTGGAGAAACACATATACTTCACTACTCACTCATATTGCCTCTGGACAGGCAAGACCCCATGTTCACTTTTATACCACAATTGGTTAGGTGTCTTTTCACTCCATTTTTCTACTTCCTCTGAAAATTAGGCAGCTATTCTGGATCAAATGGCCTCTTCTGGGAAAAGGCCTCACAAGGGAAATCTCATCTTAGATATTGACTTCCAGGTCCCCCCAGAAGCCTTGGATATACCATCTCAATAGGTCTACATCAGTGGTTCCCACTGTGGAGCCTATACCCCACAGGGGGGCAATTTGATTTTTAATGGGGGCAATTTGGAACCTTCTTTAAACCAAGTTAATGGCCTTTTAGGCTTCCTCCGCGTGAGTAGGAGTTCACTTTTTGAATAGTAAGAATTATAAGACACAGGGAGTGGGGGCATCAGGATTTTAGAGATGCTTAGGTGGGGCATGGCCATAAAAAGGTTGGGAACCACTGGTTTACATTATTTTGTTCATGACTTACAGTTGAGCCATAACGTGAACTTCGAAGGTCGAAGGTCTTCGACCGAGGGAGGTCACTGTTCCACAGATAGCTGGATGTGAGTCCCTCTTTGTGAGGTGGGGTCAGGGGATACAGGTGGGTTTGCTGATTACGTACCTGGCTCCCTGCAGCGTGACAGCAGCCCTGCCCGAGCTGCTGGAGGTAATAGCCGAATTGGCAGTTGATACCCCCAGACTTATGGTTATGGGGGACTTCTACCATCGCTCGGTGAGTCATCTACTGTAGCTCGGGAGTTCATGGCTTCCATGATGGCCTTGGACCTGACCCAGTTAGTTGATGGTCCCACTCACATTGGGGAAAACACTCTGGATTTTAATTTTTATCTCTGGACTGTGGCTGAATGATCTAGAATCAAGGGACTTAGTCACTCTACCCTTGTCATGGTCGGATCATTCTCTACTTCGGTTGGACGTTCGAACCGCTATCCCGCACCACAGGGAGACGGAACCAACACGTTGGTTCCATCCCAGGGGCCTGATGGACCCGGAGAGGTTTCTGACAGAGCTTGGGCCACTTCCTGAGGACGTAGCCCACGACTCGGCTGAAGAACTCGTCGCCGCCTGAGAAAGGGCGGCAGCGGGGGCCTTGGACCGTGTCGTGCCTTTGCGGCCTCTGACCCGGCACCGGTCTCGACCGGCTCCTTGGTATTCCGAGGAGTTGAGAGAGATGAAGCGCTGGAAAAGACGCCTAGAGAGTAATTGGAGGGCCAGCCGTTCTGAACCTGATCGAACACTAGTAAGGTCTCATATTCAGACCTACCTAGTGGCGATAGGATCGGCGAAACGTGAGTATTTCTCCGCTCTTATTGCGTCGGCAGATAACCGCCCAGCAGCCTTGTTTAGGGTGACCCGCTCCCTTCTTACTCAGGGAGTTAGGGAAGACCCCTTGCAAGGCCGTGCTGAGGACTTTGGACAATATCTGCACGATAAAATCGCTCAGATTCGGGATGGGCTGGACACAGATTGGGTAGTCTCAGATGGGATGATGGAGGCGGTTCTTGAGGCTGTCATCTGGGAGGAGTTTGACACTGTGGCTCCCGATGACATGGACAGGATACTGAGGAGGCTGAATGCAACCACATGTTTATTGGACCCGTGTCCCTCCTGGTTGGTACTGGCCACACAGAAGATTACACGAGGCTGGCTCCAGGGAATTGTTAATGCTTCTCTGAGAGAGGGTGTCTTTCCTACAGCCTTGAAAGAGGCTGTGGTGAGACCCCTCCTCAAGAAGCCCTCCCTGGATCCAGCTGTTTTATCGAACTACCGTCCAGTCTCCAACCTTCATTTTGTGGCGAAGGTTGTTGAGAGTGTGGTAGCGCATCAGCTCCCTCAGTACCTGGATGAAACTGTCTATCTGGACCCATTCCAGGCCGGAAGCCGGACTGGTACAGCACTGAAATGGCTTTGGTCGCGTTGGTGGATGATCTCTGGAGGGCCCGGGACAGAGGCTGTTCTTCTGTCCTGGTCCTATTAGATCTTTCAGCGGCTTTTGATACCATCGACCATGGTATCTTGCTGCGGCGGCTAGGGGGCCTGGGAGTGGGGGGCACCGTTTTTCGGTGGTTCTCCTCCTTCCTCTCTGACCGGTCGCAGACGGTTTTGGCAGGGAGGCAGAGATTGACCGCGAGGCACCTCTTATGTGGGGTGCCCCAGGGGTCGGTTCTCTCGCCTCTCCTGTTCAATATCTATATGAAGCCGCTGGGTGAGATCATCCGTGGTTTTGGGGTGCGATGTCATCTGTACGCTGATGATACGCAGTTGTACATTTCCACTCCCAACCACCCCAGCGAAGCCGTTGAGGTGATGTCCTGTTGTCTGGAGGCCATGCAGGTCTGGATGGGGAAAAACAGGCTTCGACTCAACCCCGCCAAGACTGAGTGGCTGTGGATGCCGGCGTCCCGGTATAATCAGCTGAGGCCATCGCTGTCTGTGGGGGACGAGTCATTGGCCCCCACAGAGAAGGTCCGCAATCTGGGCGTCCTTCTGGATGCACGACTGTCGTTGGAAGAGCATTTGACGGCCGTCGCCAGGGGAGCTTTTTACCAGGTCTGCCTGATAGCCAGTTGCGTCCCTTCTTGCACCGGGATTCCTTGTGCACAGTCACTCACGCCCTCGTCACTTCCCGTCTGGACTATTGCAATGCTCTCTACATAGGCCTTCCCTTGAAGAGCACCCGAAGACTCCAGTTAGTTCAGAATGCGGCCGTGCGGGTGATAGAGGGAGCGACTCGTTGCTCCCATATAACACCTCTCCTGCGCAGGCTGCACTGGCTTCCAGGGGACTTTCAAGTGCAATTCAAGGTGTTAGTTACCACCTTCAAAGCACTCCATGGCATAGGACCGGGTTACTTACGGGACCGCCTGCTGCTACCGGCGACCTCCCATCGACCAGTGCGCTCCCATAGGGAGGTTCTCCTCAGGGTGCCGTCGGCCAGTCAATGTCGGCTGGCGGCGCCCAGGGGGAGGGCCTTCTCTGTGGGGGCACCAACCCTCTGGAACAAGTTACCACCAGGTATCCGTCAACTCCCTGATCTTCGGACCTTTCGACGCGAGCTGAAAACATTTTTGTTTCACCGTGCAGGACTGGCCTAGTGGGGTTTTAATAAGGGGTTTTATTGGTTTTAAGTTCTTCAACCAACTCTAAATTTTCCTTTTAAACTGGTCCTAAAAATTGTACTAACTGTCTTTACTTTGGCTGTAAACTGCCCTGAATCCTTTGGGAGAAGGGCTGTATAAAAATTGAAACAATAAATAAATAAATAAATCTTAAACATGGTAAAGAAGAGATAGCAATATCCTCCATATTGAGGTCACATCTTATCTGCTCTAAGGTAAAAATGTAATCCAATATTTAATTTAGGCTTCAGAAATAATGATAAGCACTTGTGAAAACATAAGGAAACTGGAGAAACACATATACTTCACTACTCACTCATATTGCCTTTGGACAGGCAAGACCCCATGTTCACTTTTATACCACAATTGGTTAGGTGTCTTTTCACTCCATTTTTTTCTACTTCCTCTGAAAATTAGGCAGCTATTCTGGATCAAATGGCCTCTTCTGGGAAGAGGCCTCACAAGTGAAATCTCATCTCAGATATCGACTCCCAGGTCCCCCCAGAAGCCTTGGATATACCATCTCAATAGGTCTACATCAGTAATTCCCACTGTGGAGCCTATACCCCACAGGGGGGCAATTTGATTTTTAATGGGGGCAATTTGATTTTAATGGGGGCAATTTGATTTTAATGGGGGCAATTTGATTTTAATGGGGGCAATTTGATTTTAATGGGGGCAATTTGATTTTAATGGGGGCAATTTGATTTTAATGGGGGCAATTTGATTTTAATGGGGGCAATTTGATTTTAATGGGGGCAATTTGATTTTAATGGGGGCAATTTGATTTTAATGGGGGCAATTTGATTTTAATGGGGGCAATTTGATTTTAATGGGGGCAATTTGATTTTAATGGGGGCAATTTGATTTTAATGGGGGCAATTTGATTTTAATGGGGGCAATTTGATTTTAATGGGGGCAATTTGATTTTTAATGGGGGCAATTTGGAACCTTCTTTAAACCAAGTTAATGGCCTTTTAGGCTTCCTCCGCATGAGTAGGAGTTCACTTTTTGAATAGTAAGAATTATAAGACACGGGGAGGGGGGGGCATCAGGATTTTAGAGATGCTTAGGTGGGGCATGGCCATAAAAAGGTTGAGAACCACTGGTTTACATTATTTTGTTCATGACTTCTAGTTGAGCCATAACGTGATCTTCAACATGGTAAAGAAGAGATAGCAATATCCTCCATATTGAGGTCACATCTTATCTGCTCTAAGGTAAAAATGTAATCCAATATTTAATCCTAAGAAAGGTTGGGTCTGGAACTCTTAAAAAGAGTTACCAGTCAGTACAGAAAACCAGACTGACAAACAGACTGACAAAGCAGTTTCCTATATTCCTATTGTAGAACACAAGATTCACCTCTTGACAAATCATCTAGCAGGCCTGTCAAACTAGTGGCCTGCGGGCCAGATGTGTCATGTGCAGGCCATGCCCACCCCTGGTCCACAAAGGCAAAACACAACACGATAAGTCACACGACACGATCGAGTTTGACACCTGGGCTACTATAATTATGAAGACAAACTGCCCCTTCCTAATCCAATTGTGCACAGTTAAGAAAAGTGTGCTATAGTAGTGTCCATTATGTGCACACAAGTTAAAATTACATCCAAAGCTAACATTTTGCATTACTTCATTGTAAAAATACCTGTAGCTTTCAGTTCAAGGCACATGCAAGTAAGCTAAAGATGGAATGCAACTCACTCATTTGCCATTATCTAGAAATCTGAATAGAGGAGCCAATTCATGAGCAGCCAGAGGCCTACTAATTTAAAAAAAATATTATTTTCAAATAATGTATTATATTCAAATGCAACATACTTATGCTTATATATCGTATAGTTATTTACGGTTATACAATACCGTAAATGTGGTATGGGTTCCAGACAGTCGAGCTGTATTCAAGAATTGGTCTAGCAAATGTTTTATATGCTCTGGTTAGTAGTGTAGTGTTTCTGGAGAAGAAGCTACGCAAGATTAGGTTTACAACTCTTAAAGCCTTTTTTGCGATGTAGTTGCAATGGGCTTTGGCACCTAGATCATTTGATATGAAAACTCCAAGGTCTTTAACAGGGTGGGGGTCATCTGTAAGGTAATGTCCATCAAGTTTGTACTTAGTGTTTATAACTTAGCATGTTGAATGAACTTAGCATGTTAGAATGAACATGACTTAGCATGTTGAATGAACCCATTTCACTGTAGTTTATTTTATAAGCCTAGCTAAGCAAATAATAGCTTAGTGGAATGTGCTAACCAGAAGAATGTGATTCTCAACTAAGAACGTCATTAAAAAGGATACACAGATCAGAACATACAAATAAACAGCAATAAAAGAAGTTTTGTAGGTTCCATGCTTTAGCTTCCAGTAAATTCATAACATTTGGCTTCTTGAAACTAAGTAAACTATAATTTGGTTAACTTATTATAGTTCAGCTAACTAGGCGGCAGTGTGTATCAGATTATTACTTGAATAAAACACCAGGTATACCCCAGGTTTGGAAAATAAAATAAAAATCTCAGAAGAAAGCAATGGCAAACCACTTACTCACTATTGTAAAGAAAATTATGTGAATACCTAAGGATTAAATTCAAGAAAAACTTGACATTAACTGTGGGTCAATATCTTATGTGAATACAGCCAAAATAGTAACCTTATGGTTTAGACTTATGTATAAAGTCACATAATTTTTGATATATTAGTAAACTATAGTTAAATTAATGATGCATCAGTATGCAGTACAAACATACTCACTATATATGTATATATATGTACAGTGTGTATGTATACACACACAAACATACGGTGTCTGTTAATAACCTGAAGCAGTAGAAGTCAAACACAAACTTACCATTTTCTCAGATGCTTGTGAAAGAGACAAAAAATTAGCAATAGATGAAAAAGAAATACAAAGCATCTTGTTGATTTATTTTTGCTGCATATTCTTATTTTTCTTTTTCACTTTGGATTATTAGCTTCACATTTTGCCATCCAAAGTTGCTTAGGTGAGATGGGTGGCTATATAAATTGAAGGTGGTGTAATGATGTTCTTATACAATAACTGCTTATTGTTAAGGCTTAAATAACTGTGCAATATAAATATAATTCTCACCTTGAACACCAAACAGTAAAAACAATTTAATTGCAATCAGAATCACTACCTTGTTAAAATATTTTGCAATACTCACAATGATCTGTCATAACTTTGACTCTCTAAAAAAGGGTTAGTAAAATACTGCAAGATAAGCAAACTGAAACTGTCTACCAAATCTATTCACTAAAAAATTACAACAAGAACTGGGACTAATGCGATGAAGTCACATTATATTGCACTTTACAACCCCATTGCTTATAGATGGTAATTCTGGTGAAATTCTGTACAAATGATTTTGAAACCAAGTAGGAGGAACATGTCATACCTGTAAGTTATTTTTTCTTCAGTACCAGGCTCATCTTTTTCCCAAATCAAAGCTACCTTGTCTGGTGTATGTTGTACATGCCGATCCAAACAATTAACTGCAAAAAAACAAATTGTGGGGAAAAAAATAAAGCATGTAGCTTGTTGCTGATTGAAAGTATTTACCACCTTTTTTTTTTATTTTGCATTTATATCCCACCCTTCTCCGAAGACTCAGGGCGGCTTACACTATGCCAAGCAATAGTCTTCATCCATTTTTATATTATATACAAAGTCAACTTATTGCCCCCAACAATCTGGGTCCAACAATCTGGTTGTATAACCTTGAGCTATTTACAAAAAAAAAAATCCTCAGAAGGCAAAATAGCAAAGAGCAGCTATTACTGTACAAGCAACTCAAGACAGTTAGTGGCAACAGTCAATACTAACCTAGAACTATTAAGAAGCACAGGGTATAATTGTGTGTTTTGATCACCCACTACAAAATAGAGGAGAATGTGTATTTTAATCTCTATTGCATGAATTGGAGATGTTTTGCATCTGAATGCATTTGGACTAAGAAGCCCTTTTGAACGTGGCTACACATTCATCATCAGTTAGTTACACAACTACCCATCTATGTTAGGTTGCTTTTAAAGATAGCTTGGAAAACCTGACTGGTCCAAAATGTAGCTAACTAGGTGAGTAGGGCTAGCAGCATAACACTTATACTTCAGTTGCTGTGTTAAAGTACTGGTGTTTGTGAGAGGATGGTTGTAAAAGAAAAAAGCACTACTGTTTCAAAGCATTTTCCTCAAAAACCAAAAGAAAAAGAGACTCATTCCCTCTAAATGGGGACTTCCTTGATGGCTTAGTTGCTTTCACAATTAAGAAGTGATGCAGGATTTCAGAATGCCAGAAAACAAAAGAACAAAAATTGGAAAGAAGAATGCCAAAGGACTAAGGTTAGAAGAAGAAAAAAAGAAGCCAAAGATGCTGTGTGAGAGATAAACCTGCATCTGGCAGTATATAAATGTGTTTTTGTACTCTGTGCAGGGCTACTGAAGAACTACTTCAATTAAGGAGTTAAAGGCTTTTGAGTTGGAGAAGCAATTCCAGAGGAATTTAATTACATAAGATCCAGACAAAGCTGGAGAAGTACAGGTCACAGCCCAGGTGGCTAGTTAGCCTCAATGGGAAAAGTTCTCTGGAGAATAGAAAGTTTGGTAGTGACAGGCTGTGTCTCTATCAGAGAAATTCAGACCAGAAGAAAGAAGGGAGAGAAGGGGAAATGGTTAGCCTTCTTGCCTGTAGAATTACAAGAAACCAATGTATGACTCTAAAAGACCCTGGAGACTTAGCATTTGTCTGGAAAGGCTGAAAGGAGATGCCAGTGGTTGTACAACCATAGCCTAAGGCTAAAGGTAGTGATACCAGAAGCTATCTTAGCTAAAAATAGAAGTAATGGAGTTCAACAGAGTGCAATGGGAAAGGGAAAGCAAATTACAACCTGCCATATTTTGATGGTAGCATCAATAGAAAGCCAGGAAATATGGCCATAGTAGCAGCCAGTACTGTTAGCCACATTACTAACAGGTGCAGAGAAACGGTCAAACCAAAGCACCCAATGAACAGGTGGAGCCAAAAAGGACCAGATTCTCCAAATGGTCAAGAAAAGCAAAGACAAGGGAGGAGACAATACTGAAGGATTATTACCACAGAGCTAAAGTCAAAATATCAGGCAGAGCAAGAACCAACATTATAAAGTGTGACACTGATGGTCACGCCAAGCAATAGTGGAGTAGTCCCAGTATCATGATGGTCAAGCACAGGTGAATCAATTAGCAGCCCAATATTAAAGAAAGCCAAGGCAGAAGTAGTTTGGTGGAGTCCAAGTTTAAATGTTAACATAGAACTGAAGCTAGCACAACAATAAAGTACAGTCCTCATGTAGTTAGAAAAAATAGTGCAGGATAGCAGGTTGTAACCCCATACACACTTTAAAATATCACAAGATCAATGATGTTAGATAAAGTGTTTATCACTATCTTACCCTAATCTTTCTAGAATGCTTTGTTGCCAACATTTGCTATACCTCATGCGTCCACATAAACCTATGTAAATAGCTTTTCCATTCACTCTCTCTCATTACTCATTTCAAATGTAATCAGTGTAAAATACACAGTCTTGCATTGTATCTCAGTTTAATTCACACCATGCAATTTATACTCAGCTAATAAATAGGATAGTTTTACCTGATACAGTTACTATATGTTTTTGCTGATCAAATATTTCGTTCTATAACAGTAATTATACTTACGTTGCTTTACAAATAACAACTTTGACAGAACATTGACTAAGTTAAGCTATTAAGTACCTGGGCTTCTCTGTGTAGTCTTTTTTGATAATAATGCTGAAGGGATTGTTACCGCCTTCTTCAAGGATAGTTTCCTACTTCCTCAGTCTACCCCACAGCTATACAATTTCATTATGATATTCCATTTAAATATTAGCTATGACTCTACCACTATCTATGAAATAGAAATGGAATACATGGGAGAAAAACAGAAGCAAACAGAGGAATAATTTACATATACCTGAGTTCAATTTATTACTATATAAGATGCTCGGGTCAAGAATCCTCATAAGAAAAAAGAATCGAACATCTTGACAAAATAGATCAGGAGGGCACTGCTTCAGCCTATTATACTTGCCTACCACTGATTATTCTAGTACACAATTTCTTAAATTGTTTTATGGTATACCAATATAATCTGAAAAATTTGAAGATATTCCAAGATTTGTATGTATGTATTGAACCCATTTAATTACATTAGCCAAACAAATGTACTATTCATTAATGAAGAGTAGAGATAATTCTTCTTAGACATCACAATGATACAACTGAAAAAAGAATGTGTCACTAGATTTTAGATGAAAGCTCATAATGAAGGTTTTAGATCAAAACACACTAGACTTCCTACCACCTTTTATTTACATATAATAACAATAATAACAACAGAGTTGGAAAGGACCTCGGAGGCCTTCTAGTCCAACCCCCTGCCTAGGCAGGAAACCCTACACCATCTCAGACAGATGGTTATCCAACATTTTCTTTAAAATTTCCAGTGTTGGAGCATTTACAACTTCAATATATCTTTGCGAAACTAAATTTTTAGCACTCACTACAATCAAGATCAAATGTTAAAATAAGGTGAATTTTAGACTGATTCTAAAACTTTTTCAAAGTAAAGAAACATAGATTTACTGCAACTTTGACAGCTCTTTGGACCTAGAAGGACTCAAATCTGAATCAGCATTTTTCAGGAGGAACTTTCTGTCAATTGTAATAGCCTGTAGCAAGAGTTCTAGAGCTGAAAGCATAACAGGAACATTTTTTTGGCAAAATATTTATTAAGGATTTGCCATTGGGTAAGAATTTTGGCAGAATGATAGGAAAAATCATCTCTTCAGGAAACAATGAGATAAAAGCCATAAACTAAGACAAAAGAGGATGTCAGCCCCCCCCCCCTTTTTAAAATAGGTTGTGTGGTCATATTATGCATCTTTATCAGAGCCCTAAACTTAACTGCTAATGAAAGCTAAGTGTTTTGAAAAAGAGATAGAAAGGTGGAGAAAAGCAACTTTATCCTGTAGTGGGTACTGGAACCAAGTGAACTGTTATACAGGAGGGCATGTTTACTGCTTCAAAATCAAAGAACCTGAGATACTTTTCAACACTCCTTTTGAGTGAAGGCCTGCTGATGAATCAATGACAGGGAAGACAATTACTTTAATCAGGATAAACAGTCAGTTCTGACTTACATATTAAAGATTTGGTAGAACAAGCTACACTTCAATTCCTACCCAACATAAAGCAATTAACAGGAAGGTGGTAAGATAAAATTGCAGTTAACTATCATAGATCAACATCCCTCAGTAGGTACTTGATCCTACACAGGCTGGGTTCACACAATCAATCAGAGCTGGAAGGGATCTTGGGGGGTTTTCTAGTCCAACACCCAGTCCAGTCTCTTCTTAAAAACCTCCAGTGATGAAGAGCCCGAAATATATTCTACTGGTTAATTATCCTCACCATTAAGGAGTTTCTCCTTAATTCCAGGTTGTTTTTTTCCATTCATTTGATTAATTTCCATCCATTGTTTCTTGTCCTGCCCTCTGGATCATACTATGCTATAATTAGCTACCACATACCACACACACACACACACACACAGCATCTACATGTTAGTATACATGCGTAGGATTTACATATTGCCCTAGATCATAATCTGCAAATTAAAATGGCTACTGTCCTTCAATATACTGTGCCAAAAGGGAACCATATTATGATTTATTTTAAATCAGGTCACTATCTTCCAATTGTAAACACATCTGTTCTCCCATTCAGGTTAAAATAGCAGCCCCCAACCTTTTGGACATCAGGAACCGGTTCTGTGGTAAAAAACCAATAATTTTCACGGCCCAGGGCAGCATAGTTTCATGAACTATCTATCATGCGCTTTGCTTGCTTGTGCAACCCAGTTCCTAATGGCCAGGGATTCAGTGGTGGGATTCAAATAATTTAACAACTGGTACTCTGCCCTAATGATTTCTTCCAACAACCAGTTTACCGAACTGCTCAGAAAGTTAACAACTGGTTCTCCCAAAGTGGTGCGAACTGGCTGAATCCCACCACTTCAGGGACTGCTATCAGTCCATGGTCTGGGGGTTGGGGACCCCTGGTTAGAAGGTTAAACTAGCTTCCAAATTATTATTTTTGATGGTTATTCTTGACTGCTACTTTCATAATCTTTTCTGTATGTTTTTGTACAAGAACAGAAGCTTAGCTTGAAAATGGAGATAGTTATTTTATTGTATAGTAGCAGAGAAGTATTGTAAGGTCTTCTGGGATCATTTCCAAAATCTATACAGCTGTACTCCATAAACACTACTTTATTCTATTCTTAATACTATATTAATAAAGAAGGATTGGCATGTTTATAATATCTGTCTTAATATGAATATTTATTGCCAGCTAAATTATTATCCTGATTCAATTTTAAAGTGCTGTGACTTGTATGTTGTAAGACTTGTGAAATTTGATGTGATAAATTGTGGATTTCAAAGTTTAACCTTACACCAAGAGAATCTTTAAATGCAATAAAATCCATAAATGTTTATGCTGAGTTGGCTGACATGGTTCTTACAATTTCAAATTTTTCCTCTGCAAAACATCTATTCCAATTTTGTCCCGCTATCCCTCAGATAAACTACAATTATCATAATCCATAAATGTGAATTGTGATTCAATAAATCTGAAGGGCACAAGTCA